>NW_027436762.1:0-300000 GCF_047716275.1 Strix uralensis
CAAAAAACCATGGAATTGCAAGAAATGTATCAGAAGCTGTATGAAGCAGCCTAGTTAACACTTAAGTAGCCAGAACAAAAAGAAATTGCAAAACATGACAGAAAACACCACGGGAGACGCATCGATCATAGATGAAGGTGATCGTCTTCTCTGGAAAAACTCCAGAACAGATCTGAGCTGACAGTACACATCTTTGGGATACCAGACACCAAATAAAAACATGTGATAGGGTGGAAAACCAAAAGACGGTTCTGGAACACAAAGATGGCTTCAGAAAAGGTTCTGGCAAAACAAGAAGCATTATCACAGGGATTAGAGAGACCAAAGAAGTCTTGGGGATGCAACAAACTCAAAAGGGAATTGAACAAAGTCCAGACATCCTCAGGGGGGCGGGGGCTGAATGAAGGCATGCCTAACGCTTAAAAGTAAGAGAAGAGAGCTCTGGAGAGCACAAAATAATAAAATTGAAAGGGAGCCAAGGTGCTACAAGAGTGCGGTAGAGTATGTGAAAGGACATGGAAGACGTTGTTCTAGAGAGTAATCAGGAAGGGGCAGGGTAAGAAAAGAGGGCTCGGAGACACAGCGAGGACATCGAGGCAAACTACAGATGAGCGAGAGAACAAGCAAACGGTGACATGCTGGATGGTAGAGAGAGGGATAAAGGAGCGCTGAGTAGCAAAGAAAGAAGGGGGGCTCTGACAGAACAAGAGAAAAGGAGCTGGAGTGCTAAAAGCTGCAGTGGAGATCGAGGAAGAGCCGAGCCGGCATTGTGACTGCGAGGAGAGGGGTGTTGAGGGGGCCGATGGACAAAAGAAGGCTCAGAGATGACAAGGAGGAATTCGGGTGATCATCTGAGCAGAGCAGGGGTGGTCTCGGGTGGCCGGGAACTGAATGCTGGAATCCCAGATAACAGAGAGGAACAAAGGAGTGTTCTGTGGTTCAAAGATGGCGCCACCTAAAGCACTACAAGATGGAACCGGAGAACCAGGAAGGTCTCGGGAAGGCATCGTGACCAGAACTGTCCTAAGGGAGCCAGGGAGTCATCCAAAGGACTGGGGACATGACCATGAAATCCTGAGAGGATCCCAACTGGGTAAATGTGTCATCACAGGCCCAGGGCAGTAATAGAGGCACGGCTAGAGGGAAGAGAGGACAGAATGACCGGCCTGGGTCACAGACATGGACGGGGGAAACTCTCTAAGGGAACGAGAAGAGTCTGAGGCCCACGACAAAGCTAGAAGTCTGCTAAGGGCAACCTCAAAGACACCGATAGGCATCACTGTGCCACTAGAGGGGTCCTGACTGGGCCCAAGACACCACAGAAGTCTCAGGGACACAAGGAAGAAGCCTGGAGGGGATTCCAGTACAGTACAGATGTCCTCAGGAGGCCGGGGACCAAGTGGAGACACTCTAGACGGCAGAGAGGATGACGATAACAACGCTCCCTCCGAGACATAAACCCGCAGATGGGTTTCTGAGGAAATGAGACAGGATCAACGTCCGCTGCAGAGCTAAAACGGGGCTGTGGTACACAGAGACCATCTCATGACACATGGTGACTGGGAGCAGGGGGGGGGTCACAAAAGTCTCATAGCAATAAGAGAGATAAAAAGAGAGGCAACATGCTACCAAAATTCTGTGGAGCACAAGGAAGGTCTCGAGAGGCATCCTAGATAGCAGAGACAAGAAAAACAAGGTTCCTTTTTGGGAATGGAGATATTGGGAGCAGTGTGACTGCGACAAAAGGAGTCCAAAGGGGCTTATGGTGCTAAAAGCATGCGTCAGGGAATATCCAAACCCCAAAATACTCCCCCCTGAAACACTAACACCCCAACATAGTCCCCCCGAAATATTACCCCTCAAAACAGTCCCTCCCAAAATACTCTCCTCCAAATACTCCCCTCCAAAATATTCCCCCCAAAATACTCCTCCCCCAAAACACTCACCTGAAATACTCCCCCTGAAATAATGCTCCTGAACCACTGTCCCCCAAAATACTACCCTGGAATACTCCCCCAAAAACATTCTCGCTGAATTACTCCCCCCAAAACTCTCTTCCCAGAATACTCCCCCTCTGAAATTCCCCCCCCCCAACATAATCCCCCTGAAACAGTCATTTCCCCCCCCCCCCCCCCCTCCCAAAATACTCCCCTGGAAATACTCCCCCCTGAAATACTCCCCACCCAAAATAGTCCCACCAAAATACTCTCCCCCCCAAAATAGTCCCCACCCATAACACTCCCCCCTGAAATACCACACACACACCCCCCACCTCTGAAAAACTCCCTCCTGGAATACTACCCTCGAATTACTCCTTCTCCGAAACACTCACCTGAAATACTTCCTCCCAAAATGCTCCCCCCAAAATAATGCTCCTGTAACACTGCCCCCCGAAATACTCCCCCCAAAACACTCCCCCCAACATACTGCTCCTGGAATACTCCCCCTCAAACTGCTCCACTGTGAGACTCTCCATGAAATTTTCTCCCCGAAATAGTCTCCCCAAAATACTCCCCCTGAATTAGTCCCCCTCTGAAACAGCTTCCCCTGAAAGAGTCCACTCGAAAGACCCACCCCCCAACCCCCCAAAATACTCCCACCCCGAAATACTCCCCCACAAACAGTCCCCCCTGAAAAACTCCCCCCAAAATGCTCCCACCAAAATAGTACCCCCTGAAATACTCCTGAATCACTCCCCTCCTGAAATACTTCCCTGTGGGAGCTATGCACATGATCACACAGTGATTAAGCAATGCCTACTTTATCATGGTGGACAAGCCTTTTATAATGCAGGTGAAAATCACAAGATACAATCACATGGTACAATTCTTTCTGATTGGACAGTTAGCTTCGCACATGCTCCTTAAGCTCTCTTCTGATTGGATGAGAACTGCCGCATTGACATTGTACAAACTTCTTCTCTGCCCAGACCAACACCCTGAAGTTGTTTAACTTCCTGGGTTCTTCCTCATTCTTCCAGGGTCATCTCCTCATCACATCCTTGCCGACGCTGAGGCTTTGCCAGTCTTGCTCATATGCAGGATTGCTCACATGCTGATTTCCTAGCAGGAAATCCTTTAGAATCCCCACATATCCCTCTTTTTGTTTTTGAGCAATCCAAACTCCTTGCAAGCTTTTCTGCAATGATTGTCTAATACAAGAAATTAAGCATGGCAAAATAATAGCAAGCACAATAATTACAATGATTACTCCTTTTAACAACACTTTGCTCATAATAAGTTGACCTTGCCAAAAGGTTGTGGTGTTGGTGCCGGCCTGGGTAATTTGAGCAATGTCATTGGCCTGTGAAAGTTTCATTTTTGCCCAACTATCGTCTGACACAAACCCAATGAATTCTTGTGGATTCTTGACCTGTCTCTTTAGCTATAGTTACCCATATGTTTGGTCGGGGAAACACTACTTTTGCTGGATGAGCATTAGTCACTGTCAGAACCATCACAAGGCTTAGAATCACAAACTTGATCTCCTTTCCAAGGCCGCACCCAGCGAGATGGAGCCCATCTAGTGCCGGTATCGGTAATAACACAGGCATAGCCTCGACCCGTCATTGTTAGTTCCACAGGTCCTTTCCACTCTCCTATAGCAACATCTTTGTACTGAGCAAAAGCACTATCTCCACACTGGCTTATACCAGATTTCAGACCCATACTTATGTATTATTACTGGTGGTTCCTCCCTATCACCTGTGAGCCGTAAGTAATTTAACACATACACCGCTTTTGCAAGTGGTTCTGCAGCAGCCAAGATCTCTCCCCCTTTTTGTTTTTGCAAAAGCGCCTTTCAAGTTTTGATGCGCTCTCTCCACTATGGCTTGCCCCATGGGGGAATGTGGTATACCTGTGATGTGATGTATACCCCAGAGTTGACAAAAAAAAAAAAAAATTTTGAGAGGTATAGGCTGGTCCATTATTAGTTTCACGGGTCAATTGAACTAATTTTCCATATTCTCTGGCGCATTCCGCCCTACAACGATGGTAACTTCTCACAGCTTAGTGCTTTTTCGCAGTTCAGTGTTGTAGCTGTCTGCTGGTTTTGCCCGCTACCTTGGCATAACTCAGCAGTTTCTTATCTATCTTCCAAGGCCTGTTCTTCCTAGCTATTGCTCAGAGGATGTGTAAAGCTGCACCTGCAAGACTTATTTCGAGACTTCATCAATTAAGGGTTAGGCAAGCTTCAAAACACAGCATACTTAAAATAGTTTCACAGAACGCTAGAAACAACACAGCAGTTACAGTTACTAGAGTAAGATAATTGCAGTATCCACAACTAAGGGATATGATGAAATACTACAAAAGTAAACAGTAAGGAAAAATATGAAATAGCACACTTACTTAATGGGGTGCTAACATTCAGATCCGCAGTTGCTGGGGAACCCTGGATGCAGCGAGAATTTAGAGTGCCCTTCCTCACAAACTGGAAAGTCCTACATGATGCGTCCATCCGTAGGTGAGGCATCCAAAATCGCTGCAAGCAGGTCCAACCTCCAAATCAGCAGGCCAAAATAACTGGCAATTTCCTTTGAGCGGAAACATCTGATTTCACCCTCCTGTTGGGTTCCACCCATGCCTGGCCACCACTCAGGGGGGAAAACCAAGGGAGTTTCTAATAAGGTTAAACACTTGACTTCTTAATTCTTAATATTGCTAAACAAAGAAAGGTGAATACACACATTCTTATAGCATTTCATCCTTATTAATAACTACATTTTGTCTAAGCTACTTCTTTCACTAGTGACTAGTAAGCCTATCTATTTCATCATGAAGTTGCAATTACTGTCAGCATTTTCTCTTAAAAGAGTTGGCAACTGTGGTGTGATTAAAGACTGAGATAGTGTATTTTGTCCTATTGCAATAGCAAGCATTACCCATACATTCTGCTTAAATGATCAGTTGAAGAGATCGCGAACTGTTGGCACAGGGGCATCCACAGCACCCACAGCTGGCTCCTGAGTGTCTACCAAAAGCTGCCTCTCACGCCTCAGGTGTAGTTGCGCACAGCTTGCTGGTAATCACCTGTGGGGACTGTGACCTGTGGAGACACAAGCATAACCTCTTCCCCCGGTTATCAAGGGATATGGTCCTTCCCAGTTAGCACTTTCCAGGTTTTTTGCTAACACTTGAGCCTTATGACACTTGAAACACTTAGTTCGAAGAAACAGGCTGCACCGATGACCCAGCAGGCACTTGGGTGCTCTGTCAGAGAGCTCCACACTCCGCAGCTGCAGCTGGGCTGCATCTCACACACAGAAAACAATCACACAAAGAGGCCTCTTACACTTATCACTCACACAACATAAAATGACAAACACTACAAACATCAAAACACCATTAAGAATATATAAAGTCATTGCTAGTTGATTATGTGGTGCGTCCAGAAAATTCCCCCTTCTTTGTTTTATACCGTTCACCTATTTCAGCCCATTTTGCTGGCTCAAAGGCAGTGAGGGTATCAGCAGGATAGCCGTGGTTTCTGCACCATTTAAATAACCTTCATAAAGAAGTTTCATTATAAGTTATCCCTCTCATAGAGAGTATATGCAGCAGGAGTCTGACAGTGGCCGTGTCCTCTGCGGGCTTGTTCTGCCCCATGCTCTACCGACTGAGCTAGCCGGGCTCCTTATTAATAACTAGGCTCATAATAAGTTGTTAAAAAATGGTGCAACCACTTCATGCACTGCAGCGGCATAGGCTGCAACATTAGCCTGTTGCATTCCTCTGTTGGTTAATTCAATCATGTCAGCTACAGATGCTCCATGTGGGAGGGTCACTAACAGCCGTTTGGTAGATGGATTAGCATTTTTGAAGGCCATTAACTTAAATATATTTTCCTTCATCTCTTGGGTCATGTCAGGTTGTTGTTCTAGAGAGTCATAAAGATGATCTACAAATTTTGAAAAAGGTTCATTAAGTCCTTGTTTTGCTGTTACAAACTTGTCCTGTTTCTTTCCTTCTGTATCACGTACAGACATTAGGGCCTGACTAGCTATTGACTGTGATAACCGTAACACTTCGTTAGAAAAATTGACCTGTAGATCTACTGTGGCGAAAGGCCCTGTACCCAATAGCATTTGTGCTTGGACAAGATAGAGGGGATCACCCTGTGGTCGTGGACGAACCTGTTTGTTAGCTAACTTCACCCACGTGCTTTCAAATAATTTTTTGAGATGGAGTTAAAATAACTGCCACTATTTGATCGATATCTTTTGGAATTAACAATGATGATGAGAAGATATAGTTAATTGATGATGGAGACCATTTTGTACTACTGAGGCCCTAACCTTTTCAAGCAGCTTCCAATCTAAGGGATCCCACTCATTGGCACCAGTAACAGTATTAAAAGAAACTGGAAATGCTTGTATGCTTTCTGGGATAAAAGATCCTTCTACTATAGCATCTCTAATAATTCCTTTCCATCAGCACTCTGCACCTGTGAAGAGAAAAGATGTGAAGTTGCAGGGTGAGATGGCGGGGATGCAGTCACCGTCTCTGGTAATGACGAGAGGAAGGAATTAGTAGCAGGCACGGGAGCTGAATATTCGAGCGATGGATCAGAAGGAGCAGATGGTTGTGGTCCTGTATTTGACGAAAACGTATATGGTTTCTGCTTCATCTTCTCTCCCTGTGATACAGTCAGTTTCTGAAGGCTGTTTACAAGCTGCAGGAGTAAAGTTTCAGTGTTTGAAGAGCCAACTTGTGAAGCGGGGGTGTGTTCTTCTGTGGCGTTGACTTGTGAGGGAGGGAGAGGTGGGCACAAGTACCTGCTACCCACGCCCTCATCTGTGTCCCGCCCACTATTGGAGTCTTTAGCCTCTTTTGGTTTCTCCTCAGTCCCTTTCCGGTTCGCATCAGATACACTTCCGCTGTTTCCAGCCCCTGATTATGCAGTTTTGGATTTAGCCCCCACTGCTCGCCGCGGTCCCGGCGGCACAATTGATAAGGCAAACGGAGTTTTTGGCTGACCCAGCGTGGCGGGAGCCACAAGCAGCAGAGAGTAGCCCCCTCCCTTGTCGCCCCGGGGCGAGGAGGCCGAGGTGGGGGAAGGGGCCGGACCGTCCCTCTGGCCGTGGCCGGGGCAGTGCGGTAGCGGCAGCAGCGGCGGTGTGGCTGATATATCAAAGTTAGAAGATGCTCCGAGAGCTGCAGAGGCAGAAGCCGCAGCCGCACACTCACTACTAATCTCCTGTAGTGTCTCTCAGATTAATTTCCATAGCGTGGTGTAACCGGTCACTTCTTCTGCCAACTTTCCTCCATCACTAACTGAGTCCCATAGCTGTTTCCCTATGGCTTCCCAGGTAGCGGCTTCAAATACAAGCCCTGGACTGGGGATAAGTCCTTTCTCTCGGCTCCACTTTAATAAGCCTTCTAAGTTGGACTTGTCATATTTGATCCCTCTCATGGAGAGGATATGTTGGAGGAGTTTCACCACTGCTTGCTCATCTCTAGTAAGCGTGGACCCCATTCCTCCCTGGCCGCCGCCAGAGGCAGATCCCTGGCTGCCGCCTCTCACGGAGCCTTAAAGTTACAGCGCGTTGATTCTCTCCTTCAGACACCAGGGCAGCGTCTGGAACAGTTTCGACCAGCTTTCCACCCGTGATTGCACATCACCGAGTCCTCATCAGACTTGTACGAATCTGTGGGTCCCTGCAGAGGGAGCCACATGCGGGAGAGATGGACATGCGGACAACCAGATTGATTAAGCAATGCCAATTTTATTATGGTGAAGCAAGCCTTTTATAATGCAGGTGAAAATCACATGATACAATCACGTGGTTGAATTCTCTCTGATTGGACAGTTAGCTTTGCACATGCTCCTTAAGCTCTCTTCTGATTGAATGAGAACTGCCACATCGACATTGTACAAACTTCTTCCTCCGTCCAAACCCACACCCTGAAGTTGTTTAACTTCCTGGGTTCTTCCTCATTCTTCCAGGGTCATTTCATCACATCCTTGCCAACATTGAGGCTTTACCAGCCTTACTCATATGCAGGACTGCTCACATGCCCATTTCCCCGCAGGAGGTCCTTACAAATCCCCACAATGCACCATCCCACAAAACACCATCCCCCACCCAGATTCCCACCATCCACCATCAACATACACCATCCCACAATCCACTATCCACCATCCACCATCCACCTTCCACGATCAATCATCAACCATCAACCATCCACCATCCCACAATCCACCAACAACCAAACACCTTCACACCATCCAACATCCACCATCCCACAATCCAGCATCCAACATGCAACATCCACGTTCCCACAATTAAACATCAACCATCGACCATCCACCTTCCCACCAACAACCTTCACACCATCCACAATTTACCATCCCACAATCCACCATCCCACAATCCACCATCCACCATCCACCATCCCACAATCAGCAATCCACTATCCACTCTCCGACTTCCTACCATCAACCATCCAACATACACCATACCACAATACACCATACACCATCCTCCATTCAACATCCACCACCCCCCATCCACCTTCCAATATCCCACAACCATCTATCCGCCATCCACCATCCCAATTTCCACCATCCACCATCCAATATGTACCATCCATCATCAATAATCCATCATTTACCATCCAACATCTGACAATCCACGATCCACAATCCAGTTTACCAACATCCACCAATCCACATCCACCATTCAGCATCCCAGGATCCACCATCGCACCATAAAGCAGAGGACATTAATGCACATTCGGGCGGAAATAAAGCACAGAGCCCCAGATTCGCTCTTGCCCAGGAGAGCTTGCAGAGCACTGGGGAAAGGCAGGCAGAGAATTCCCTGCTAGCACCTTCTCTGTGCCTGTTCACATTGCTTCGCAGAATCGCTTTTGTGCAGAAAACAGTAACACTTGTTCAGAACGAAAGAAAGCACAGAGCCCCAGATTTTATGTTGTCCTGGAGAGCTTGCAGAGCACTGGGGAAAGGCAGGCAGAGAATTCCCTGCTAGCACCTTCTCTGTGCCTGGGAAGCAGAAGTGTTCACATTGCTTGGCAGAATCGCTTCTGTGCAGAAAACAGTAACACTTGTTCAGAACGAAAGAAAGCACAGAGCCCCAGATTTTATGTTGTCCTGGAGAGCTTGCAGAGCACTGCGGAAAAGCAGGCAGAGAATTCCCTGCTAGCACCTTCTCTGTGCCTGTTCACATTGCTTGGCAGAATCGCTTTTGTGCAGAAAACAGTAACACTTGTTCAGAACGAAAGAAAGCACAGAGCCCCAGATTTTATGTTGTCCTGGAGAGCTTGCAGAGCACTGGGGAAAGGCAGGCAGAGAATTCCCTGCTAGCACCTTCTCTGTGCCTGTTCACATTGCTTGGCAGAATCGGTTTTGTGCAGAAAACAGTAACACTTGTTCAGAACGAAAGAAAGCACAGAGCCCCAGATTTTACGTTGTCCTGGAGAGCTTGCAGAGCACTGGGGAAAGGCAGGCAGAGAATTCCCTGCTAGCACCTTCTCTGTGCCTGGGAGGCAGAAGTGTTCACATTGCTTGGCAGAATCGCTTCTGTGCAGAAAACAGTAACACTTGTTCAGAACGAAAGAAAGCACAGAGCCCCAGATTTTATGTTGTCCTGGAGAGCTTGCAGAGCACTGGGGAAAGGCAGGCAGAGAATTCCCTGCTAGCACCTTCTCTGTGCCTGTTCACATTGCTTCGCAGAATCGCTTTTGTGCAGAAAACATTAACACTTGTTCAGAACGAAAGAAAGCACAGAGCCCCAGATTTTATGTTGTCCTGGAGAGCTTGCAGAGCACTGGGGAAAGGCAGGCAGAGAATTCTCTGCTAGCACCTTCTCTGTGCCTGGGAGGCAGAAGTGTTCACATTGCTTGGCAGAATCGCTTCTGTGCAGAAAACAGTAACACTTGTTCAGAACGAAAGAAAGCACAGAGCCCCAGATTTTATGTTGTCCTGGAGAGCTTGCAGAGCACTGGGGAAAGGCAGGCAGAGAATTCCCTGCTAGCACCTTCTCTGTGCCTGGGAAGCAGAAGTGTTCACATTGCTTGGCAGAATCGCTTTTGTGCAGAAAACAGTAACACTTGTTCAGAACGAAAGAAAGCACAGAGCCCCAGATTTTATGTTGTCCTGGAGAGCTTGCAGAGCACTGGGGAAAGGCAGGCAGAGAATTCCCTGCTAGCACCTTCTCTGTGCCTGTTCACATTGCTTCGCAGAATCGCTTTTGTGCAGAAAACAGTAACACTTGTTCAGAACGAAAGAAAGCACAGAGCCCCAGATTTTATGTTGTCCTGGAGAGCTTGCAGAGCACTGAGGAAAGGCAGGCAGAGAATTCCCTGCTAGCACCTTCTCTGTGCCTGGGAGGCAGAAGTGTTCACATTGCTTGGCAGAATCGCTTCTGTGCAGAAAACAGTAACACTTGTTCAGAACGAAAGAAAGCACAGAGCCCCAGATTTTATGTTGTCCTGGAGAGCTTGCAGAGCACTGCGGAAAAGCAGGCAGAGAATTCCCTGCTAGCACCTTCTCTGTGCCTGTTCACATTGCTTCGCAGAATCGCTTTTGTGCAGAAAACAGTAACACTTGTTCAGAACGAAAGAAAGCACAGAGCCCCAGATTTTATGTTGTCCTGGAGGGCTTGCAGAGCACTGGGGAAAGGCAGGCAGAGAATTCCCTGCTAGCACCTTCTCTGTGCCTGGGAGGCAGAAGTGTTCACATTGCTTGGCAGAATCGCTTCTGTGCAGAAAACAGTAACACTTGTTCAGAACGAAAGAAAGCACAGAGCCCCAGATTTTATGTTGTCCTGGAGAGCTTGCAGAGCACTGGGGAAAGGCAGGCAGAGAATTCCCTGCTAGCACCTTCTCTGTGCCTGTTCACATTGCTTCGCAGAATCGCTTTTGTGCAGAAAACAGTAACACTTGTTCAGAACGAAAGAAAGCACAGAGCCCCAGATTTTATGTTGTCCTGGAGAGCTTGCAGAGCACTGGGGAAAGGCAGGCAGAGAATTCCCTGCTAGCACCTTCTCTGTGCCTGGGAAGCACAAGTGTTCACATTGCTTGGCAGAATCGCTTCTGTGCAGAAAACAGTAACACTTGTTCAGAACGAAAGAAAGCACAGAGCCCCAGATTTTATGTTGTCCTGGAGAGCTTGCAGAGCACTGCGGAAAAGCAGGCAGAGAATTCCCTGCTAGCACCTTCTCTGTGCCTGTTCACATTGCTTCGCAGAATCGCTTTTGTGCAGAAAACACTAACACTTGTTCAGAACGAAAGAAAGCACAGAGCCCCAGATTTTATGTTGTCCTGGAGAGCTTGCAGAGCACTGGGGAAAGGCAGGCAGAGAATTCCCTGCTAGCACCTTCTCTGTGCCTGGGAGGCAGAAGTGTTCACATTGCTTGGCAGAATCGCTTCTGTGCAGAAAACACTAACACTTGTTCAGAACGAAAGAAAGCACAGAGCCCCAGATTTTATGTTGTCCTGGAGAGCTTGCAGAGCACTGGGGAAAGGCAGGCAGAGAATTCCCTGCTAGCACCTTCTCTGTGCCTGGGAAGCAGAACTGTTCACATTGCTTGGCAGAATCGCTTTTGTGCAGAAAACAGTAACACTTGTTCAGAACGAAGGAAAGCACAGAGCCCCAGATTTTATGTTGTCCTGGAGAGCTTGCAGAGCACTGGGGAAAGGCAGGCAGAGAATTCCCTGCTAGCACCTTCTCTGTGCCTGTTCACATTGCTTCGCAGAATCGCTTTTGTGCAGAAAACAGTAACACTTGTTCAGAACGAAAGAAAGCACAGAGCCCCAGATTCTATGTTGTCCTGGAGAGCTTGCAGAGCACTGGGGAAAGGCAGGCAGAGAATTCCCTGCTAGCACCTTCTCTGTGCCTGGGAAGCAGAACTGTTCACATTGCTTCGCAGAATCGCTTCTGTGCAGAAAACACTAACACTTGTTCAGAACAAAAGAAAGCACAGAGCCCCAGATTCTATGTTGTCCTGGAGAGCTTGCAGATCACTGGGGAAAGGCAGGCAGAGAATTCCCTGCTAGCACCTTCTCTGTGCCTGGGAAGCAGAACTGTTCACATTGCTTCGCAGAATCGCTTTTGTGCAGAAAACAGTAACACTTGTTCAGAACGAAAGAAAGCACAGAGCCCCAGATTTTATGTTGTCCTGGAGAGCTTGCAGAGCACTGGGGAAAGGCAGGCAGAGAATTCCCTGCTAGCACCTTCTCTGTGCCTGGGAAGCAGAACTGTTCACATTGCTTCGCAGAATCGCTTCTGTGCAGAAAACACTAACACTTGTTCAGAACAAAAGAAAGCACAGAGCCCCAGATTCTATGTTGTCCTGGAGAGCTTGCAGAGCACTGGGGAAAGGCAGGCAGAGAATTCTCTGCTAGCACCTTCTCTGTGCCTGGGAGGCAGAAGTGTTCACATTGCTTGGCAGAATCGCTTCTGTGCAGAAAACAGTAACACTTGTTCAGAACGAAAGAAAGCACAGAGCCCCAGATTTTATGTTGTCCTGGAGAGCTTGCAGAGCACTGGGGAAAGGCAGGCAGAGAATTCCCTGCTAGCACCTTCTCTGTGCCTGGGAAGCAGAAGTGTTCACATTGCTTGGCAGAATCGCTTTTGTGCAGAAAACAGTAACACTTGTTCAGAACGAAAGAAAGCACAGAGCCCCAGATTTTATGTTGTCCTGGAGAGCTTGCAGAGCACTGAGGAAAGGCAGGCAGAGAATTCCCTGCTAGCACCTTCTCTGTGCCTGGGAGGCAGAAGTGTTCACATTGCTTGGCAGAATCGCTTCTGTGCAGAAAACAGTAACACTTGTTCAGAACGAAAGAAAGCACAGAGCCCCAGATTTTATGTTGTCCTGGAGAGCTTGCAGAGCACTGCGGAAAAGCAGGCAGAGAATTCCCTGCTAGCACCTTCTCTGTGCCTGTTCACATTGCTTCGCAGAATCGCTTTTGTGCAGAAAACAGTAACACTTGTTCAGAACGAAAGAAAGCACAGAGCCCCAGATTTTATGTTGTCCTGGAGGGCTTGCAGAGCACTGGGGAAAGGCAGGCAGAGAATTCCCTGCTAGCACCTTCTCTGTGCCTGGGAGGCAGAAGTGTTCACATTGCTTGGCAGAATCGCTTCTGTGCAGAAAACAGTAACACTTGTTCAGAACGAAAGAAAGCACAGAGCCCCAGATTTTATGTTGTCCTGGAGAGCTTGCAGAGTACTGTGGAAAAGCAGGCAGAGAATTCCCTGCTAGCACCTTCTCTGTGCCTGGGAAGCAGAACTGATCACATTGCTTGGCAGAATCGCTTCTGTGCAGAAAACACTAACACTTGTTCAGAACGAAAGAAAGCACAGAGCCCCAGATTCTATGTTGTCCTGGAGAGCTTGCAGAGCACTGGGGAAAGGCAGGCAGAGAATTCCCTGCTAGCACCTTCTCTGTGCCTGGGAAGCAGAACTGTTCACATTGCTTGGCAGAATCGCTTTTGTGCAGAAAACAGTAACACTTGTTCAGAACGAAAGAAAGCACAGAGCCCCAGATTTTATGTTGTCCTGGAGAGCTTGCAGAGCACTGGGGAAAGGCAGGCAGAGAATTCCCTGCTAGCACCTTCTCTGTGCCTGTTCACATTGCTTGGCAGAATCGCTTTTGTGCAGAAAACAGTAACACTTGTTCAGAACGAAAGAAAGCACAGAGCCCCAGATTTTATGTTGTCCTGGAGAGCTTGCAGAGCACTGGGGAAAGGCAGGCAGAGAATTCCCTGCTAGCACCTTCTCTGTGCCTGTTCACATTGCTTCGCAGAATCGCTTTTGTGCAGAAAACAGTAACACTTGTTCAGAACGAAAGAAAGCACAGAGCCCCAGATTTTATGTTGTCCTGGAGAGCTTGCAGAGCACTGGGGAAAGGCAGGCAGAGAATTCCCTGCTAGCACCTTCTCTGTGCCTGTTCACATTGCTTCGCAGAATCGCTTTTGTGCAGAAAACAGTAACACTTGTTCAGAACGAAAGAAAGCACAGAGCCCCAGATTTTATGTTGTCCTGGAGAGCTTGCAGAGCACTGCGGAAAAGCAGGCAGAGAATTCCCTGCTAGCACCTTCTCTGTGCCTGTTCACATTGCTTCGCAGAATCGCTTCTGTGCAGAAAACAGTAACACTTGTTCAGAACGAAAGAAAGCACAGAGCCCCAGATTTTATGTTGTCCTGGAGAGCTTGCAGAGCACTGGGGAAAGGCAGGCAGAGAATTCTCTGCTAGCACCTTCTCTGTGCCTGGGAGGCAGAAGTGTTCACATTGCTTGGCAGAATCGCTTCTGTGCAGAAAACAGTAACACTTGTTCAGAACGAAAGAAAGCACAGAGCCCCAGATTTTATGTTGTCCTGGAGAGCTTGCAGAGCACTGGGGAAAGGCAGGCAGAGAATTCCCTGCTAGCACCTTCTCTGTGCCTGGGAAGCAGAAGTGTTCACATTGCTTGGCAGAATCGCTTTTGTGCAGAAAACAGTAACACTTGTTCAGAACGAAAGAAAGCACAGAGCCCCAGATTTTATGTTGTCCTGGAGAGCTTGCAGAGCACTGGGGAAAGGCAGGCAGAGAATTCCCTGCTAGCACCTTCTCTGTGCCTGTTCACATTGCTTGGCAGAATCGCTTTTGTGCAGAAAACAGTAACACTTGTTCAGAACGAAAGAAAGCACAGAGCCCCAGATTTTATGTTGTCCTGGAGAGCTTGCAGAGCACTGAGGAAAGGCAGGCAGAGAATTCCCTGCTAGCACCTTCTCTGTGCCTGGGAGGCAGAAGTGTTCACATTGCTTGGCAGAATCGCTTCTGTGCAGAAAACAGTAACACTTGTTCAGAACGAAAGAAAGCACAGAGCCCCAGATTTTATGTTGTCCTGGAGAGCTTGCAGAGCACTGCGGAAAAGCAGGCAGAGAATTCCCTGCTAGCACCTTCTCTGTGCCTGTTCACATTGCTTCGCAGAATCGCTTTTGTGCAGAAAACAGTAACACTTGTTCAGAACGAAAGAAAGCACAGAGCCCCAGATTTTATGTTGTCCTGGAGGGCTTGCAGAGCACTGGGGAAAGGCAGGCAGAGAATTCCCTGCTAGCACCTTCTCTGTGCCTGGGAGGCAGAAGTGTTCACATTGCTTGGCAGAATCGCTTCTGTGCAGAAAACAGTAACACTTGTTCAGAACGAAAGAAAGCACAGAGCCCCAGATTTTATGTTGTCCTGGAGAGCTTGCAGAGCACTGGGGAAAGGCAGGCAGAGAATTCCCTGCTAGCACCTTCTCTGTGCCTGGGAAGCACAAGTGTTCACATTGCTTGGCAGAATCGCTTCTGTGCAGAAAACAGTAACACTTGTTCAGAACGAAAGAAAGCACAGAGCCCCAGATTTTATGTTGTCCTGGAGAGCTTGCAGAGCACTGCGGAAAAGCAGGCAGAGAATTCCCTGCTAGCACCTTCTCTGTGCCTGTTCACATTGCTTCGCAGAATCGCTTTTGTGCAGAAAACAGTAACACTTGTTCAGAACGAAAGAAAGCACAGAGCCCCAGATTTTATGTTGTCCTGGAGAGCTTGCAGAGCACTGGGGAAAGGCAGGCAGAGAATTCCCTGCTAGCACCTTCTCTGTGCCTGGGAGGCAGAAGTGTTCACATTGCTTGGCAGAATCGCTTCTGTGCAGAAAACACTAACACTTGTTCAGAACGAAAGAAAGCACAGAGCCCCAGATTTTATGTTGTCCTGGAGAGCTTGCAGAGCACTGGGGAAAGGCAGGCAGAGAATTCCCTGCTAGCACCTTCTCTGTGCCTGGGAAGCAGAACTGTTCACATTGCTTCGCAGAATCGCTTTTGTGCAGAAAACAGTAACACTTGTTCAGAACGAAGGAAAGCACAGAGCCCCAGATTTTATGTTGTCCTGGAGAGCTTGCAGAGCACTGGGGAAAGGCAGGCAGAGAATTCCCTGCTAGCACCTTCTCTGTGCCTGTTCACATTGCTTCGCAGAATCGCTTTTGTGCAGAAAACAGTAACACTTGTTCAGAACGAAAGAAAGCACAGAGCCCCAGATTCTATGTTGTCCTGGAGAGCTTGCAGAGCACTGGGGAAAGGCAGGCAGAGAATTCCCTGCTAGCACCTTCTCTGTGCCTGGGAAGCAGAACTGTTCACATTGCTTCGCAGAATCGCTTCTGTGCAGAAAACACTAACACTTGTTCAGAACAAAAGAAAGCACAGAGCCCCAGATTCTATGTTGTCCTGGAGAGCTTGCAGAGCACTGGGGAAAGGCAGGCAGAGAATTCCCTGCTAGCACCTTCTCTGTGCCTGGGAAGCAGAACTGTTCACATTGCTTCGCAGAATCGCTTTTGTGCAGAAAACAGTAACACTTGTTCAGAACGAAAGAAAGCACAGAGCCCCAGATTTTATGTTGTCCTGGAGAGCTTGCAGAGCACTGGGGAAAGGCAGGCAGAGAATTCCCTGCTAGCACCTTCTCTGTGCCTGGGAAGCAGAACTGTTCACATTGCTTCGCAGAATCGCTTCTGTGCAGAAAACACTAACACTTGTTCAGAACAAAAGAAAGCACAGAGCCCCAGATTCTATGTTGTCCTGGAGAGCTTGCAGAGCACTGGGGAAAGGCAGGCAGAGAATTCTCTGCTAGCACCTTCTCTGTGCCTGGGAGGCAGAAGTGTTCACATTGCTTGGCAGAATCGCTTCTGTGCAGAAAACAGTAACACTTGTTCAGAATGAAAGAAAGCACAGAGCCCCAGATTTTATGTTGTCCTGGAGAGCTTGCAGAGCACTGGGGAAAGGCAGGCAGAGAATTCCCTGCTAGCACCTTCTCTGTGCCTGGGAAGCAGAACTGATCACATTGCTTCGCAGAATCGCTTCTGTGCAGAAAACACTAACACTTGTTCAGAACGAAAGAAAGCACAGAGCCCCAGATTCTATGTTGTCCTGGAGAGCTTGCAGAGCACTGGGGAAAGGCAGGCAGAGAATTCCCTGCTAGCACCTTCTCTGTGCCTGGGAAGCAGAACTGTTCACATTGCTTGGCAGAATCGCTTTTGTGCAGAAAACAGTAACACTTGTTCAGAACGAAAGAAAGCACAGAGCCCCAGATTTTATGTTGTCCTGGAGAGCTTGCAGAGCACTGGGGAAAGGCAGGCAGAGAATTCCCTGCTAGCACCTTCTCTGTGCCTGTTCACATTGCTTCGCAGAATCGCTTCTGTGCAGAAAACAGTAACACTTGTTCAGAACGAAAGAAAGCACAGAGCCCCAGATTTTATGTTGTCCTGGAGGGCTTGCAGAGCACTGGGGAAAGGCAGGCAGAGAATTCCCTGCTAGCACCTTCTCTGTGCCTGGGAGGCAGAAGTGTTCACATTGCTTGGCAGAATCGCTTCTGTGCAGAAAACAGTAACACTTGTTCAGAACGAAAGAAAGCACAGAGCCCCAGATTTTATGTTGTCCTGGAGAGCTTGCAGAGCACTGGGGAAAGGCAGGCAGAGAATTCCCTGCTAGCACCTTCTCTGTGCCTGTTCACATTGCTTGGCAGAATCGCTTTTGTGCAGAAAACAGTAACACTTGTTCAGAACGAAAGAAAGCACAGAGCCCCAGATTTTATGTTGTCCTGGAGAGCTTGCAGAGCACTGGGGAAAGGCAGGCAGAGAATTCCCTGCTAGCACCTTCTCTGTGCCTGGGAAGCACAAGTGTTCACATTGCTTGGCAGAATCGCTTCTGTGCAGAAAACAGTAACACTTGTTCAGAACGAAAGAAAGCACAGAGCCCCAGATTTTATGTTGTCCTGGAGAGCTTGCAGAGCACTGCGGAAAAGCAGGCAGAGAATTCCCTGCTAGCACCTTCTCTGTGCCTGTTCACATTGCTTGGCAGAATCGGTTTTGTGCAGAAAACACTAACACTTGTTCAGAACGAAAGAAAGCACAGAGCCCCAGATTTGCTGTTGTCCTGGAGAGCTTGCAGAGCACTGGGGAAAGGCAGGCAGAGAATTCCCTGCTAGCACCTTCTCTGTGCCTGGGAAGCAGAAGTGTTCACATTGCTTCGCAGAATCGCTTTTGTGCAGAAAACACTAACACTTGTTCAGAACGAAAGAAAGCACAGAGCCCCAGATTTTATGTTGTCCTGGAGAGCTTGCAGAGCACTGGGGAAAGGCAGGCAGAGAATTCTCTGCTAGCACCTTCTCTGTGCCTGGGAGGCAGAAGTGTTCACATTGCTTGGCAGAATCGCTTCTGTGCAGAAAACAGTAACACTTGTTCAGAACGAAAGAAAGCACAGAGCCCCAGATTTTATGTTGTCCTGGAGGGCTTGCAGAGCACTGAGGAAAGGCAGGCAGAGAATTCCCTGCTAGCACCTTCTCTGTGCCTGGGAGGCAGAAGTGTTCACATTGCTTGGCAGTATCGCTTCTGTGCAGAAAACAGTAACACTTGTTCAGAACGAAAGAAAGCACAGAGCCCCAGATTTTATGTTGTCCTGGAGAGCTTGCAGAGCACTGCGGAAAAGCAGGCAGAGAATTCCCTGCTAGCACCTTCTCTGTGCCTGTTCACATTGCTTCGCAGAATCGCTTTTGTGCAGAAAACAGTAACACTTGTTCAGAACGAAAGAAAGCACAGAGCCCCAGATTTTATGTTGTCCTGGAGGGCTTGCAGAGCACTGGGGAAAGGCAGGCAGAGAATTCCCTGCTAGCACCTTCTCTGTGCCTGGGAGGCAGAAGTGTTCACATTGCTTGGCAGAATCGCTTCTGTGCAGAAAACAGTAACACTTGTTCAGAACGAAAGAAAGCACAGAGCCCCAGATTTGCTGTTGTCCTGGAGAGCTTGCAGAGCACTGTGGAAAAGCAGGCAGAGAATTCCCTGCTAGCACCTTCTCTGTGCCTGGGAAGCAGAACTGTTCACATTGCTTGGCAGAATCGCTTTTGTGCAGAAAACAGTAACACTTGTTCAGAACGAAAGAAAGCACAGAGCCCCAGATTTTATGTTGTCCTGGAGAGCTTGCAGAGCACTGGGGAAAGGCAGGCAGAGAATTCCCTGCTAGCACCTTCTCTGTGCCTGGGAAGCAGAAGTGTTCACATTGCTTCGCAGAATCGCTTTTGTGCAGAAAACACTAACACTTGTTCAGAACGAAAGAAAGCACAGAGCCCCAGATTTTATGTTGTCTTGGAGAGCTTGCAGAGCACTGGGGAAAAGCAGGCAGAGAATTCCCTGCTAGCACCTTCTCTGTGCCTGGGAAGCAGAAGTGTTCACATTGCTTGGCAGAATCGGTTTTGTGCAGAAAACAGTAACACTTGTTCAGAACGAAAGAAAGCACAGAGCCCCAGATTTTATGTTGTCCTGGAGAGCTTGCAGAGCACTGCGGAAAAGCAGGCAGAGAATTCCCTGCTAGCACCTTTTCTGTGCCTGTTCACATTGCATGGCAGAATCGCTTTTGTGCAGAAAACATTAACACTTGTTCAGAACGAAAGAAAGCACAGAGCCCCAGATTTTATGTTGTCCTGGAGAGCTTGCAGAGCACTGGAGAAAAACAGGCAGAGAATTCCCTGCTAGCACCTTCTCTGTGCCTGTTCACATTGCTTGGCAGAATCGGTTTTGTGCAGAAAACAGTAACACTTGTTCAGAACGAAAGAAAGCACAGAGCCCCAGATTTTATGTTGTCCTGGAGAGCTTGCAGAGCACTGGGGAAAGGCAGGCAGAGAATTCCCTGCTAGCACCTTCTCTGTGCCTGGGAAGCAGAACTGTTCACATTGCTTGGCAGAATCGCTTTTGTGCAGAAAACAGTAACACTTGTTCAGAACGAAAGAAAGCACAGAGCCCCAGATTTTATGTTGTCCTGGAGAGCTTGCAGAGCACTGGGGAAAGGCAGGCAGAGAATTCCCTGCTAGCACCTTCTCTGTGCCTGGGAAGCAGAAGTGTTCACATTGCTTGGCAGAATCGGTTTTGTGCAGAAAACAGTAACACTTGTTCAGAACGAAAGAAAGCACAGAGCCCCAGATTTTATGTTGTCCTGGAGAGCTTGCAGAGCACTGGGGAAAGGCAGGCAGAGAATTCCCTGCTAGCACCTTCTCTGTGCCTGGGAAGCAGAAGTGTTCACATTGCTTGGCAGAATCGGTTTTGTGCAGAAAACAGTAACACTTGTTCAGAACGAAAGAAAGCACAGAGCCCCAGATTTTATGTTGTCCTGGAGAGCTTGCAGAGCACTGGAGAAAAACAGGCAGAGAATTCCCTGCTAGCACCTTCTCTGTGCCTGTTCACATTGCTTGGCAGAATCGCTTTTGTGCAGAAAACACTAACACTTGTTCAGAACGAAAGAAAGCACAGAGCCCCAGATTTGCTGTTGTCCTGGAGAGCTTGCAGAGCACTGGGGAAAGGCAGGCAGAGAATTCTCTGCTAGCACCTTCTCTGTGCCTGGGAGGCAGAAGTGTTCACATTGCTTGGCAGAATCGCTTCTGTGCAGAAAACAGTAACACTTGTTCAGAACGAAAGAAAGCACAGAGCCCCAGATTTTATGTTGTCCTGGAGGGCTTGCAGAGCACTGGGGAAAGGCAGGCAGAGAATTCCCTGCTAGCACCTTCTCTGTGCCTGGGAGGCAGAAGTGTTCACATTGCTTGGCAGAATCGCTTCTGTGCAGAAAACAGTAACACTTGTTCAGAACGAAAGAAAGCACAGAGCCCCAGATTTGCTGTTGTCCTGGAGAGCTTGCAGAGCACTGTGGAAAGGCAGGCAGAGAATTCCCTGCTAGCACCTTCTCTGTGCCTGGGAAGCAGAACTGTTCACATTGCTTCGCAGAATCGCTTCTATGCAGAAAACACTAACACTTGTTCAGAACAAAAGAAAGCACAGAGCCCCAGATTCTATGTTGTCCTGGAGAGCTTGCAGAGCACTGGGGAAAGGCAGGCAGAGAATTCCCTGCTAGCACCTTCTCTGTGCCTGTTCACATTGCTTGGCAGAATCGCTTTTGTGCAGAAAACAGTAACACTTGTTCAGAACGAAAGAAAGCACAGAGCCCCAGATTTTATGTTGTCCTGGAGAGCTTGCAGAGCACTGGGGAAAGGCAGGCAGAGAATTCCCTGCTAGCACCTTCTCTGTGCCTGGGAAGCACAAGTGTTCACATTGCTTGGCAGAATCGCTTCTGTGCAGAAAACAGTAACACTTGTTCAGAACGAAAGAAAGCACAGAGCCCCAGATTTTATGTTGTCCTGGAGAGCTTGCAGAGCACTGCGGAAAAGCAGGCAGAGAATTCCCTGCTAGCACCTTCTCTGTGCCTGTTCACATTGCTTGGCAGAATCGGTTTTGTGCAGAAAACACTAACACTTGTTCAGAACGAAAGAAAGCACAGAGCCCCAGATTTGCTGTTGTCCTGGAGAGCTTGCAGAGCACTGGGGAAAGGCAGGCAGAGAATTCCCTGCTAGCACCTTCTCTGTGCCTGGGAAGCAGAAGTGTTCACATTGCTTCGCAGAATTGCTTTTGTGCAGAAAACACTAACACTTGTTCAGAACGAAAGAAAGCACAGAGCCCCAGATTTTATGTTGTCCTGGAGAGCTTGCAGAGCACTGGGGAAAGGCAGGCAGAGAATTCTCTGCTAGCACCTTCTCTGTGCCTGGGAGGCAGAAGTGTTCACATTGCTTGGCAGAATCGCTTCTGTGCAGAAAACAGTAACACTTGTTCAGAACGAAAGAAAGCACAGAGCCCCAGATTTTATGTTGTCCTGGAGGGCTTGCAGAGCACTGAGGAAAGGCAGGCAGAGAATTCCCTGCTAGCACCTTCTCTGTGCCTGGGAGGCAGAAGTGTTCACATTGCTTGGCAGAATCGCTTCTGTGCAGAAAACAGTAACACTTGTTCAGAACGAAAGAAAGCACAGAGCCGCAGATTTTATGTTGTCCTGGAGAGCTTGCAGAGCACTGCGGAAAAGCAGGCAGAGAATTCCCTGCTAGCACCTTCTCTGTGCCTGTTCACATTGCTTCGCAGAATCGCTTTTGTGCAGAAAACACTAACACTTGTTCAGAACGAAAGAAAGCACAGAGCCCCAGATTTTATGTTGTCCTGGAGGGCTTGCAGAGCACTGGGGAAAGGCAGGCAGAGAATTCCCTGCTAGCACCTTCTCTGTGCCTGGGAGGCAGAAGTGTTCACATTGCTTGGCAGAATCGCTTCTGTGCAGAAAACAGTAACACTTGTTCAGAACGAAAGAAAGCACAGAGCCCCAGATTTGCTGTTGTCCTGGAGAGCTTGCAGAGCACTGTGGAAAAGCAGGCAGAGAATTCCCTGCTAGCACCTTCTCTGTGCCTGGGAAGCAGAACTGTTCACATTGCTTGGCAGAATCGCTTTTGTGCAGAAAACAGTAACACTTGTTCAGAACGAAAGAAAGCACAGAGCCCCAGATTTTATGTTGTCCTGGAGAGCTTGCAGAGCACTGGGGAAAGGCAGGCAGAGAATTCCCTGCTAGCACCTTCTCTGTGCCTGGGAAGCAGAAGTGTTCACATTGCTTCGCAGAATCGCTTTTGTGCAGAAAACAGTAACACTTGTTCAGAACGAAAGAAAGCACAGAGCCCCAGATTTTATGTTGTCTTGGAGAGCTTGCAGAGCACTGGGGAAAAGCAGGCAGAGAATTCCCTGCTAGCACCTTCTCTGTGCCTGGGAAGCAGAAGTGTTCACATTGCTTGGCAGAATCGGTTTTGTGCAGAAAACAGTAACACTTGTTCAGAACGAAAGAAAGCACAGAGCCCCAGATTTTATGTTGTCCTGGAGAGCTTGCAGAGCACTGGGGAAAAGCAGGCAGAGAATTCCCTGCTAGCACCTTTTCTGTGCCTGTTCACATTGCATGGCAGAATCGCTTTTCTGCAGAAAACAGTAACACTTGTTCAGAACGAAAGAAAGCACAGAGCCCCAGATTTTATGTTGTCCTGGAGAGCTTGCAGAGCACTGGAGAAAAACAGGCAGAGAATTCCCTGCTAGCACCTTCTCTGTGCCTGTTCACATTGCTTCGCAGAATCGCTTTTGTGCAGAAAACAGTAACACTTGTTCAGAACGAAAGAAAGCACAGAGCCCCAGATTTTATGTTGTCCTGGAGAGCTTGCAGAGCACTGGGGAAAGGCAGGCAGAGAATTCCCTGCTAGCACCTTCTCTGTGCCTGTTCACATTGCTTGGCAGAATCGGTTTTGTGCAGAAAACATTAACACTTGTTCAGAACGAAAGAAAGCACAGAGCCCCAGATTTTATGTTGTCCTGGAGAGCTTGCAGAGCACTGGGGAAAGGCAGGCAGAGAATTCCCTGCTAGCACCTTCTCTGTGCCTGGGAATCAGAAGTCTTCACATTGCTTCGCAGAATCACTTTTGTGCAGAAAACAGTAACACTTGTTCAGAACGAAAGAAAGCACAGAGCCGCAGATTTTATGTTGTCCTGGAGAGCTTGCAGAGCACTGGGGAAAGGCAGGCAGAGAATTCCCTGCTAGCACCTTTTCTGTGCCTGTTCACATTGCTTCGCAGAATCGCTTTTGTGCAGAAAACAGTAACACTTGTTCAGAACGAAAGAAAGCACAGAGCCCCAGATTTTATGTTGTCCTGGAGAGCTTGCAGAGCACTGGGGAAAGGCAGGCAGAGAATTCCCTGCTAGCACCTTCTCTGTGCGTGGGAAGCAGAACTGTTCACATTGCTTGGCAGAATCGCTTATGTGCAGAAAACAGTAACACTTGTTCAGAACGAAAGAAAGCACAGAGCCCCAGATTTTATGTTGTCCTGGAGAGCTTGCAGAGCACTGGGGAAAGGCAGGCAGAGAATTCCCTGCTAGCACCTTCTCTGTGCCTGGGAAGCAGAACTGTTCACATTGCTTGGCAGAATCGCTTTTGTGCAGAAAACAGTAACACTTGTTCAGAACGAAAGAAAGCACAGAGCCCCAGATTTGCTGTTGTCCTGGAGAGCTTGCAGAGCACTGGGGAAAGGCAGGCAGAGAATTCCCTGCTAGCACCTTCTCTGTGCCTGGGAAGCAGAACTGTTCACATTGCTTGGCAGAATCGCTTTTGTGCAGAAAACAATAACACTTGTTCAGAACGAAAGAAAGCACAGAGCCCCAGATTTTATGTTGTCCTGGAGAGCTTGCAGAGCACTGGGGAAAGGCAGGCAGAGAATTCCCTGCTAGCACCTTCTCTGTGCCTGGGAAGCAGAAGTGTTCACATTGCTTCGCAGAATCGCTTTTGTGCAGAAAACAGTAACACTTGTTCAGAACGAAAGAAAGCACAGAGCCCCAGATTTTATGTTGTCCTGGAGAGCTTGCAGAGCACTGGGGAAAAGCAGGCAGAGAATTCCCTGCTAGCACCTTCTCTGTGCCTGGGAAGCAGAAGTGTTCACATTGCTTGGCAGAATCGGTTTTGTGCAGAAAACAGTAACACTTGTTCAGAACGAAAGAAAGCACAGAGCCCCAGATTTTATGTTGTCCTGGAGAGCTTGCAGAGCACTGGAGAAAAACAGGCAGAGAATTCCCTGCTAGCACCTTCTCTGTGCCTGTTCACATTGCTTCGCAGAATCGCTTTTGTGCAGAAAACAGTAACACTTGTTCAGAACGAAAGAAAGCACAGAGCCCCAGATTTTATGTTGTCCTGGAGAGCTTGCAGAGCACTGGGGAAAGGCAGGCAGAGAATTCCCTGCTAGCACCTTCTCTGTGCCTTTTCACATTGCTTGGCAGAATCGCTTTTGTGCAGAAAACAGTAACACTTGTTCAGAACGAAAGAAAGCACAGAGCCCCAGATTTTATGTTGTCCTGGAGAGCTTGCAGAGCACTGGGGAAAGGCAGGCAGAGAATTCCCTGCTAGCACCTTCTCTGTGCCTGGGAAGCAGAACTGTTCACATTGCTTGGCAGAATCGCTTTTGTGCAGAAAACAGTAACACTTGTTCAGAACGAAAGAAAGCACAGAGCCCCAGATTTGCTGTTGTCCTGGAGAGCTTGCAGAGCACTGGGGAAAGGCAGGCAGAGAATTCCCTGCTAGCACCTTCTCTGTGCCTGGGAAGCAGAAGTGTTCACATTGCTTCGCAGAATCGCTTTTGTGCAGAAAACAGTAACACTTGTTCAGAACGAAAGAAAGCACAGAGCCCCAGATTTTATGTTGTCCTGGAGAGCTTGCAGAGCACTGGGGAAAGGCAGGCAGAGAATTCCCTGCTAGCACCTTCTCTGTGCCTGGGAGGCAGAAGTGTTCACATTGCTTGGCAGAATAACTTCTGTGCAGAAAACAGTAACACTTGTTCAGAACGAAAGAAAGCACAGAGCCCCAGATTTTATGTTGTCTTGGAGAGCTTGCAGAGCACTGGGGAAAAGCAGGCAGAGAATTCCCTGCTAGCACCTTCTCTGTGCCTGGGAAGCAGAAGTGTTCACATTGCTTGGCAGAATCGGTTTTGTGCAGAAAACAGTAACACTTGTTCAGAACGAAAGAAAGCACAGAGCCCCAGATTTTATGTTGTCCTGGAGAGCTTGCAGAGCACTGGGGAAAAGCAGGCAGAGAATTCCCTGCTAGCACCTTTTCTGTGCCTGTTCACATTGCATGGCAGAATCGCTTTTGTGCAGAAAACAGTAACACTTGTTCAGAACGAAAGAAAGCACAGAGCCCCAGATTTTATGTTGTCCTGGAGAGCTTGCAGAGCACTGGAGAAAAACAGGCAGAGAATTCCCTGCTAGCACCTTCTCTGTGCCTGTTCACATTGCTTCGCAGAATCGCTTCTGTGCAGAAAACAGTAACACTTGTTCAGAACGAAAGAAAGCACAGAGCCCCAGATTTTATGTTGTCCTGGAGAGCTTGCAGAGCACTGGGGAAAGGCAGGCAGAGAATGCCCTGTTAGCACCTTCTCTGTGCCTGGGAAGCAGAAGGGTTCCCATTGCTTCGCAGTATCGCTTTTGTGCAGAAAACAGTAACACTTGTTCAGAACGAAAGAAAGCACAGAGCCCCAGATTTGCTGTTGTCCTGGAGAGCTTGCAGAACACTGGGGAAAAGCAGGCAGAGAATTCCCTGCTAGCACCTTTTCTGTGCCTGTTCACATTGCTTCGCAGAATCGCTTTTGTGCAGAAAACAGTAACACTTGTTCAGAACGAAAGAAAGCACAGAGCCCCAGATTTTATGTTGTCCTGGAGAGCTTGCAGAGCACTGGGGAAAGGCAGGCAGAGAATTCCCTGCTAGCACCTTCTCTGTGCCTGTTCACATTGCTTGGCAGAATCGGTTTTGTGCAGAAAACAGTAACACTTGTTCAGAACGAAAGAAAGCACAGAGCCCCAGATTTTATGTTGTCCTGGAGAGCTTGCAGAGCACTGGGGAAAGGCAGGCAGAGAATTCCCTGCTAGCACCTTCTCTGTGCCTGTTCACATTGCTTGGCAGAATCGCTTTTGTGCAGAAAACAGTAACACTTGTTCAGAACGAAAGAAAGCACAGAGCCCCAGATTTGCTGTTGTCCTGGAGAGCTTGCAGAGCACTGGGGAAAGGCAGGCAGAGAATTCCCTGCTAGCACCTTCTCTGTGCCTGGGAAGCAGAACTGTTCACATTGCTTGGCAGAATCCCTTTTGTGCAGAAAACAGTAACACTTGTTCAGAACGAAAGAAAGCACAGAGCCCCAGATTTGCTGTTGTCCTGGAGAGCTTGCAGAGCACTGGGGAAAGGCAGGCAGAGAATTCCCTGCTAGCACCTTCTCTGTGCCTGGGAAGCAGAACTGTTCACATTGCTTGGCAGAATCGCTTTTGTGCAGAAAACAGTAACACTTGTTCAGAACAAAAGAAAGCACAGAGCCCCAGATTTTATGTTGTCCTGGAGAGCTTGCAGAGCACTGGGGAAAGGCAGGCAGAGAATTCCCTGCTAGCACCTTCTCTGTGCCTGGGAAGCAGAACTGTTCACATTGCTTGGCAGAATCGCTTTTGTGCAGAAAACAGTAACACTTGTTCAGAACGAAAGAAAGCACAGAGCCCCAGATTTTATGTTGTCCTGGAGAGCTTGCAGAGCACTGGGGAAAAGCAGGCAGAGAATTCCCTGCTAGCACCTTTTCTGTGCCTGTTCACATTGCATGGCAGAATCGCTTTTGTGCAGAAAACAGTAACACTTGTTCAGAACGAAAGAAAGCACAGAGCCCCAGATTTTATGTTGTCCTGGAGAGCTTGCAGAGCACTGGAGAAAAACAGGCAGAGAATTCCCTGCTAGCACCTTCTCTGTGCCTGTTCACATTGCTTCGCAGAATCGCTTCTGTGCAGAAAACAGTAACACTTGTTCAGAACGAAAGAAAGCACAGAGCCCCAGATTTTATGTTGTCCTGGAGAGCTTGCAGAGCACTGGGGAAAGGCAGGCAGAGAATGCCCTGTTAGCACCTTCTCTGTGCCTGGGAAGCAGAAGGGTTCCCATTGCTTCGCAGTATCGCTTTTGTGCAGAAAACAGTAACACTTGTTCAGAACGAAAGAAAGCACAGAGCCCCAGATTTGCTGTTGTCCTGGAGAGCTTGCAGAACACTGGGGAAAAGCAGGCAGAGAATTCCCTGCTAGCACCTTTTCTGTGCCTGTTCACATTGCTTCGCAGAATCGCTTTTGTGCAGAAAACAGTAACACTTGTTCAGAACGAAAGAAAGCACAGAGCCCCAGATTTTATGTTGTCCTGGAGAGCTTGCAGAGCACTGGGGAAAGGCAGGCAGAGAATTCCCTGCTAGCACCTTCTCTGTGCCTGTTCACATTGCTTGGCAGAATCGGTTTTGTGCAGAAAACAGTAACACTTGTTCAGAACGAAAGAAAACACAGAGCCCCAGATTTTATGTTGTCCTGGAGAGCTTGCAGAGCACTGGGGAAAGGCAGGCAGAGAATTCCCTGCTAGCACCTTCTCTGTGCCTGTTCACATTGCTTGGCAGAATCGCTTTTGTGCAGAAAACAGTAACACTTGTTCAGAACGAAAGAAAGCACAGAGCCCCAGATTTTATGTTGTCCTGGAGAGCTTGCAGAGCACTGGGGAAAGGCAGGCAGAGAATTCCCTGCTAGCACCTTCTCTGTGCCTGGGAAGCAGAACTGTTCACATTGCTTGGCAGAATCCCTTTTGTGCAGAAAACAGTAACACTTGTTCAGAACGAAAGAAAGCACAGAGCCCCAGATTTGCTGTTGTCCTGGAGAGCTTGCAGAGCACTGGGGAAAGGCAGGCAGAGAATTCCCTGCTAGCACCTTCTCTGTGCCTGGGAAGCAGAACTGTTCACATTGCTTGGCAGAATCGCTTTTGTGCAGAAAACAGTAACACTTGTTCAGAACAAAAGAAAGCACAGAGCCCCAGATTTTATGTTGTCCTGGAGAGCTTGCAGAGCACTGGGGAAAGGCAGGCAGAGAATTCCCTGCTAGCACCTTCTCTGTGCCTGGGAAGCAGAAGTGTTCACATTGCTTGGCAGAATCGCTTTTGTGCAGAAAACAGTAACACTTGTTCAGAACGAAAGAAAGCACAGAGCCCCAGATTTTATGTTGTCCTGGAGAGCTTGCAGAGCACTGCGGAAAAGCAGGCAGAGAATTCCCTGCTAGCACCTTCTCTGTGCCTGTTCACATTGCTTCGCAGAATCGCTTTTGTGCAGAAAACAGTAACACTTGTTCAGAACGAAAGAAAGCACAGAGCCCCAGATTTTATGTTGTCCTGGAGGGCTTGCAGAGCACTGGGGAAAGGCAGGCAGAGAATTCCCTGCTAGCACCTTCTCTGTGCCTGGGAGGCAGAACTGTTCACATTGCTTGGCAGAATCGGTTTTGTGCAGAAAACAGTAACACTTGTTCAGAACGAAAGAAAGCACAGAGCCCCAGATTTGCTGTTGTCCTGGAGAGCTTGCAGAGCACTGGGGAAAAGCAGGCAGAGAATTCCCTGCTAGCACCTTCTCTGTGCCTGGGAATCAGAAGTGATCACATTGCTTGGCAGAATCGGTTTTGTGCAGAAAACAGTAACACTTGTTCAGAACGAAAGAAAGCACAGAGCCCCAGATTTGCTGTTGTCCTGGAGAGCTTCCAGAACACTGGGGAAAAGCAGGCAGAGAATTCCCTGCTAGCACCTTTTCTGTGCCTGTTCACGTTGCATGGCAGAATCGCTTTTGTGCAGAAAACAGTAACACTTGGTCAGAGCGAAAGAAAGCACAGAGCCCCAGATTTTATGTTGTCCTGGAGAGCTTGCAGAGCACTGGAGAAAAACAGGCAGAGAATTCCCTGCTAGCACCTTCTCTGTGCCTGTTCACATTGCTTGGCAGAATCGCTTTTGTGCAGAAAACAGTAACACTTCTTCAGAACGAAAGAAAGCACAGAGCCCCAGATTTGCTGTTGTCCTGGAGAGCTTGCAGAGCACTGGGGAAAGGCAGGCAGAGAATGCCCTGTTAGCACCTTCTCTGTGCCTGGGAAGCAGAAGGGTTCACATTGCTTCGCAGAATCGCTTTTGTGCAGAAAACAGTAACACTTGTTCAGAACGAAAGAAAGCACAGAGCCCCAGATTTGCTGTTGTCCTGGAGAGCTTGCAGAACACTGGGGAAAAGCAGGCAGAGAATTCCCTGCTAGCACCTTTTCTGTGCCTGTTCACATTGCTTGGCAGAATCGCTTTTGTGCAGAAAACAGTAACACTTGTTCAGAACGAAAGAAAGCACAGAGCCCCAGATTTTATGTTGTCCTGGAGAGCTTGCAGAGCACTGGGGAAAGGCAGGCAGAGAATTCCCTGCTAGCACCTTCTCTGTGCCTGGGAAGCAGAAGTGTTCACATTGCTTGGCAGAATCGCTTTTGTGCAGAAAACAGTAACACTAGTTCAGAACGAAAGAAAGCACAGAGCCCCAGATTTTATGTTGTCCTGGAGAGCTTGAAGAGCACTGGGGAAAAGCAGGCAGAGAATTCCCTGCTAGCACCTTTTCTGTGCCTGTTCACATTGCATGGCAGAATCGCTTTTGTGCAGAAAACAGTAACACTTGTTCAGAACGAAAGAAAGCACAGAGCCCCAGATTTTATGTTGTCCTGGAGAGCTTGCAGAGCAGTGGAGAAAAACAGGCAGAGAATTCCCTGCTAGCACGTTCTCTGTGCCTGTTCACATTGCTTCGCAGAATCGCTTTTGTGCAGAAAACAGTAACACTTGTTCAGAACGAAAGAAAGCACAGAGCCCCAGATTTTATGTTGTCCTGGAGAGCTTGCAGAGCACTGGGGAAAGGCAGGCAGAGAATGCCCTGTTAGCACCTTCTCTGTGCCTGGGAAGCAGAAGGGTTCCCATTGCTTCGCAGTATCGCTTTTGTGCAGAAAACAGTAACACTTGTTCAGAACGAAAGAAAGCACAGAGCCCCAGATTTGCTGTTGTCCTGGAGAGCTTGCAGAACACTGGGGAAAAGCAGGCAGAGAATTCCCTGCTAGCACCTTTTCTGTGCCTGTTCACATTGCTTCGCAGAATCGCTTTTGTGCAGAAAACAGTAACACTTGTTCAGAACGAAAGAAAGCACAGAGCCCCAGATTTTATGTTGTCCTGGAGAGCTTGCAGAGCACTGGGGAAAGGCAGGCAGAGAATTCCCTGCTAGCACCTTCTCTGTGCCTGTTCACATTGCTTGGCAGAATCGGTTTTGTGCAGAAAACAGTAACACTTGTTCAGAACGAAAGAAAGCACAGAGCCCCAGATTTTATGTTGTCCTGGAGAGCTTGCAGAGCACTGGGGAAAGGCAGGCAGAGAATTCCCTGCTAGCACCTTCTCTGTGCCTGTTCACATTGCTTGGCAGAATCGGTTTTGTGCAGAAAACAGTAACACTTGTTCAGAACGAAAGAAAGCACAGAGCCCCAGATTTTATGTTGTCCTGGAGAGCTTGCAGAGCACTGGGGAAAGGCAGGCAGAGAATTCCCTGCTAGCACCTTCTCTGTGCCTGGGAAGCAGAACTGTTCACATTGCTTGGCAGAATCCCTTTTGTGCAGAAAACAGTAACACTTGTTCAGAACGAAAGAAAGCACAGAGCCCCAGATTTGCTGTTGTCCTGGAGAGCTTGCAGAGCACTGGGGAAAGGCAGGCAGAGAATTCCCTGCTAGCACCTTCTCTGTGCCTGGGAAGCAGAACTGTTCACATTGCTTGGCAGAATCGCTTTTGTGCAGAAAACAGTAACACTTGTTCAGAACGAAAGAAAGCACAGAGCTCCAGATTTTATGTTGTCCTGGAGAGCTTGCAGAGCACTGGGGAAAAGCAGGCAGAGAATTCCCTGCTAGCACCTTTTCTGTGCCTGTTCACGTTGCATGGCAGAATCGCTTTTGTGCAGAAAACAGTAACACTTGGTCAGAGCGAAAGAAAGCACAGAGCCCCAGATTTTATGTTGTCCTGGAGAGCTTGCAGAGCACTGGAGAAAAACAGGCAGAGAATTCCCTGCTAGCACCTTCTCTGTGCCTGTTCACATTGCTTGGCAGAATCGCTTTTGTGCAGAAAACAGTAACACTTGTTCAGAACGAAAGAAAGCACAGAGCCCCAGATTTTATGTTGTCCTGGAGAGCTTGCAGAGCACTGGGGAAAGGCAGGCAGAGAATGCCCTGTTAGCACCTTCTCTGTGCCTGGGAAGCAGAAGGGTTCACATTGCTTCGCAGAATCGCTTTTGTGCAGAAAACAGTAACACTTGTTCAGAACGAAAGAAAGCACAGAGCCCCAGATTTGCTGTTGTCCTGGAGAGCTTGCAGAACACTGGGGAAAAGCAGGCAGAGAATTCCCTGCTAGCACCTTCTCTGTGCCTGTTCACATTGCTTGGCAGAATCGCTTTTGTGCAGAAAACAGTAACACTTGTTCAGAACGAAAGAAAGCACAGAGCCCCAGATTTTATGTTGTCCTGGAGAGCTTGCAGAGCACTGGGGAAAGGCAGGCAGAGAATTCCCTGCTAGCACCTTCTCTGTGCCTGGGAAGCAGAACTGTTCACATTGCTTGGCAGAATCGCTTTTGTGCAGAAAACAGTAACACTTGTTCAGAACGAAAGAAAGCACAGAGCCCCAGATTTTATGTTGTCCTGGAGAGCTTGCAGAGCACTGGGGAAAGGCAGGCAGAGAATTCCCTGCTAGCACCTTCTCTGTGCCTGTTCACATTGCTTCGCAGAATCGCTTTTGTGCAGAAAACAGTAACACTTGTTCAGAACGAAAGAAAGCACAGAGCCCCAGATTTTATGTTGTCCTGGAGAGCTTGCAGAGCACTGGGGAAAAGCAGGCAGAGAATTCCCTGCTAGCACCTTCTCTGTGCCTGTTCACATTGCTTCGCAGAATCGCTTTTGTGCAGAAAACACTAACACTTGTTCAGAACGAAAGAAAGCACAGAGCCCCAGATTTTATGTTGTCCTGGAGGGCTTGAAGAGCACTGGGGAAAGGCAGGCAGAGAATTCCCTGCTAGCACCTTCTCTGTGCCTGGGAGGCAGAAGTGTTCACATTGCTTGGCAGAATCACTTCTGTGCAGAAAACAGTAACACTTGTTCAGAACGAAAGAAAGCACAGAGCCCCAGATTTTATGTTGTCCTGGAGAGCTTGCAGAGCACTGCGGAAAAGCAGGCAGAGAATTCCCTGCTAGCACCTTCTCTGTGCCTGGGAAGCAGAACTGTTCACATTGCTTGGCAGAATCGCTTTTGTGCAGAAAACAGTAACACTTGTTCAGAACGAAAGAAAGCACAGAGCCCCAGATTTTATGTTGTCCTGGAGAGCTTGCAGAGCACTGGGGAAAGGCAGGCAGAGAATTCCCTGCTAGCACCTTCTCTGTGCCTGGGAAACAGAAGTGTTCACATTGCTTGGCAGAATCGGTTTTGTGCAGAAAACAGTAACACTTGTTCAGAACGAAAGAAAGCACAGAGCCCCAGATTTGCTGTTGTCCTGGAGAGCTTGCAGAGCACTGCGGAAAAGCAGGCAGAGAATTCCCTGCTAGCACCTTCTCTGTGCCTGTTCACATTGCTTGGCAGAATCGGTTTTGTGCAGAAAACAGTAACACTTGTTCAGAACGAAAGAAAGCACAGAGCCCCAGATTTTATGTTGTCCTGGAGAGCTTGCAGAGCACTGGGGAAAGGCAGGCAGAGAATTCCCTGCTAGCACCTTCTCTGTGCCTGGGAAGCAGAAGTGTTCACATTCCTTCGCAGAATCGCTTTTGTGCAGAAAACAGTAACACTTGTTCAGAACGAAAGAAAGCACAGAGCCCCAGATTTGCTGTTGTCCTGGAGAGCTTCCAGAACACTGGGGAAAAGCAGGCAGAGAATTCCCTGCTAGCACCTTTTCTGTGCCTGTTCACATTGCTTCGCATAATCGCTTTTGTGCAGAAAACAGTAACACTTGTTCAGAACGAAAGAAAGCACAGAGCCCCAGATTTTATGTTGTCCTGGAGAGCTTGCAGAGCACTGGGGAAAGGCAGGCAGAGAATTCCCTGCTAGCACCTTCTCTGTGCCTGTTCACATTGCTTGGCAGAATCGGTTTTGTGCAGAAAACAGTAACACTTGTTCAGAACGAAAGAAAGCACAGAGCCCCAGATTTTATGTTGTCCTGGAGAGCTTGCAGAGCACTGGGGAAAGGCAGGCAGAGAATTCCCTGCTAGCACCTTCTCTGTGCCTGTTCACATTGCTTGGCAGAATCGGTTTTGTGCAGAAAACAGTAACACTTGTTCAGAACGAAAGAAAGCACAGAGCCCCAGATTTTATGTTGTCCTGGAGAGCTTGCAGAGCACTGGGGAAAGGCAGGCAGAGAATTCCCTGCTAGCACCTTCTCTGTGCCTGGGAAGCAGAACTGTTCACATTGCTTGGCAGAATCCCTTTTGTGCAGAAAACAGTAACACTTGTTCAGAACGAAAGAAAGCACAGAGCCCCAGATTTGCTGTTGTCCTGGAGAGCTTGCAGAGCACTGGGGAAAGGCAGGCAGAGAATTCCCTGCTAGCACCTTCTCTGTGCCTGGGAAGCAGAACTGTTCACATTGCTTGGCAGAATCGCTTTTGTGCAGAAAACAGTAACACTTGTTCAGAACGAAAGAAAGCACAGAGCTCCAGATTTTATGTTGTCCTGGAGAGCTTGCAGAGCACTGGGGAAAAGCAGGCAGAGAATTCCCTGCTAGCACCTTTTCTGTGCCTGTTCACGTTGCATGGCAGAATCGCTTTTGTGCAGAAAACAGTAACACTTGGTCAGAGCGAAAGAAAGCACAGAGCCCCAGATTTTATGTTGTCCTGGAGAGCTTGCAGAGCACTGGAGAAAAACAGGCAGAGAATTCCCTGCTAGCACCTTCTCTGTGCCTGTTCACATTGCTTGGCAGAATCGCTTTTGTGCAGAAAACAGTAACACTTGTTCAGAACGAAAGAAAGCACAGAGCCCCAGATTTTATGTTGTCCTGGAGAGCTTGCAGAGCACTGGGGAAAGGCAGGCAGAGAATGCCCTGTTAGCACCTTCTCTGTGCCTGGGAAGCAGAAGGGTTCACATTGCTTCGCAGAATCGCTTTTGTGCAGAAAACAGTAACACTTGTTCAGAACGAAAGAAAGCACAGAGCCCCAGATTTGCTGTTGTCCTGGAGAGCTTGCAGAACACTGGGGAAAAGCAGGCAGAGAATTCCCTGCTAGCACCTTCTCTGTGCCTGTTCACATTGCTTGGCAGAATCGCTTTTGTGCAGAAAACAGTAACACTTGTTCAGAACGAAAGAAAGCACAGAGCCCCAGATTTTATGTTGTCCTGGAGAGCTTGCAGAGCACTGGGGAAAGGCAGGCAGAGAATTCCCTGCTAGCACCTTCTCTGTGCCTGGGAAGCAGAACTGTTCACATTGCTTGGCAGAATCGCTTTTGTGCAGAAAACAGTAACACTTGTTCAGAACGAAAGAAAGCACAGAGCCCCAGATTTTATGTTGTCCTGGAGAGCTTGCAGAGCACTGGGGAAAGGCAGGCAGAGAATTCCCTGCTAGCACCTTCTCTGTGCCTGTTCACATTGCTTCGCAGAATCGCTTTTGTGCAGAAAACAGTAACACTTGTTCAGAACGAAAGAAAGCACAGAGCCCCAGATTTTATGTTGTCCTGGAGAGCTTGCAGAGCACTGGGGAAAAGCAGGCAGAGAATTCCCTGCTAGCACCTTCTCTGTGCCTGTTCACATTGCTTCGCAGAATCGCTTTTGTGCAGAAAACACTAACACTTGTTCAGAACGAAAGAAAGCACAGAGCCCCAGATTTTATGTTGTCCTGGAGGGCTTGAAGAGCACTGGGGAAAGGCAGGCAGAGAATTCCCTGCTAGCACCTTCTCTGTGCCTGGGAGGCAGAAGTGTTCACATTGTTGGCAGAATCACTTCTGTGCAGAAAACAGTAACACTTGTTCAGAACGAAAGAAAGCACAGAGCCCCAGATTTTATGTTGTCCTGGAGAGCTTGCAGAGCACTGCGGAAAAGCAGGCAGAGAATTCCCTGCTAGCACCTTCTCTGTGCCTGGGAAGCAGAACTGTTCACATTGCTTGGCAGAATCGCTTTTGTGCAGAAAACAGTAACACTTGTTCAGAACGAAAGAAAGCACAGAGCCCCAGATTTTATGTTGTCCTGGAGAGCTTGCAGAGCACTGGGGAAAGGCAGGCAGAGAATTCCCTGCTAGCACCTTCTCTGTGCCTGGGAAGCAGAAGTGTTCACATTGCTTGGCAGAATCGGTTTTGTGCAGAAAACAGTAACACTAGTTCAGAACGAAAGAAAGCACAGAGCCCCAGATTTTATGTTGTCCTGGAGAGCTTGAAGAGCACTGGGGAAAAGCAGGCAGAGAATTCCCTGCTAGCACCTTTTCTGTGCCTGTTCACATTGCATGGCAGAATCGCTTTTGTGCAGAAAACAGTAACACTTGTTCAGAACGAAAGAAAGCACAGAGCCCCAGATTTTATGTTGTCCTGGAGAGCTTGCAGAGCAGTGGAGAAAAACAGGCAGAGAATTCCCTGCTAGCACGTTCTCTGTGCCTGTTCACATTGCTTCGCAGAATCGCTTTTGTGCAGAAAACAGTAACACTTGTTCAGAACGAAAGAAAGCACAGAGCCCCAGATTTTATGTTGTCCTGGAGAGCTTGCAGAGCACTGGGGAAAGGCAGGCAGAGAATGCCCTGTTAGCACCTTCTCTGTGCCTGGGAAGCAGAAGGGTTCACATTGCTTCGCAGAATCGCTTTTGTGCAGAAAACAGTAACACTTGTTCAGAACGAAAGAAAGCACAGAGCCCCAGATTTGCTGTTGTCCTGGAGAGCTTGCAGAACACTGGGGAAAAGCAGGCAGAGAATTCCCTGCTAGCACCTTTTCTGTGCCTGTTCACATTGCTTGGCAGAATCGCTTTTGTGCAGAAAACAGTAACACTTGTTCAGAACGAAAGAAAGCACAGAGCCCCAGATTTTATGTTGTCCTGGAGAGCTTGCAGAGCACTGGGGAAAGGCAGGCAGAGAATTCCCTGCTAGCACCTTCTCTGTGCCTGGGAAGCAGAAGTGTTCACATTGCTTGGCAGAATCGCTTTTGTGCAGAAAACAGTAACACTAGTTCAGAACGAAAGAAAGCACAGAGCCCCAGATTTTATGTTGTCCTGGAGAGCTTGAAGAGCACTGGGGAAAAGCAGGCAGAGAATTCCCTGCTAGCACCTTTTCTGTGCCTGTTCACATTGCATGGCAGAATCGCTTTTGTGCAGAAAACAGTAACACTTGTTCAGAACGAAAGAAAGCACAGAGCCCCAGATTTTATGTTGTCCTGGAGAGCTTGCAGAGCAGTGGAGAAAAACAGGCAGAGAATTCCCTGCTAGCACGTTCTCTGTGCCTGTTCACATTGCTTCGCAGAATCGCTTTTGTGCAGAAAACAGTAACACTTGTTCAGAACGAAAGAAAGCACAGAGCCCCAGATTTTATGTTGTCCTGGAGAGCTTGCAGAGCACTGGGGAAAGGCAGGCAGAGAATGCCCTGTTAGCACCTTCTCTGTGCCTGGGAAGCAGAAGGGTTCCCATTGCTTCGCAGTATCGCTTTTGTGCAGAAAACAGTAACACTTGTTCAGAACGAAAGAAAGCACAGAGCCCCAGATTTGCTGTTGTCCTGGAGAGCTTGCAGAACACTGGGGAAAAGCAGGCAGAGAATTCCCTGCTAGCACCTTTTCTGTGCCTGTTCACATTGCTTCGCAGAATCGCTTTTGTGCAGAAAACAGTAACACTTGTTCAGAACGAAAGAAAGCACAGAGCCCCAGATTTTATGTTGTCCTGGAGAGCTTGCAGAGCACTGGGGAAAGGCAGGCAGAGAATTCCCTGCTAGCACCTTCTCTGTGCCTGTTCACATTGCTTGGCAGAATCGGTTTTGTGCAGAAAACAGTAACACTTGTTCAGAACGAAAGAAAGCACAGAGCCCCAGATTTTATGTTGTCCTGGAGAGCTTGCAGAGCACTGGGGAAAGGCAGGCAGAGAATTCCCTGCTAGCACCTTCTCTGTGCCTGTTCACATTGCTTGGCAGAATCGGTTTTGTGCAGAAAACAGTAACACTTGTTCAGAACGAAAGAAAGCACAGAGCCCCAGATTTTATGTTGTCCTGGAGAGCTTGCAGAGCACTGGGGAAAGGCAGGCAGAGAATTCCCTGCTAGCACCTTCTCTGTGCCTGGGAAGCAGAACTGTTCACATTGCTTGGCAGAATCCCTTTTGTGCAGAAAACAGTAACACTTGTTCAGAACGAAAGAAAGCACAGAGCCCCAGATTTGCTGTTGTCCTGGAGAGCTTGCAGAGCACTGGGGAAAGGCAGGCAGAGAATTCCCTGCTAGCACCTTCTCTGTGCCTGGGAAGCAGAACTGTTCACATTGCTTGGCAGAATCGCTTTTGTGCAGAAAACAGTAACACTTGTTCAGAACGAAAGAAAGCACAGAGCTCCAGATTTTATGTTGTCCTGGAGAGCTTGCAGAGCACTGGGGAAAAGCAGGCAGAGAATTCCCTGCTAGCACCTTTTCTGTGCCTGTTCACGTTGCATGGCAGAATCGCTTTTGTGCAGAAAACAGTAACACTTGGTCAGAGCGAAAGAAAGCACAGAGCCCCAGATTTTATGTTGTCCTGGAGAGCTTGCAGAGCACTGGAGAAAAACAGGCAGAGAATTCCCTGCTAGCACCTTCTCTGTGCCTGTTCACATTGCTTGGCAGAATCGCTTTTGTGCAGAAAACAGTAACACTTGTTCAGAACGAAAGAAAGCACAGAGCCCCAGATTTTATGTTGTCCTGGAGAGCTTGCAGAGCACTGGGGAAAGGCAGGCAGAGAATGCCCTGTTAGCACCTTCTCTGTGCCTGGGAAGCAGAAGGGTTCACATTGCTTCGCAGAATCGCTTTTGTGCAGAAAACAGTAACACTTGTTCAGAACGAAAGAAAGCACAGAGCCCCAGATTTGCTGTTGTCCTGGAGAGCTTGCAGAACACTGGGGAAAAGCAGGCAGAGAATTCCCTGCTAGCACCTTCTCTGTGCCTGTTCACATTGCTTGGCAGAATCGCTTTTGTGCAGAAAACAGTAACACTTGTTCAGAACGAAAGAAAGCACAGAGCCCCAGATTTTATGTTGTCCTGGAGAGCTTGCAGAGCACTGGGGAAAGGCAGGCAGAGAATTCCCTGCTAGCACCTTCTCTGTGCCTGTTCACATTGCTTCGCAGAATCGCTTTTGTGCAGAAAACAGTAACACTTGTTCAGAACGAAAGAAAGCACAGAGCCCCAGATTTTATGTTGTCCTGGAGAGCTTGCAGAGCACTGGGGAAAAGCAGGCAGAGAATTCCCTGCTAGCACCTTCTCTGTGCCTGTTCACATTGCTTCGCAGAATCGCTTTTGTGCAGAAAACACTAACACTTGTTCAGAACGAAAGAAAGCACAGAGCCCCAGATTTTATGTTGTCCTGGAGGGCTTGAAGAGCACTGGGGAAAGGCAGGCAGAGAATTCCCTGCTAGCACCTTCTCTGTGCCTGGGAGGCAGAAGTGTTCACATTGCTTGGCAGAATCACTTCTGTGCAGAAAACAGTAACACTTGTTCAGAACGAAAGAAAGCACAGAGCCCCAGATTTTATGTTGTCCTGGAGAGCTTGCAGAGCACTGCGGAAAAGCAGGCAGAGAATTCCCTGCTAGCACCTTCTCTGTGCCTGGGAAGCAGAACTGTTCACATTGCTTGGCAGAATCGCTTTTGTGCAGAAAACAGTAACACTTGTTCAGAACGAAAGAAAGCACAGAGCCCCAGATTTTATGTTGTCCTGGAGAGCTTGCAGAGCACTGGGGAAAGGCAGGCAGAGAATTCCCTGCTAGCACCTTCTCTGTGCCTGGGAAACAGAAGTGTTCACATTGCTTGGCAGAATCGGTTTTGTGCAGAAAACAGTAACACTTGTTCAGAACGAAAGAAAGCACAGAGCCCCAGATTTGCTGTTGTCCTGGAGAGCTTGCAGAGCACTGCGGAAAAGCAGGCAGAGAATTCCCTGCTAGCACCTTCTCTGTGCCTGTTCACATTGCTTGGCAGAATCGGTTTTGTGCAGAAAACAGTAACACTTGTTCAGAACGAAAGAAAGCACAGAGCCCCAGATTTTATGTTGTCCTGGAGAGCTTGCAGAGCACTGGGGAAAGGCAGGCAGAGAATTCCCTGCTAGCACCTTCTCTGTGCCTGGGAAGCAGAAGTGTTCACATTCCTTCGCAGAATCGCTTTTGTGCAGAAAACAGTAACACTTGTTCAGAACGAAAGAAAGCACAGAGCCCCAGATTTGCTGTTGTCCTGGAGAGCTTCCAGAACACTGGGGAAAAGCAGGCAGAGAATTCCCTGCTAGCACCTTTTCTGTGCCTGTTCACATTGCTTCGCATAATCGCTTTTGTGCAGAAAACAGTAACACTTGTTCAGAACGAAAGAAAGCACAGAGCCCCAGATTTTATGTTGTCCTGGAGAGCTTGCAGAGCACTGGGGAAAGGCAGGCAGAGAATTCCCTGCTAGCACCTTCTCTGTGCCTGTTCACATTGCTTGGCAGAATCGGTTTTGTGCAGAAAACAGTAACACTTGTTCAGAACGAAAGAAAGCACAGAGCCCCAGATTTTATGTTGTCCTGGAGAGCTTGCAGAGCACTGGGGAAAGGCAGGCAGAGAATTCCCTGCTAGCACCTTCTCTGTGCCTGTTCACATTGCTTGGCAGAATCGGTTTTGTGCAGAAAACAGTAACACTTGTTCAGAACGAAAGAAAGCACAGAGCCCCAGATTTTATGTTGTCCTGGAGAGCTTGCAGAGCACTGGGGAAAGGCAGGCAGAGAATTCCCTGCTAGCACCTTCTCTGTGCCTGGGAAGCAGAACTGTTCACATTGCTTGGCAGAATCCCTTTTGTGCAGAAAACAGTAACACTTGTTCAGAACGAAAGAAAGCACAGAGCCCCAGATTTGCTGTTGTCCTGGAGAGCTTGCAGAGCACTGGGGAAAGGCAGGCAGAGAATTCCCTGCTAGCACCTTCTCTGTGCCTGGGAAGCAGAACTGTTCACATTGCTTGGCAGAATCGCTTTTGTGCAGAAAACAGTAACACTTGTTCAGAACGAAAGAAAGCACAGAGCTCCAGATTTTATGTTGTCCTGGAGAGCTTGCAGAGCACTGGGGAAAAGCAGGCAGAGAATTCCCTGCTAGCACCTTTTCTGTGCCTGTTCACGTTGCATGGCAGAATCGCTTTTGTGCAGAAAACAGTAACACTTGGTCAGAGCGAAAGAAAGCACAGAGCCCCAGATTTTATGTTGTCCTGGAGAGCTTGCAGAGCACTGGAGAAAAACAGGCAGAGAATTCCCTGCTAGCACCTTCTCTGTGCCTGTTCACATTGCTTGGCAGAATCGCTTTTGTGCAGAAAACAGTAACACTTGTTCAGAACGAAAGAAAGCACAGAGCCCCAGATTTTATGTTGTCCTGGAGAGCTTGCAGAGCACTGGGGAAAGGCAGGCAGAGAATGCCCTGTTAGCACCTTCTCTGTGCCTGGGAAGCAGAAGGGTTCACATTGCTTCGCAGAATCGCTTTTGTGCAGAAAACAGTAACACTTGTTCAGAACGAAAGAAAGCACAGAGCCCCAGATTTGCTGTTGTCCTGGAGAGCTTGCAGAACACTGGGGAAAAGCAGGCAGAGAATTCCCTGCTAGCACCTTCTCTGTGCCTGTTCACATTGCTTGGCAGAATCGCTTTTGTGCAGAAAACAGTAACACTTGTTCAGAACGAAAGAAAGCACAGAGCCCCAGATTTTATGTTGTCCTGGAGAGCTTGCAGAGCACTGGGGAAAGGCAGGCAGAGAATTCCCTGCTAGCACCTTCTCTGTGCCTGGGAAGCAGAACTGTTCACATTGCTTGGCAGAATCGCTTTTGTGCAGAAAACAGTAACACTTGTTCAGAACGAAAGAAAGCACAGAGCCCCAGATTTTATGTTGTCCTGGAGAGCTTGCAGAGCACTGGGGAAAGGCAGGCAGAGAATTCCCTGCTAGCACCTTCTCTGTGCCTGTTCACATTGCTTCGCAGAATCGCTTTTGTGCAGAAAACAGTAACACTTGTTCAGAACGAAAGAAAGCACAGAGCCCCAGATTTTATGTTGTCCTGGAGAGCTTGCAGAGCACTGGGGAAAAGCAGGCAGAGAATTCCCTGCTAGCACCTTCTCTGTGCCTGTTCACATTGCTTCGCAGAATCGCTTTTGTGCAGAAAACACTAACACTTGTTCAGAACGAAAGAAAGCACAGAGCCCCAGATTTTATGTTGTCCTGGAGGGCTTGAAGAGCACTGGGGAAAGGCAGGCAGAGAATTCCCTGCTAGCACCTTCTCTGTGCCTGGGAGGCAGAAGTGTTCACATTGTTGGCAGAATCACTTCTGTGCAGAAAACAGTAACACTTGTTCAGAACGAAAGAAAGCACAGAGCCCCAGATTTTATGTTGTCCTGGAGAGCTTGCAGAGCACTGCGGAAAAGCAGGCAGAGAATTCCCTGCTAGCACCTTCTCTGTGCCTGGGAAGCAGAACTGTTCACATTGCTTGGCAGAATCGCTTTTGTGCAGAAAACAGTAACACTTGTTCAGAACGAAAGAAAGCACAGAGCCCCAGATTTTATGTTGTCCTGGAGAGCTTGCAGAGCACTGGGGAAAGGCAGGCAGAGAATTCCCTGCTAGCACCTTCTCTGTGCCTGGGAAGCAGAAGTGTTCACATTGCTTGGCAGAATCGGTTTTGTGCAGAAAACAGTAACACTAGTTCAGAACGAAAGAAAGCACAGAGCCCCAGATTTTATGTTGTCCTGGAGAGCTTGAAGAGCACTGGGGAAAAGCAGGCAGAGAATTCCCTGCTAGCACCTTTTCTGTGCCTGTTCACATTGCATGGCAGAATCGCTTTTGTGCAGAAAACAGTAACACTTGTTCAGAACGAAAGAAAGCACAGAGCCCCAGATTTTATGTTGTCCTGGAGAGCTTGCAGAGCAGTGGAGAAAAACAGGCAGAGAATTCCCTGCTAGCACGTTCTCTGTGCCTGTTCACATTGCTTCGCAGAATCGCTTTTGTGCAGAAAACAGTAACACTTGTTCAGAACGAAAGAAAGCACAGAGCCCCAGATTTTATGTTGTCCTGGAGAGCTTGCAGAGCACTGGGGAAAGGCAGGCAGAGAATGCCCTGTTAGCACCTTCTCTGTGCCTGGGAAGCAGAAGGGTTCACATTCCTTCGCAGAATCGCTTTTGTGCAGAAAACAGTAACACTTGTTCAGAACGAAAGAAAGCACAGAGCCCCAGATTTGCTGTTGTCCTGGAGAGCTTGCAGAACACTGGGGAAAAGCAGGCAGAGAATTCCCTGCTAGCACCTTTTCTGTGCCTGTTCACATTGCTTCGCATAATCGCTTTTGTGCAGAAAACAGTAACACTTGTTCAGAACGAAAGAAAGCACAGAGCCCCAGATTTTATGTTGTCCTGGAGAGCTTGCAGAGCACTGCGGAAAAGCAGGCAGAGAATTCCCTGCTAGCACCTTCTCTGTGCCTGTTCACATTGCTTCGCAGAATCGCTTTTGTGCAGAAAACAGTAACACTTGTTCAGAACGAAAGAAAGCACAGAGCCCCAGATTTTATGTTGTCCTGGAGAGCTTGCAGAGCACTGCGGAAAAGCAGGCAGAGAATTCCCTGCTAGCACCTTCTCTGTGCCTGTTCACATTGCTTGGCAGAATCGCTTTTGTGCAGAAAACAGTAACACTTGTTCAGAACGAAAGAAAGCACAGAGCCCCAGATTTGCTGTTGTCCTGGAGAGCTTGCAGAACACTGGGGAAAAGCAGGCAGAGAATTCCCTGCTAGCACCTTCTCTGTGCCTGTTCACATTGCTTGGCAGAATCGCTTTTGTGCAGAAAACAGTAACACTTGTTCAGAACGAAAGAAAGCACAGAGCCCCAGATTTTATGTTGTCCTGGAGAGCTTGCAGAGCACTGGGGAAAGGCAGGCAGAGAATTCCCTGCTAGCACCTTCTCTGTGCCTGGGAAGCAGAACTGTTCACATTGCTTGGCAGAATCGCTTTTGTGCAGAAAACAGTAACACTTGTTCAGAACGAAAGAAAGCACAGAGCCCCAGATTTTATGTTGTCCTGGAGAGCTTGCAGAGCACTGGGGAAAGGCAGGCAGAGAATTCCCTGCTAGCACCTTCTCTGTGCCTGTTCACATTGCTTCGCAGAATCGCTTTTGTGCAGAAAACACTAACACTTGTTCAGAACGAAAGAAAGCACAGAGCCCCAGATTTTATGTTGTCCTGGAGAGCTTGCAGAGCACTGGGGAAAAGCAGGCAGAGAATTCCCTGCTAGCACCTTCTCTGTGCCTGTTCACATTGCTTCGCAGAATCGCTTTTGTGCAGAAAACAGTAACACTTGTTCAGAACGAAAGAAAGCACAGAGCCCCAGATTTTATGTTGTCCTGGAGAGCTTGCAGAGCACTGCGGAAAAGCAGGCAGAGAATTCCCTGCTAGCACCTTCTCTGTGCCTGGGAAGCAGAACTGTTCACATTGCTTGGCAGAATCGCTTTTGTGCAGAAAACAGTAACACTTGTTCAGAACGAAAGAAAGCACAGAGCCCCAGATTTTATGTTGTCCTGGAGAGCTTGCAGAGCACTGGGGAAAGGCAGGCAGAGAATTCCCTGCTAGCACCTTCTCTGTGCCTGGGAAGCAGAAGTGTTCACATTGCTTGGCAGAATCGGTTTTGTGCAGAAAACAGTAACACTTGTTCAGAACGAAAGAAAGCACAGAGCCCCAGATTTTATGTTGTCCTGGAGAGCTTGAAGAGCACTGGGGAAAAGCAGGCAGAGAATTCCCTGCTAGCACCTTTTCTGTGCCTGTTCACATTGCTTCGCATAATCGCTTTTGTGCAGAAAACAGTAACACTTGTTCAGAACGAAAGAAAGCACAGAGCCCCAGATTTTATGTTGTCCTGGAGAGCTTGCAGAGCACTGCGGAAAAGCAGGCAGAGAATTCCCTGCTAGCACCTTCTCTGTGCCTGTTCACATTGCTTCGCATAATCGCTTTTGTGCAGAAAACAGTAACACTTGTTCAGAACGAAAGAAAGCACAGAGCCCCAGATTTTATGTTGTCCTGGAGAGCTTGCAGAGCACTGGGGAAAGGCAGGCAGAGAATTCCCTGCTAGCACCTTCTCTGTGCCTGGGAAGCAGAAATGTTCACATTGCTTGGCAGAATCCCTTTTGTGCAGAAAACAGTAACACTTGTTCAGAACGAAAGAAAGCACAGAGCCCCAGATTTGCTGTTGTCCTGGAGAGCTTGCAGAGCACTGGGGAAAGGCAGGCAGAGAATTCCCTGCTAGCACCTTCTCTGTGCCTGGGAAGCAGAACTGTTCACATTGCTTGGCAGAATCGCTTTTGTGCAGAAAACAGTAACACTTGTTCAGAACGAAAGAAAGCACAGAGCCCCAGATTTTATGTTGTCCTGGAGAGCTTGCAGAGCACTGCGGAAAAGCAGGCAGAGAATTCCCTGCTAGCACCTTCTCTGTGCCTGGGAAGCAGAAGTGTTCACATTGCTTGGCAGAATCGCTTTTGTGCAGAAAACCGTAACACTTGTTCAGAACGAAAGAAAGCACAGAGCCCCAGATTTGCTGTTGTCCTGGAGAGCTTGCAGAGTACTGGGGAAAGGCAGGCAGAGAATTCCCTGCTAGCACCTTCTCTGTGCCTGGGAAGCAGAAGTGTTCACATTGCTTGGCAGAATCAGTTTTGTGCAGAAAACAGTAACACTTGTTCAGAACGAAACAAAGCACAGAGCCCCAGGTTTGCTGTTGTCCTGGAGAGCTTGCAGAGCACTGGAGAAAAACAGGCAGAGAATTCCCTGCTAGCACCTTCTCTGTGCCTGTTTACATTGCTTCGCAGAATCGCTTTTGTGCAGAAAACAGTAACACTTGTTCAGAACGAAAGAAAGCACAGAGCCCCAGATTTTATGTTGTCCTGGAGAGCTTGCAGAGCACTGGGGAAAAGCAGGCAGAGAATTCCCTGATAGCACCTTTTCTGTGCCTGTTCACATTCCTTCGCAGACTCGGTTTTGTGCAGAAAACAGTAACACTTGTTCAGAACGAAAGAAAGCACAGAGCCCCAGATTTTATGTTGTCCTGGAGAGCTTGCAGAGCACTGGGGAAAGGCACCCAGAGAATTCCCTGCTAGCACCTTCTCTGTGCCTGGGAAGCAGAACTGTTCACATTGCTTGGCAGAATCGCTTTTGTGCAGAAAACAGTAACACTTGTTCAGAACGAAAGAAAGCACAGAGCCCCAGATTTTATGTTGTCCTGGAGAGCTTGCAGAGCACTGGGGAAAGGCAGGCAGAGAATTCCCTGCTAGCACCTTCTCTGTGCCTGGGAAGCAGAACTGTTCACATTGCTTGGCAGAATCGCTTTTGTGCAGAAAACAGTAACACTTGTTCAGAACGAAAGAAAGCACAGAGCCCCAGATTTTATGTTGTCCCGGAGAGCTTGCAGAGCACTGGGGAAAGGCAGGCAGAGAATTCCCTGCTAGCACCTTCTCCGTGCCTGTTCACATTGCTTCGCAGAATCGCTTTTGTGCAGAAAACAGTAACACTTGTTCAGAACAAAAGAAAGCACAGAGCCCCAGATTTTATGTTGTCCTGGAGAGCTTGCAGAGCACTGGGGAAAGGCAGGCAGAGAATTCCCTGCTAGCACCTTCTCTGTGCCTGGGAAGCAGAAGTGTTCACATTGCTTCGCAGAATCGCTTTTGTGCAGAAAACAGTAACACTTGTTCAGACGAAAGAAAGCACAGAGCCCCAGATTTTATGTTGTCCTGGAGAGCTTGCAGAGCACTGGGGAAAAGCAGGCAGAGAATTCCCTGCTAGCACCTTCTCTGTGCCTGGGAAGCAGAACTGTTCACATTGCTTGGCAGAATCGCTTTTGTGCAGAAAACAGTAACACTTGTTCAGAACGAAAGAAAGCACAGAGCCCCAGATTTTATGTTGTCCTGGAGAGCTTGCAGAGCACTGGGGAAAGGCAGGCAGACAATTCCCTGCTAGCACCTTCTCTGTGCCTGGGAGGCAGAAGTGTTCACATTGCTTGGCAGAATCGCTTTTGTGCAGAAAACAGTAACACTTGTTCAGAACGAAAGAAAGCACAGAGCCCCAGATTTTATGTTGTCCTGGAGAGCTTGCAGAGCACTGGGGAAAAGCAGGCAGAGAATTCCCTGCTAGCACCTTCTCTGTGCCTGTTCACATTGCTTCGCAGAATCGCTTTTGTGCAGAAAACAGTAACACTTGTTCAGAACGAAAGAAAGCACAGAGCCCCAGATTTTATGTTGTCCTGGAGGGCTTGCAGAGCACTGGGGAAAGGCAGGCAGAGAATTCCCTGCTAGCACCTTCTCTGTGCCTGGGAGGCAGAAGTGTTCACATTGCTTGGCAGAATCACTTCTGTGCAGAAAACAGTAACACTTGTTCAGAACGAAAGAAAGCACAGAGCCCCAGATTTTATGTTGTCCTGGAGAGCTTGCAGAGCACTGCGGAAAAGCAGGCAGAGAATTCCCTGCTAGCACCTTCTCTGTGCCTGGGAAGCAGAACTGTTCACATTGCTTGGCAGAATCGCTTTTGTGCAGAAAACAGTAACACTTGTTCAGAACGAAAGAAAGCACAGAGCCCCAGATTTTATGTTGTCCTGGAGAGCTTGCAGAGCACTGGGGAAAGGCAGGCAGAGAATTCCCTGCTAGCACCTTCTCTGTGCCTGGGAAGCAGAACTGTTCACATTGCTTGGCAGAATCGCTTTTGTGCAGAAAACAGTAACACTAGTTCAGAACGAAAGAAAGCACAGAGCCCCAGATTTTATGTTGTCCTGGAGAGCTTGAAGAGCACTGGGGAAAAGCAGGCAGAGAATTCCCTGCTAGCACCTTTTCTGTGCCTGTTCACATTGCATGGCAGAATCGCTTTTGTGCAGAAAACAGTAACACTTGTTCAGAACGAAAGAAAGCACAGAGCCCCAGATTTTATGTTGTCCTGGAGAGCTTGCAGAGCAGTGGAGAAAAACAGGCAGAGAATTCCCTGCTAGCACGTTCTCTGTGCCTGTTCACATTGCTTCGCAGAATCGCTTTTGTGCAGAAAACAGTAACACTTGTTCAGAACGAAAGAAAGCACAGAGCCCCAGATTTTATGTTGTCCTGGAGAGCTTGCAGAGCACTGGGGAAAGGCAGGCAGAGAATGCCCTGTTAGCACCTTCTCTGTGCCTGGGAAGCAGAAGGGTTCACATTCCTTCGCAGAATCGCTTTTGTGCAGAAAACAGTAACACTTGTTCAGAACGAAAGAAAGCACAGAGCCCCAGATTTGCTGTTGTCCTGGAGAGCTTGCAGAACACTGGGGAAAAGCAGGCAGAGAATTCCCTGCTAGCACCTTTTCTGTGCCTGTTCACATTGCTTCGCATAATCGCTTTTGTGCAGAAAACAGTAACACTTGTTCAGAACGAAAGAAAGCACAGAGCCCCAGATTTGCTGTTGTCCTGGAGAGCTTGCAGAACACTGGGGAAAAGCAGGCAGAGAATTCCCTGCTAGCACCTTCTCTGTGCCTGTTCACATTGCTTCGCAGAATCGCTTTTGTGCAGAAAACAGTAACACTTGTTCAGAACGAAAGAAAGCACAGAGCCCCAGATTTTATGTTGTCCTGGAGAGCTTGCAGAGCACTGCGGAAAAGCAGGCAGAGAATTCCCTGCTAGCACCTTCTCTGTGCCTGGGAAGCAGAACTGTTCACATTGCTTGGCAGAATCGCTTTTGTGCAGAAAACAGTAACACTTGTTCAGAACGAAAGAAAGCACAGAGCCCCAGATTTTATGTTGTCCTGGAGAGCTTGCAGAGCACTGGGGAAAGGCAGGCAGAGAATTCCCTGCTAGCACCTTCTCTGTGCCTGGGAAACAGAAGTGTTCACATTGCTTGGCAGAATCGGTTTTGTGCAGAAAACAGTAACACTTGTTCAGAACGAAAGAAAGCACAGAGCCCCAGATTTTATGTTGTCCTGGAGAGCTTGAAGAGCACTGGGGAAAAGCAGGCAGAGAATTCCCTGCTAGCACCTTTTCTGTGCCTGTTCACATTGCATGGCAGAATCGCTTTTGTGCAGAAAACAGTAACACTTGTTCAGAACGAAAGAAAGCACAGAGCCCCAGATTTTATGTTGTCCTGGAGAGCTTGCAGAGCACTGGGGAAAGGCAGGCAGAGAATGCCCTGTTAGCACCTTCTCTGTGCCTGGGAAGCAGAAGGGTTCACATTCCTTCGCAGAATCGCTTTTGTGCAGAAAACAGTAACACTTGTTCAGAACGAAAGAAAGCACAGAGCCCCAGATTTGCTGTTGTCCTGGAGAGCTTGCAGAACACTGGGGAAAAGCAGGCAGAGAATTCCCTGCTAGCACCTTTTCTGTGCCTGTTCACATTGTTTCGCATAATCGCTTTTGTGCAGAAAACAGTAACACTTGTTCAGAACGAAAGAAAGCACAGAGCCCCAGATTTTATGTTGTCCTGGAGAGCTTGCAGAGCACTGCGGAAAAGCAGGCAGAGAATTCCCTGCTAGCACCTTCTCTGTGCCTGTTCACATTGCTTCGCATAATCGCTTTTGTGCAGAAAACAGTAACACTTGTTCAGAACGAAAGAAAGCACAGAGCCCCAGATTTTATGTTGTCCTGGAGAGCTTGCAGAGCACTGGGGAAAGGCAGGCAGAGAATTCCCTGCTAGCACCTTCTCTGTGCCTGGGAAGCAGAAATGTTCACATTGCTTGGCAGAATCCCTTTTGTGCAGAAAACAGTAACACTTGTTCAGAACGAAAGAAACCACAGAGCCCCAGATTTGCTGTTGTCCTGGAGAGCTTGCAGAGCACTGGGGAAAGGCAGGCAGAGAATTCCCTGCTAGCACCTTCTCTGTGCCTGGGAAGCAGAACTGTTCACATTGCTTGGCAGAATCGCTTTTGTGCAGAAAACAGTAACACTTGTTCAGAACGAAAGAAAGCACAGAGCCCCAGATTTTATGTTGTCCTGGAGAGCTTGCAGAGCACTGGGGAAAGGCAGGCAGAGAATTCCCTGCTAGCACCTTCTCTGTGCCTGTTCACATTGCTTCGCAGAATCGCTTTTGTGCAGAAAACAGTAACACTTGTTCAGAACGAAAGAAAGCACAGAGCCCCAGATTTTATGTTGTCCTGGAGAGCTTGCAGAGCACTGCGGAAAAGCAGGCAGAGAATTCCCTGCTAGCACCTTCTCTGTGCCTGTTCACATTGCTTCGCAGAATCGCTTTTGTGCAGAAAACACTAACACTTGTTCAGAACGAAAGAAAGCACAGAGCCCCAGATTTTATGTTGTCCTGGAGGGCTTGCAGAGCACTGGGGAAAGGCAGGCAGAGAATTCCCTGCTAGCACCTTCTCTGTGCCTGGGAGGCAGAAGTGTTCACATTGCTTGGCAGAATAACTTCTGTGCAGAAAACAGTAACACTTGTTCAGAACGAAAGAAAGCACAGAGCCCCAGATTTTATGTTGTCCTGGAGAGCTTGCAGAACACTGGGGAAAAGCAGGCAGAGAATTCCCTGCTAGCACCTTCTCTGTGCCTGTTCACATTGCTTCGCAGAATCGCTTTTGTGCAGAAAACAGTAACACTTGTTCAGAACGAAAGAAAGCACAGAGCCCCAGATTTTATGTTGTCCTGGAGAGCTTGCAGAGCACTGGGGAAAGGCAGGCAGAGAATGCCCTGTTAGCACCTTCTCTGTGCCTCGGAAGCAGAAGGGTTCACATTGCTTGGCAGAATCGCTTTTGTGCAGAAAACAGTAACACTTGTTCAGAACGAAAGAAAGCACAGAGCCCCAGATTTTATGTTGTCCTGGAGAGCTTGCAGAGCACTGGGGAAAAGCAGGCAGAGAATTCCCTGCTAGCACCTTCTCTGTGCCTGTTCACATTGCTTCGCAGAATCGCTTTTGTGCAGAAAACAGTAACACTTGTTCAGAACGAAAGAAAGCACAGAGCCCCAGATTTTATGTTGTCCTGGAGAGCTTGCAGAGCACTGCGGAAAAGCAGGCAGAGAATTCCCTGCTAGCACCTTCTCTGTGCCTGGGAAGCAGAACTGTTCACATTGCTTGGCAGAATCGCTTTTGTGCAGAAAACAGTAACACTTGTTCAGAACGAAAGAAAGCACAGAGCCCCAGATTTTATGTTGTCCTGGAGAGCTTGCAGAGCACTGGGGAAAGGCAGGCAGAGAATTCCCTGCTAGCACCTTCTCTGTGCCTGGGAAACAGAAGTGTTCACATTGCTTGGCAGAATCGGTTTTGTGCAGAAAACAGTAACACTTGTTCAGAACGAAAGAAAGCACAGAGCCCCAGATTTTATGTTGTCCTGGAGAGCTTGAAGAGCACTGGGGAAAAGCAGGCAGAGAATTCCCTGCTAGCACCTTTTCTGTGCCTGTTCACATTGCATGGCAGAATCGCTTTTGTGCAGAAAACAGTAACACTTGTTCAGAACGAAAGAAAGCACAGAGCCCCAGATTTTATGTTGTCCTGGAGAGCTTGCAGAGCACTGCGGAAAAGCAGGCAGAGAATTCCCTGCTAGCACCTTCTCTGTGCCTGTTCACATTGCTTCGCATAATCGCTTTTGTGCAGAAAACAGTAACACTTGTTCAGAACGAAAGAAAGCACAGAGCCCCAGATTTTATGTTGTCCTGGAGAGCTTGCAGAGCACTGGGGAAAGGCAGGCAGAGAATTCCCTGCTAGCACCTTCTCTGTGCCTGGGAAGCAGAAATGTTCACATTGCTTGGCAGAATCCCTTTTGTGCAGAAAACAGTAACACTTGTTCAGAACGAAAGAAAGCACAGAGCCCCAGATTTGCTGTTGTCCTGGAGAGCTTGCAGAGCACTGGGGAAAGGCAGGCAGAGAATTCCCTGCTAGCACCTTCTCTGTGCCTGGGAAGCAGAACTGTTCACATTGCTTGGCAGAATCGCTTTTGTGCAGAAAACAGTAACACTTGTTCAGAACGAAAGAAAGCACAGAGCCCCAGATTTTATGTTGTCCTGGAGAGCTTGCAGAGCACTGGGGAAAGGCAGGCAGAGAATTCCCTGCTAGCACCTTCTCTGTGCCTGTTCACATTGCTTCGCAGAATCGCTTTTGTGCAGAAAACAGTAACACTTGTTCAGAACGAAAGAAAGCACAGAGCCCCAGATTTTATGTTGTCCTGGAGAGCTTGCAGAGCACTGCGGAAAAGCAGGCAGAGAATTCCCTGCTAGCACCTTCTCTGTGCCTGTTCACATTGCTGCGCAGAATCGCTTTTGTGCAGAAAACACTAACACTTGTTCAGAACGAAAGAAAGCACAGAGCCCCAGATTTTATGTTGTCCTGGAGGGCTTGCAGAGCACTGGGGAAAGGCAGGCAGAGAATTCCCTGCTAGCACCTTCTCTGTGCCTGGGAGGCAGAAGTGTTCACATTGCTTGGCAGAATAACTTCTGTGCAGAAAACAGTAACACTTGTTCAGAACGAAAGAAAGCACAGAGCCCCAGATTTTATGTTGTCCTGGAGAGCTTGCAGAGCACTGGGGAAAGGCAGGCAGACAATTCCCTGCTAGCACCTTCTCTGTGCCTGGGAAGCAGAAGTGTTCACATTGCTTGGCAGAATCGCTTTTGTGCAGAAAACAGTAACACTTGTTCAGAACGAAAGAAAGCACAGAGCCCCAGATTTTATGTTGTCCTGGAGAGCTTGCAGAGCACTGGGGAAAGGCAGGCAGAGAATTCCCTGCTAGCACCTTCTCTGTGCCTGGGAAGCAGAACTGTTCACATTGCTTGGCAGAATCGGTTTTGTGCAGAAAACAGTAACACTTGTTCAGAACGAAAGAAAGCACAGAGCCCCAGATTTGCTGTTGTCCTGGAGAGCTTGCAGAGTACTGGGGAAAGGCAGGCAGAGAATTCCCTGCTAGCACCTTCTCTGTGCCTGGGAAGTAGAAGTGTTCACATTGCTTGGCAGAATCAGTTTTGTGCAGAAAACAGTAACACTTGTTCAGAACGAAAGAAAGCACAGAGCCCCAGGTTTGCTGTTGTCCTGGAGAGCTTGCAGAGCACTGCGGAAAAGCAGGCAGAGAATTCCCTGCTAGCACCTTCTCTGTGCCTGTTCACATTGCTTCGCAGAATCGCTTTTGTGCAGAAAACAGTAACACTTGTTCAGAACGAAAGAAAGCACAGAGCCCCAGATTTTATGTTGTCCTGGAGAGCTTGCAGAGCACTGGGGAAAGGCAGGCAGAGAATTCCCTGCTAGCACCTTCTCTGTGCCTGGGAAGCAGAAGTGTTCACATTCCTTCGCAGAATCGCTTTTGTGCAGAAAACAGTAACACTTGTTCAGAACGAAAGAAAGCACAGAGCCCCAGATTTTATGTTGTCCTGGAGAGCTTGCAGAGCACTGGAGAAAAACAGGCAGAGAATTCCCTGCTAGCACCTTCTCTGTGCCTGTTTACATTGCTTCGCAGAATCGCTTCTGTGCAGAAAACAGTAACACTTGTTCAGAATGAAAGAAAGCACAGAGCCCCAGATTTTATGTTGTCCTGGAGAGCTTGCAGAGCACTGGGGAAAAGCAGGCAGAGAATTCCCTGATAGCACCTTTTCTGTGCCTGTTCACATTCCTTCGCAGACTCGGTTTTGTGCAGAAAACAGTAACACTTGTTCAGAACGAAAGAAAGCACAGAGCCCCAGATTTTATGTTGTCCTGGAGAGCTTGCAGAGCACTGGGGAAAGGCACCCAGAGAATTCCCTGCTAGCACCTTCTCTGTGCCTGGGAAGCAGAACTGTTCACATTGCTTCGCAGAATCGCTTTTGTGCAGAAAACAGTAACACTTGTTCAGAACGAAAGAAAGCACAGAGCCCCAGATTTTATGTTGTCCTGGAGAGCTTGCAGAGCACTGGGGAAAGGCAGGCAGAGAATTCCCTGCTAGCACCTTCTCTGTGCCTGGGAAGCAGAAGTGTTCACATTGCTTCGCAGAATCGCTTTTGTGCAGAAAACAGTAACACTTGTTCAGAACGAAAGAAAGCACAGAGCCCCAGATTTTATGTTGTCCTGGAGAGCTTGCAGAGCACTGGGGAAAGGCAGGCAGAGAATTCCCTGCTAGCACCTTCTCCGTGCCTGTTCACATTGCTTGGCAGAATCGCTTTTGTGCAGAAAACAGTAACACTTGTTCAGAACAAAAGAAAGCACAGAGCCCCAGATTTTATGTTGTCCTGGAGAGCTTGCAGAGCACTGGGGAAAAGCAGGCAGAGAATTCCCTGCTAGCACCTTCTCTGTGCCTGGGAAGCAGAAGTGTTCACATTGCTTCGCAGAATCGCTTTTGTGCAGAAAACAGTAACACTTGTTCAGACGAAAGAAAGCACAGAGCCCCAGATTTTATGTTGTCCTGGAGAGCTTGCAGAGCACTGGGGAAAGGCAGGCAGAGAATTCCCTGCTAGCACCTTCTCTGTGCCTGTTCACATTGCTTCGCAGAATCGCTTTTGTGCAGAAAACAGTAACACTTGTTCAGAACGAAAGAAAGCACAGAGCCCCAGATTTTATGTTGTCCTGGAGAGCTTGCAGAGCACTGCGGAAAAGCAGGCAGAGAATTCCCTGCTAGCACCTTCTCTGTGCCTGTTCACATTGCTGCGCAGAATCGCTTTTGTGCAGAAAACACTAACACTTGTTCAGAACGAAAGAAAGCACAGAGCCCCAGATTTTATGTTGTCCTGGAGGGCTTGCAGAGCACTGGGGAAAGGCAGGCAGAGAATTCCCTGCTAGCACCTTCTCTGTGCCTGGGAGGCAGAAGTGTTCACATTGCTTGGCAGAATAACTTCTGTGCAGAAAACAGTAACACTTGTTCAGAACGAAAGAAAGCACAGAGCCCCAGATTTTATGTTGTCCTGGAGAGCTTGCAGAGCACTGGGGAAAGGCAGGCAGACAATTCCCTGCTAGCACCTTCTCTGTGCCTGGGAAGCAGAAGGGTTCACATTGCTTGGCAGAATCGCTTTTGTGCAGAAAACCGTAACACTTGTTCAGAACGAAAGAAAGCACAGAGCCCCAGATTTTATGTTGTCCTGGAGAGCTTGCAGAGCACTGGGGAAAGGCAGGCAGAGAATTCCCTGCTAGCACCTTCTCTGTGCCTGGGAAGCAGAACTGTTCACATTGCTTGGCAGAATCGGTTTTGTGCAGAAAACAGTAACACTTGTTCAGAACGAAAGAAAGCACAGAGCCCCAGATTTGCTGTTGTCCTGGAGAGCTTGCAGAGTACTGGGGAAAGGCAGGCAGAGAATTCCCTGCTAGCACCTTCTCTGTGCCTGGGAAGTAGAAGTGTTCACATTGCTTGGCAGAATCAGTTTTGTGCAGAAAACAGTAACACTTGTTCAGAACGAAAGAAAGCACAGAGCCCCAGGTTTGCTGTTGTCCTGGAGAGCTTGCAGAGCACTGCGGAAAAGCAGGCAGAGAATTCCCTGCTAGCACCTTCTCTGTGCCTGTTCACATTGCTTCGCAGAATCGCTTTTGTGCAGAAAACAGTAACACTTGTTCAGAACGAAAGAAAGCACAGAGCCCCAGATTTTATGTTGTCCTGGAGAGCTTGCAGAGCACTGGGGAAAGGCAGGCAGAGAATTCCCTGCTAGCACCTTCTCTGTGCCTGGGAAGCAGAAGTGTTCACATTCCTTCGCAGAATCGCTTTTGTGCAGAAAACAGTAACACTTGTTCAGAACGAAAGAAAGCACAGAGCCCCAGATTTTATGTTGTCCTGGAGAGCTTGCAGAGCACTGGAGAAAAACAGGCAGAGAATTCCCTGCTAGCACCTTCTCTGTGCCTGTTTACATTGCTTCGCAGAATCGCTTCTGTGCAGAAAACAGTAACACTTGTTCAGAATGAAAGAAAGCACAGAGCCCCAGATTTTATGTTGTCCTGGAGAGCTTGCAGAGCACTGGGGAAAAGCAGGCAGAGAATTCCCTGATAGCACCTTTTCTGTGCCTGTTCACATTCCTTCGCAGACTCGGTTTTGTGCAGAAAACAGTAACACTTGTTCAGAACGAAAGAAAGCACAGAGCCCCAGATTTTATGTTGTCCTGGAGAGCTTGCAGAGCACTGGGGAAAGGCACCCAGAGAATTCCCTGCTAGCACCTTCTCTGTGCCTGGGAAGCAGAACTGTTCACATTGCTTGGCAGAATCGCTTTTGTGCAGAAAACAGTAACACTTGTTCAGAACGAAAGAAAGCACAGAGCCCCAGATTTTATGTTGTCCCGGAGAGCTTGCAGAGCACTGGGGAAAGGCAGGCAGAGAATTCCCTGCTAGCACCTTCTCCGTGCCTGTTCACATTGCTTGGCAGAATCGCTTTTGTGCAGAAAACAGTAACACTTGTTCAGAACAAAAGAAAGCACAGAGCCCCAGATTTTATGTTGTCCTGGAGAGCTTGCAGAGCACTGGGGAAAGGCAGGCAGAGAATTCCCTGCTAGCACCTTCTCTGTGCCTGGGAAGCAGAAGTGTTCACATTGCTTCGCAGAATCTCTTTTGTGCAGAAAACAGTAACACTTGTTCAGACGAAAGAAAGCACAGAGCCCCAGATTTTATGTTGTCCTGGAGAGCTTGCAGAGCACTGGGGAAAGGCAGGCAGAGAATTCCCTGCTAGCACCTTCTCTGTGCCTGGGAGGCAGAAGTGTTCACATTGCTTGGCAGAATCGCTTCTGTGCAGAAAACAGTAACACTTGTTCAGAACGAAAGAAAGCACAGAGCCCCAGATTTTATGTTGTCCTGGAGAGCTTGCAGAGCACTGGGGAAAAGCAGGCAGAGAATTCCCTGCTAGCACCTTCTCTGTGCCTGTTCACATTGCTTCGCAGAATCGCTTTTGTGCAGAAAACAGTAACACTTGTTCAGAACGAAAGAAAGCACAGAGCCCCAGATTTTATGTTGTCCTGGAGAGCTTGCAGAGCACTGGGGAAAGGCAGGCAGAGAATTCCCTGCTAGCACCTTCTCTGTGCCTGTTCACATTGCTTCGCAGAATCGCTTTTGTGCAGAAAACAGTAACACTTGTTCAGAACGAAAGAAAGCACAGAGCCCCAGATTTTATGTTGTCCTGGAGAGCTTGCAGAGCACTGCGGAAAAGCAGGCAGAGAATTCCCTGCTAGCACCTTCTCTGTGCCTGGGAGGCAGAAGTATTCACATTGCTTGGCAGAATCGCTTCTGTGCAGAAAACAGTAACACTTGTTCAGAACGAAAGAAAGCACAGAGCCCCAGATTTTATGTTGTCCTGGAGAGCTTGCAGAGCACTGGGGAAAGGCAGGCAGAGAATTCCCTGCTAGCACCTTCTCTGTGCCTGTTCACATTGCTTCGCAGAATCGCTTTTGTGCAGAAAACACTAACACTTGTTCAGAACGAAAGAAAGCACAGAGCCCCAGATTTTATGTTGTCCTGGAGGGCTTGCAGAGCACTGGGGAAAGGCAGGCAGAGAATTCCCTGCTAGCACCTTCTCTGTGCCTGGGAGGCAGAAGTGTTCACATTGCTTGGCAGAATAACTTCTGTGCAGAAAACAGTAACACTTGTTCAGAACGAAAGAAAGCACAGAGCCCCAGATTTTATGTTGTCCTGGAGAGCTTGCAGAGCACTGGGGAAAAGCAGGCAGAGAATTCCCTGCTAGCACCTTCTCTGTGCCTGGGAAGCAGAAGTGTTCACATTGCTTGGCAGCATCGCTTTTGTGCAGAAAACCGTAACACTTGTTCAGAACGAAAGAAAGCACAGAGCCCCAGATTTTATGTTGTCCTGGAGAGCTTGCAGAGCACTGGGGAAAAGCAGGCAGAGAATTCCCTGCTAGCACCTTCTCTGTGCCTGTTCACATTGCTTCGCAGAATCGCTTTTGTGCAGAAAACAGTAACACTTGTTCAGAACGAAAGAAAGCACAGAGCCCCAGATTTTATGTTGTCCTGGAGAGCTTGCAGAGCACTGGGGAAAGGCAGGCAGAGAATGCCCTGTTAGCACCTTCTCTGTGCCTGGGAAGCAGAAGGGTTCACATTCCTTCGCAGAATCGCTTTTGTGCAGAAAACAGTAACACTTGTTCAGAACGAAAGAAAGCACAGAGCCCCAGATTTGCTGTTGTCCTGGAGAGCTTGCAGAACACTGGGGAAAAGCAGGCAGAGAATTCCCTGCTAGCACCTTTTCTGTGCCTGTTCACATTGCTTCGCATAATCGCTTTTGTGCAGAAAACAGTAACACTTGTTCAGAACGAAAGAAAGCACAGAGCCCCAGATTTTATGTTGTCCTGGAGAGCTTGCAGAGCACTGGGGAAAAGCAGGCAGAGAATTCCCTGCTAGCACCTTCTCTGTGCCTGTTCACATTGCTTCGCAGAATCGCTTTTGTGCAGAAAACAGTAACACTTGTTCAGAACGAAAGAAAGCACAGAGCCCCAGATTTTATGTTGTCCTGGAGAGCTTGCAGAGCACTGCGGAAAAGCAGGCAGAGAATTCCCTGCTAGCACCTTCTCTGTGCCTGGGAAGCAGAACTGTTCACATTGCTTGGCAGAATCGCTTTTGTGCAGAAAACAGTAACACTTGTTCAGAACGAAAGAAAGCACAGAGCCCCAGATTTTATGTTGTCCTGGAGAGCTTGCAGAGCACTGGGGAAAGGCAGGCAGAGAATTCCCTGCTAGCACCTTCTCTGTGCCTGGGAAACAGAAGTGTTCACATTGCTTGGCAGAATCGGTTTTGTGCAGAAAACAGTAACACTTGTTCAGAACGAAAGAAAGCACAGAGCCCCAGATTTTATGTTGTCCTGGAGAGCTTGCAGAGCACTGGGGAAAGGCAGGCAGAGAATGCCCTGTTAGCACCTTCTCTGTGCCTGGGAAGCAGAAGGGTTCACATTCCTTCGCAGAATCGCTTTTGTGCAGAAAACAGTAACACTTGTTCAGAACGAAAGAAAGCACAGAGCCCCAGATTTGCTGTTGTCCTGGAGAGCTTGCAGAACACTGGGGAAAAGCAGGCAGAGAATTCCCTGCTAGCACCTTTTCTGTGCCTGTTCACATTGCTTCGCATAATCGCTTTTGTGCAGAAAACAGTAACACTTGTTCAGAACGAAAGAAAGCACAGAGCCCCAGATTTTATGTTGTCCTGGAGAGCTTGCAGAGCACTGGGGAAAAGCAGGCAGAGAATTCCCTGCTAGCACCTTCTCTGTGCCTGTTCACATTGCTTCGCAGAATCGCTTTTGTGCAGAAAACAGTAACACTTGTTCAGAACGAAAGAAAGCACAGAGCCCCAGATTTTATGTTGTCCTGGAGAGCTTGCAGAGCACTGGGGAAAGGCAGGCAGAGAATTCCCTGCTAGCACCTTCTCTGTGCCTGGGAAGCAGAAATGTTCACATTGCTTGGCAGAATCCCTTTTGTGCAGAAAACAGTAACACTTGTTCAGAACGAAAGAAACCACAGAGCCCCAGATTTGCTGTTGTCCTGGAGAGCTTGCAGAGCACTGGGGAAAGGCAGGCAGAGAATTCCCTGCTAGCACCTTCTCTGTGCCTGGGAAGCAGAACTGTTCACATTGCTTGGCAGAATCGCTTTTGTGCAGAAAACAGTAACACTTGTTCAGAACGAAAGAAAGCACAGAGCCCCAGATTTTATGTTGTCCTGGAGAGCTTGCAGAGCACTGGGGAAAGGCAGGCAGAGAATTCCCTGCTAGCACCTTCTCTGTGCCTGTTCACATTGCTTCGCAGAATCGCTTTTGTGCAGAAAACAGTAACACTTGTTCAGAACGAAAGAAAGCACAGAGCCCCAGATTTTATGTTGTCCTGGAGAGCTTGCAGAGCACTGCGGAAAAGCAGGCAGAGAATTCCCTGCTAGCACCTTCTCTGTGCCTGTTCACATTGCTGCGCAGAATCGCTTTTGTGCAGAAAACACTAACACTTGTTCAGAACGAAAGAAAGCACAGAGCCCCAGATTTTATGTTGTCCTGGAGGGCTTGCAGAGCACTGGGGAAAGGCAGGCAGAGAATTCCCTGCTAGCACCTTCTCTGTGCCTGGGAGGCAGAAGTGTTCACATTGCTTGGCAGAATAACTTCTGTGCAGAAAACAGTAACACTTGTTCAGAACGAAAGAAAGCACAGAGCCCCAGATTTTATGTTGTCCTGGAGAGCTTTCAGAGCACTGCGGAAAAGCAGGCAGAGAATTCCCTGCTAGCACCTTCTCTGTGCCTGGGAAGCAGAAGTGTTCACATTGCTTGGCAGAATCGCTTTTGTGCAGAAAACCGTAACACTTGTTCAGAACGAAAGAAAGCACAGAGCCCCAGATTTTATGTTGTCCTGGAGAGCTTGCAGAGCACTGGGGAAAGGCAGGCAGAGAATTCCCTGCTAGCACCTTCTCTGTGCCTGGGAAGCAGAACTGTTCACATTGCTTGGCAGAATCGGTTTTGTGCAGAAAACAGTAACACTTGTTCAGAACGAAAGAAAGCACAGAGCCCCAGGTTTGCTGTTGTCCTGGAGAGCTTGCAGAGCACTGCGGAAAAGCAGGCAGAGAATTCCCTGCTAGCACCTTCTCTGTGCCTGTTCACATTGCTTCGCAGAATCGCTTTTGTGCAGAAAACAATAACACTTGTTCAGAACGAAAGAAAGCACAGAGCCCCAGATTTTATGTTGTCCTGGAGAGCTTGCAGAGCACTGGGGAAAGGCAGGCAGAGAATTCCCTGCTAGCACCTTCTCTGTGCCTGGGAAGCAGAAGTGTTCACATTCCTTCGCAGAATCGCTTTTGTGCAGAAAACAGTAACACTTGTTCAGAACGAAAGAAAGCACAGAGCCCCAGATTTTATGTTGTCCTGGAGAGCTTGCAGAGCACTGGAGAAAAACAGGCAGAGAATTCCCTGCTAGCACCTTCTCTGTGCCTGTTTACATTGCTTCGCAGAATCGCTTTTGTGCAGAAAACAGTAACACTTGTTCAGAATGAAAGAAAGCACAGAGCCCCAGATTTTATGTTGTCCTGGAGAGCTTGCAGAGCACTGGGGAAAAGCAGGCAGAGAATTCCCTGATAGCACCTTTTCTGTGCCTGTTCACATTCCTTCGCAGACTCGGTTTTGTGCAGAAAACAGTAACACTTGTTCAGAACGAAAGAAAGCACAGAGCCCCAGATTTTATGTTGTCCTGGAGAGCTTGCAGAGCACTGGGGAAAGGCACCCAGAGAATTCCCTGCTAGCACCTTCTCTGTGCCTGGGAAGCAGAACTGTTCACATTGCTTGGCAGAATCGCTTTTGTGCAGAAAACAGTAACACTTGTTCAGAACGAAAGAAAGCACAGAGCCCCAGATTTTATGTTGTCCCGGAGAGCTTGCAGAGCACTGGGGAAAGGCAGGCAGAGAATTCCCTGCTAGCACCTTCTCCGTGCCTGTTCACATTGCTTGGCAGAATCGCTTTTGTGCAGAAAACAGTAACACTTGTTCAGAACAAAAGAAAGCACAGAGCCCCAGATTTTATGTTGTCCTGGAGAGCTTGCAGAGCACTGGGGAAAGGCAGGCAGAGAATTCCCTGCTAGCACCTTCTCTGTGCCTGGGAAGCAGAAGTGTTCACATTGCTTCGCAGAATCGCTTTTGTGCAGAAAACAGTAACACTTGTTCAGACGAAAGAAAGCACAGAGCCCCAGATTTTATGTTGTCCTGGAGAGCTTGCAGAGCACTGGGGAAAGGCAGGCAGAGAATTCCCTGCTAGCACCTTCTCTGTGCCTGGGAAGCAGAACTGTTCACATTGCTTGGCAGAATCGCTTTTGTGCAGAAAACAGTAACACTTGTTCAGAACGAAAGAAAGCACAGAGCCCCAGATTTTATGTTGTCCTGGAGAGCTTGCAGAGCACTGGGGAAAGGCAGGCAGACAATTCCCTGCTAGCACCTTCTCTGTGCCTGGGAGGCAGAAGTGTTCACATTGCTTGGCAGAATCGCTTCTGTGCAGAAAACAGTAACACTTGTTCAGAACGAAAGAAAGCACAGAGCCCCAGATTTTATGTTGTCCTGGAGAGCTTGCAGAGCACTGGGGAAAAGCAGGCAGAGAATTCCCTGCTAGCACCTTCTCTGTGCCTGTTCACATTGCTTCGCAGAATCGCTTTTGTGCAGAAAACAGTAACACTTGTTCAGAACGAAAGAAAGCACAGAGCCCCAGATTTTATGTTGTCCTGGAGAGCTTGCAGAGCACTGGGGAAAGGCAGGCAGAGAATTCCCTGCTAGCACCTTCTCTGTGCCTGTTCACATTGCTTCGCAGAATCGCTTTTGTGCAGAAAACAGTAACACTTGTTCAGAACGAAAGAAAGCACAGAGCCCCAGATTTTATGTTGTCCTGGAGAGCTTGCAGAGCACTGGGGAAAGGCAGGCAGAGAATTCCCTGCTAGCACCTTCTCTGTGCCTGGGAGGCAGAAGTATTCACATTGCTTGGCAGAATCGCTTCTGTGCAGAAAACAGTAACACTTGTTCAGAACGAAAGAAAGCACAGAGCCCCAGATTTTATGTTGTCCTGGAGAGCTTGCAGAGCACTGGGGAAAGGCAGGCAGAGAATTCCCTGCTAGCACCTTCTCTGTGCCTGTTCACATTGCTTCGCATAATCGCTTTTGTGCAGAAAACAGTAACACTTGTTCAGAACAAAAGAAAGCACAGAGCCCCAGATTTTATGTTGTCCTGGAGAGCTTGCAGAGCACTGGGGAAAGGCAGGCAGAGAATTCCCTGCTAGCACCTTCTCTGTGCCTGGGAAGCAGAACTGTTCACATTGCTTGGCAGAATCGCTTTTGTGCAGAAAACAGTAACACTTGTTCAGAACGAAAGAAAGCACAGAGCCCCAGATTTGCTGTTGTCCTGGAGAGCTTGCAGAGCACTGGGGAAAGGCAGGCAGAGAATTCCCTGCTAGCACCTTCTCTGTGCCTGGGAGGCAGAAGTGTTCACATTGCTTGGCAGAATCGCTTTTGTGCAGAAAACAGTAACACTTGTTCAGAACGAAAGAAAGCACAGAGCCCCAGATTTTATGTTGTCCTGGAGAGCTTGCAGAGCACTGGGGAAAAGCAGGCAGAGAATTCCCTGCTAGCACCTTCTCTGTGCCTGTTCACATTGCTTGGCAGAATCGCTTTTGTGCAGAAAACAGTAACACTTGTTCAGAACGAAAGAAAGCACAGAGCCCCAGATTTTATGTTGTCCTGGAGAGCTTGCAGAGCACTGGGGAAAGGCAGGCAGAGAATTCCCTGCTAGCACCTTCTCTGTGCCTGGGAAGCAGAAGTGTTCACATTCCTTCGCAGAATCGCTTTTGTGCAGAAAACAGTAACACTTGTTCAGAACGAAAGAAAGCACAGAGCCCCAGATTTGCTGTTGTCCTGGAGAGCTTCCAGAACACTGGGGAAAAGCAGGCAGAGAATTCCCTGCTAGCACCTTTTCTGTGCCTGTTCACATTGCTTCGCATAATCGCTTTTGCGCAGAAAACAGTAACACTTGTTCAGAACGAAAGAAAGCACAGAGCCCCAGATTTTATGTTGTCCTGGAGAGCTTGCAGAGCACTGGGGAAAAGCAGGCAGAGAATTCCCTGATAGCACCTTCTCTGTGCCTGTTCACATTCCTTCGCAGAATCGCTTTTGTGCAGAAAACAGTAACACTTGTTCAGAACGAAAGAAAGCACAGAGCCCCAGATTTTATGTTGTCCTGGAGAGCTTGCAGAGCACTGGGGAAAAGCAGGCAGAGAATTCCCTGCTAGCACCTTTTCTGTGCCTGTTCACGTTGCATGGCAGAATCGCTTTTGTGCAGAAAACAGTAACACTTGGTCAGAGCGAAAGAAAGCACAGAGCCCCAGATTTTATGTTGTCCTGGAGAGCTTGCAGAGCACTGGGGAAAGGCAGGCAGAGAATTCCCTGCTAGCACCTTCTCTGTGCCTGTTCACATTGCTTCGCAGAATCGCTTTTGTGCAGAAAACAGTAACACTTGTTCAGAACGAAAGAAAGCACAGAGCCCCAGATTTGCTGTTGTCCTGGAGAGCTTGCAGAGCACTGGGGAAAGGCAGGCAGAGAATGCCCTGTTAGCACCTTCTCTGTGCCTGGGAAGCAGAAGGGTTCACATTGCTTCGCAGAATCGCTTTTGTGCAGAAAACAGTAACACTTGTTCAGAACGAAAGAAAGCACAGAGCCCCAGATTTGCTGTTGTCCTGGAGAGCTTGCAGAACACTGGGGAAAAGCAGGCAGAGAATTCCCTGCTAGCACCTTTTCTGTGCCTGTTCACATTGCTTGGCAGAATCGCTTTTGTGCAGAAAACAGTAACACTTGTTCAGAACGAAAGAAAGCACAGAGCCCCAGATTTTATGTTGTCCTGGAGAGCTTGCAGAGCACTGGGGAAAGGCAGGCAGAGAATTCCCTGCTAGCACCTTCTCTGTGCCTGGGAAGCAGAACTGTTCACATTGCTTGGCAGAATCGCTTTTGTGCAGAAAACAGTAACACTTGTTCAGAACGAAAGAAAGCACAGAGCCCCAGATTTTATGTTGTCCTGGAGAGCTTGCAGAGCACTGGGGAAAGGCAGGCAGAGAATTCCCTGCTAGCACCTTCTCTGTGCCTGTTCACATTGCTTCGCAGAATCGCTTTTGTGCAGAAAACACTAACACTTGTTCAGAACGAAAGAAAGCACAGAGCCCCAGATTTTATGTTGTCCTGGAGAGCTTGCAGAGCACTGGGGAAAGGCAGGCAGAGAATTCCCTGCTAGCACCTTCTCTGTGCCTGGGAGGCAGAAGTGTTCACATTGCTTGGCAGAATCACTTCTGTGCAGAAAACAGTAACACTTGTTCAGAACGAAAGAAAGCACAGAGCCCCAGATTTTATGTTGTCCTGGAGAGCTTGCAGAGCACTGCGGAAAAGCAGGCAGAGAATTCCCTGCTAGCACCTTCTCTGTGCCTGGGAAGCAGAACTGTTCACATTGCTTGGCAGAATCGCTTTTGTGCAGAAAACACTAACACTTGTTCAGAACGAAAGAAAGCACAGAGCCCCAGATTTTATGTTGTCCTGGAGAGCTTGCAGAGCACTGGGGAAAGGCAGGCAGAGAATTCCCTGCTAGCACCTTCTCTGTGCCTGGGAAGCAGAACTGTTCACATTGCTTGGCAGAATCGCTTTTGTGCAGAAAACAGTAACACTAGTTCAGAACGAAAGAAAGCACAGAGCCCCAGATTTTATGTTGTCCTGGAGAGCTTGAAGAGCACTGGGGAAAAGCAGGCAGAGAATTCCCTGCTAGCACCTTTTCTGTGCCTGTTCACATTGCATGGCAGAATCGCTTTTGTGCAGAAAACAGTAACACTTGTTCAGAACGAAAGAAAGCACAGAGCCCCAGATTTTATGTTGTCCTGGAGAGCTTGCAGAGCACTGGAGAAAAACAGGCAGAGAATTCCCTGCTAGCACGTTCTCTGTGCCTGTTCACATTGCTTCGCAGAATCGCTTTTGTGCAGAAAACAGTAACACTTGTTCAGAACGAAAGAAAGCACAGAGCCCCAGATTTTATGTTGTCCTGGAGAGCTTGCAGAGCACTGGGGAAAGGCAGGCAGAGAATGCCCTGTTAGCACCTTCTCTGTGCCTGGGAAGCAGAAGGGTTCACATTCCTTCGCAGAATCGCTTTTGTGCAGAAAACAGTAACACTTGTTCAGAACGAAAGAAAGCACAGAGCCCCAGATTTGCTGTTGTCCTGGAGAGCTTGCAGAACACTGGGGAAAAGCAGGCAGAGAATTCCCTGCTAGCACCTTTTCTGTGCCTGTTCACATTGCTTCGCATAATCGCTTTTGTGCAGAAAACAGTAACACTTGTTCAGAACGAAAGAAAGCACAGAGCCCCAGATTTTATGTTGTCCTGGAGAGCTTGCAGAGCACTGGGGAAAAGCAGGCAGAGAATTCCCTGATAGCACCTTCTCTGTGCCTGGGAAGCAGAAATGTTCACATTGCTTGGCAGAATCCCTTTTGTGCAGAAAACAGTAACACTTGTTCAGAACGAAAGAAAGCACAGAGCCCCAGATTTGCTGTTGTCCTGGAGAGCTTGCAGAGCACTGGGGAAAGGCAGGCAGAGAATTCCCTGCTAGCACCTTCTCTGTGCCTGGGAAGCAGAACTGTTCACATTGCTTGGCAGAATCGCTTTTGTGCAGAAAACAGTAACACTTGTTCAGAACGAAAGAAAGCACAGAGCCCCAGATTTTATGTTGTCCTGGAGAGCTTGCAGAGCACTGGGGAAAGGCAGGCAGAGAATTCCCTGCTAGCACCTTCTCTGTGCCTGTTCACATTGCTTCGCAGAATCGCTTTTGTGCAGAAAACAGTAACACTTGTTCAGAACGAAAGAAAGCACAGAGCCCCAGATTTTATGTTGTCCTGGAGAGCTTGCAGAGCACTGCGGAAAAGCAGGCAGAGAATTCCCTGCTAGCACCTTCTCTGTGCCTGTTCACATTGCTGCGCAGAATCGCTTTTGTGCAGAAAACAGTAACACTTGTTCAGAACGAAAGAAAGCACAGAGCCCCAGATTTTATGTTGTCCTGGAGGGCTTGCAGAGCACTGGGGAAAAGCAGGCAGAGAATTCCCTGCTAGCACCTTCTCTGTGCCTGGGAGGCAGAAGTGTTCACATTGCTTGGCAGAATAACTTCTGTGCAGAAAACAGTAACACTTGTTCAGAACGAAAGAAAGCACAGAGCCCCAGATTTTATGTTGTCCTGGAGAGCTTGCAGAGCACTGGGGAAAAGCAGGCAGAGAATTCCCTGCTAGCACCTTCTCTGTGCCTGGGAAGCAGAAGTGTTCACATTGCTTGGCAGAATCGCTTTTGTGCAGAAAACCGTAACACTTGTTCAGAACGAAAGAAAGCACAGAGCCCCAGATTTTATGTTGTCCTGGAGAGCTTGCAGAGCACTGGGGAAAGGCAGGCAGAGAATTCCCTGCTAGCACCTTCTCTGTGCCTGGGAAGCAGAACTGTTCACATTGCTTGGCAGAATCAGTTTTGTGCAGAAAACAGTAACACTTGTTCAGAACGAAAGAAAGCACAGAGCCCCAGGTTTGCTGTTGTCCTGGAGAGCTTGCAGAGCACTGCGGAAAAGCAGGCAGAGAATTCCCTGCTAGCACCTTCTCTGTGCCTGTTCACATTGCTTCGCAGAATCGCTTCTGTGCAGAAAACAGTAACACTTGTTCAGAACGAAAGAAAGCACAGAGCCCCAGATTTTATGTTGTCCTGGAGAGCTTGCAGAGCACTGGGGAAAAGCAGGCAGAGAATTCCCTGATAGCACCTTTTCTGTGCCTGTTCATATTCCTTCGCAGAATCGCTTTTGTGCAGAAAACAGTAACACTTGTTCAGAACGAAAGAAAGCACAGAGCCCCAGATTTTATGTTGTCCTGGAGAGCTTGCAGAGCACTGGGGAAAGGCAGGCAGAGAATTCCCTGCTAGCACCTTCTCTGTGCCTGGGAAGCAGAAATGTTCACATTGCTTGGCAGAATCCCTTTTGTGCAGAAAACAGTAACACTTGTTCAGAACGAAAGAAAGCACAGAGCCCCAGATTTGCTGTTGTCCTGGAGAGCTTGCAGAGCACTGGGGAAAGGCAGGCAGAGAATTCCCTGCTAGCACCTTCTCTGTGCCTGGGAAGCAGAACTGTTCACATTGCTTGGCAGAATCGCTTTTGTGCAGAAAACAGTAACACTTGTTCAGAACGAAAGAAAGCACAGAGCCCCAGATTTTATGTTGTCCTGGAGAGCTTGCAGAGCACTGGGGAAAGGCAGGCAGAGAATTCCCTGCTAGCACCTTCTCTGTGCCTGTTAACATTGCTTCGCAGAATCGCTTTTGTGCAGAAAACAGTAACACTTGTTCAGAACGAAAGAAAGCACAGAGCCCCAGATTTTATGTTGTCCTGGAGAGCTTGCAGAGCACTGCGGAAAAGCAGGCAGAGAATTCCCTGCTAGCACCTTCTCTGTGCCTGTTCACATTGCTGTGCAGAATCACTTTTGTGCAGAAAACAGTAACACTTGTTCAGAACGAAAGAAAGCACAGAGCCCCAGATTTTATGTTGTCCTGGAGGGCTTGCAGAGCACTGGGGAAAGGCAGGCAGAGAATTCCCTGCTAGCACCTTCTCTGTGCCTGGGAGGCAGAAGTGTTCACATTGCTTGGCAGAATAACTTCTGTGCAGAAAACAGTAACACTTGTTCAGAACGAAAGAAAGCACAGAGCCCCAGATTTTATGTTGTCCTGGAGAGCTTGCAGAGCACTGGGGAAAAGCAGGCAGAGAATTCCCTGCTAGCACCTTCTCTGTGCCTGTTCACATTGCTTCGCAGAATCGCTTTTGTGCAGAAAACAGTAACACTTGTTCAGAACGAAAGAAAGCACAGAGCCCCAGATTTTATGTTGTCCTGGAGAGCTTGCAGAGCACTGGGGAAAGGCAGGCAGAGAATTCCCTGCTAGCACCTTCTCTGTGCCTGGGAAGCAGAAGTGTTCACATTCCTTCGCAGAATCGCTTTTGTGCAGAAAACAGTAACACTTGTTCAGAACGAAAGAAAGCACAGAGCCCCAGATTTTATGTTGTCCTGGAGAGCTTGCAGAGCACTGGAGAAAAACAGGCAGAGAATTCCCTGCTAGCACCTTCTCTGTGCCTGTTCACATTGCTTCGCAGAATCGCTTCTGTGCAGAAAACAGTAACACTTGTTCAGAACGAAAGAAAGCACAGAGCCCCAGATTTTATGTTGTCCTGGAGAGCTTGCAGAGCACTGGGGAAAAGCAGGCAGAGAATTCCCTGATAGCACCTTTTCTGTGCCTGTTCACATTCCTTCGCAGAATCGGTTTTGTGCAGAAAACAGTAACACTTGTTCAGAACGAAAGAAAGCACAGAGCCCCAGATTTTATGTTGTCCTGGAGAGCTTGCAGAGCACTGGGGAAAGGCAGGCAGAGAATTCCCTGCTAGCACCTTCTCTGTGCCTGGGAAGCAGAAGTGTTCACATTGCTTCGCAGAATCGCTTTTGTGCAGAAAACAGTAACACTTGTTCAGAACGAAAGAAAGCACAGAGCCCCAGATTTTATGTTGTCCTGGAGAGCTTGCAGAGCACTGGGGAAAGGCACCCAGAGAATTCCCTGCTAGCACCTTCTCTGTGCCTGGGAAGCAGAACTGTTCACATTGCTTCGCAGAATCGCTTTTGTGCAGAAAACAGTAACACTTGTTCAGAACGAAAGAAAGCACAGAGCCCCAGATTTTATGTTGTCCTGGAGAGCTTGCAGAGCACTGGGGAAAGGCAGGCAGAGAATTCCCTGCTAGCACCTTCTCTGTGCCTGGGAGGCAGAAGTGTTCACATTGCTTGGCAGAATCGCTTCTGTGCAGAAAACAGTAACACTTGTTCAGAACGAAAGAAAGCACAGAGCCCCAGATTTTATGTTGTCCTGGAGAGCTTGCAGAGCACTGGGGAAAAGCAGGCAGAGAATTCCCTGCTAGCACCTTCTCTGTGCCTGTTCACATTGCTTCGCAGAATCGCTTTTGTGCAGAAAACAGTAACACTTGTTCAGAACGAAAGAAAGCACAGAGCCCCAGATTTTATGTTGTCCTGGAGAGCTTGCAGAGCACTGGGGAAAGGCAGGCAGAGAATTCCCTGCTAGCACCTTCTCTGTGCCTGTTCACATTGCTTCGCAGAATCGCTTTTGTGCAGAAAACAGTAACACTTGTTCAGAACAAAAGAAAGCACAGAGCCCCAGATTTTATGTTGTCCTGGAGAGCTTGCAGAGCACTGGGGAAAGGCAGGCAGAGAATTCCCTGCTAGCACCTTCTCTGTGCCTGTTCACATTGCTTGGCAGAATCGCTTTTGTGCAGAAAACAGTAACACTTGTTCAGAACGAAAGAAAGCACAGAGCCCCAGATTTTATGTTGTCCTGGAGAGCTTGCAGAGCACTGGGGAAAGGCAGGCAGAGAATTCCCTGCTAGCACCTTCTCTGTGCCTGGGAAGCAGAAGTGTTCACATTGCTTCGCAGAATCGCTTTTGTGCAGAAAACAGTAACACTTGTTCAGAACGAAACAAAGCACAGAGCCCCAGATTTTATGTTGTCCTGGAGAGCTTGCAGAGCACTGGGGAAAGGCAGGCAGAGAATTCCCTGCTAGCACCTTCTCTGTGCCTGGGAAGCAGAAGTGTTCACATTGCTTCGCAGAATCGCTTTTGTGCAGAAAACAGTAACACTTGTTCAGAACGAAAGAAAGCACAGAGCCCCAGATTTTATGTTGTCCTGGAGAGCTTGCAGAGCACTGGGGAAAGGCAGGCAGAGAATTCCCTGCTAGCACCTTCTCTGTGCCTGGGATGCAGAAGTGTTCACATTGCTTGGCAGAATCGCTTTTGTGCAGAAAACAGTAACACTTGTTCAGAACGAAAGAAAGCACAGAGCCCCAGATTTTATGTTGTCCTGGAGAGCTTGCAGAGCACTGGAGAAAAACAGGCAGAGAATTCCCTGCTAGCACCTTCTCTGTGCCTGTTCACATTGCTTCGCAGAATCGCTTCTATGCAGAAAACAGTAACACTTGTTCAGAACGAAAGAAAGCACAGAGCCCCAGATTTTATGTTGTCCTGGAGAGCTTGCAGAGCACTGGGGAAAAGCAGGCAGAGAATTCCCTGATAGCACCTTTTCTGTGCCTGTTCACATTCCTTCGCAGAATCGGTTTTGTGCAGAAAACAGTAACACTTGTTCAGAACGAAAGAAAGCACAGAGCCCCAGATTTTATGTTGTCCTGGAGAGCTTGCAGAGCACTGGGGAAAGGCAGGCAGAGAATTCCCTGCTAGCACCTTCTCTGTGCCTGGGAGGCAGAAGTGTTCACATTGCTTGGCAGAATCGCTTCTGTGCAGAAAACAGTAACACTTGTTCAGAACGAAAGAAAGCACAGAGCCCCAGATTTTATGTTGTCCTGGAGAGCTTGCAGAGCACTGGGGAAAAGCAGGCAGAGAATTCCCTGCTAGCACCTTCTCTGTGCCTGTTCACATTGCTTCGCAGAATCGCTTTTGTGCAGAAAACAGTAACACTTGTTCAGAACGAAAGAAAGCACAGAGCCCCAGATTTTATGTTGTCCTGGAGAGCTTGCAGAGCACTGGGGAAAGGCAGGCAGAGAATTCCCTGCTAGCACCTTCTCTGTGCCTGTTCACATTGCTTCGCAGAATCGCTTTTGTGCAGAAAACAGTAACACTTGTTCAGAACGAAACAAAGCACAGAGCCCCAGATTTTATGTTGTCCTGGAGAGCTTGCAGAGCACTGGGGAAAGGCAGGCAGAGAATTCCCTGCTAGCACCTTCTCTGTGCCTGTTCACATTGCTTGGCAGAATCGCTTTTGTGCAGAAAACAGTAACACTTGTTCAGAACGAAAGAAAGCACAGAGCCCCAGATTTTATGTTGTCCTGGAGAGCTTGCAGAGCACTGGGGAAAGGCAGGCAGAGAATTCCCTGCTAGCACCTTCTCTGTGCCTGGGAAGCAGAAGTGTTCACATTGCTTCGCAGAATCGCTTTTGTGCAGAAAACAGTAACACTTGTTCAGAACGAAACAAAGCACAGAGCTCCAGATTTTATGTTGTCCTGGAGAGCTTGCAGAGCACTGGGGAAAGGCAGGCAGAGAATTCCCTGCTAGCACCTTCTCTGTGCCTGGGAAGCAGAACTGTTCACATTGCTTGGCAGAATCGCTTTTGTGCAGAAAACAGTAACACTTGTTCAGAACGAAAGAAAGCACAGAGCCCCAGATTTTATGTTGTCCTGGAGAGCTTGCAGAGCACTGGGGAAAGGCAGGCAGAGAATTCCCTGCTAGCACCTTCTCTGTGCCTGGGATGCAGAAGTGTTCACATTGCTTGGCAGAATCGCTTTTGTGCAGAAAACAGTAACACTTGTTCAGAACGAAAGAAAGCACAGAGCCCCAGATTTTATGTTGTCCTGGAGAGCTTGCAGAGCACTGGAGAAAAACAGGCAGAGAATTCCCTGCTAGCACCTTCTCTGTGCCTGTTCACATTGCTTCGCAGAATCGCTTCTGTGCAGAAAACAGTAACACTTGTTCAGAACGAAAGAAAGCACAGAGCCCCAGATTTTATGTTGTCCTGGAGAGCTTGCAGAGCACTGGGGAAAAGCAGGCAGAGAATTCCCTGATAGCACCTTTTCTGTGCCTGTTCACATTCCTTCGCAGAATCGGTTTTGTGCAGAAAACAGTAACACTTGTTCAGAACGAAAGAAAGCACAGAGCCCCAGATTTTATGTTGTCCTGGAGAGCTTGCAGAGCACTGGGGAAAGGCAGGCAGAGAATTCCCTGCTAGCACCTTCTCTGTGCCTGGGAAGCAGAAGTGTTCACATTGCTTCGCAGAATCGCTTCTGTGCAGAAAACAGTAACACTTGTTCAGAACGAAAGAAAGCACAGAGCCCCAGATTTTATGTTGTCCTGGAGAGCTTGCAGAGCACTGGGGAAAGGCAGGCAGAGAATTCCCTGCTAGCACCTTCTCTGTGCCTGTTCACATTGCTTGGCAGAATCGCTTTTGTGCAGAAAACAGTAACACTTGTTCAGAACGAAAGAAAGCACAGAGCCCCAGATTTTATGTTGTCCTGGAGAGCTTGCAGAGCACTGGGGAAAGGCAGGCAGAGAATTCCCTGCTAGCACCTTCTCTGTGCCTGGGAAGCAGAAGTGTTCACATTGCTTCGCAGAATCGCTTTTGTGCAGAAAACAGTAACACTTGTTCAGACGAAAGAAAGCACAGAGCCCCAGATTTTATGTTGTCCTGGAGAGCTTGCAGAGCACTGGGGAAAGGCAGGCAGAGAATTCCCTGCTAGCACCTTCTCTGTGCCTGGGAGGCAGAAGTGTTCACATTGTTTGGCAGAATCGCTTCTGTGCAGAAAACAGTAACACTTGTTCAGAACGAAAGAAAGCACAGAGCCCCAGATTTTATGTTGTCCTGGAGAGCTTGCAGAGCACTGGGGAAAAGCAGGCAGAGAATTCCCTGCTAGCACCTTCTCTGTGCCTGTTCACATTGCTTCGCAGAATCGCTTTTGTGCAGAAAACAGTAACACTTGTTCAGAACGAAAGAAAGCACAGAGCCCCAGATTTTATGTTGTCCTGGAGAGCTTGCAGAGCACTGGGGAAAGGCAGGCAGAGAATTCCCTGCTAGCACCTTCTCTGTGCCTGGGAGGCAGAAGTATTCACATTGCTTGGCAGAATCGCTTCTGTGCAGAAAACAGTAACACTTGTTCAGAACGAAAGAAAGCACAGAGCCCCAGATTTTATGTTGTCCTGGAGAGCTTGCAGAGCACTGGGGAAAAGCAGGCAGAGAATTCCCTGCTAGCACCTTCTCTGTGCCTGTTCACATTGCTTCGCAGAATCGCTTTTGTGCAGAAAACAGTAACACTTGTTCAGAACGAAAGAAAGCACAGAGCCCCAGATTTTATGTTGTCCTGGAGAGCTTGCAGAGCACTGGGGAAAGGCAGGCAGAGAATTCCCTGCTAGCACCTTCTCTGTGCCTGTTCACATTGCTTCGCAGAATCGCTTTTGTGCAGAAAACAGTAACACTTGTTCAGAACAAAAGAAAGCACAGAGCCCCAGATTTTATGTTGTCCTGGAGAGCTTGCAGAGCACTGGGGAAAGGCAGGCAGAGAATTCCCTGCTAGCACCTTCTCTGTGCCTGTTCACATTGCTTGGCAGAATCGCTTTTGTGCAGAAAACAGTAACACTTGTTCAGAACGAAAGAAAGCACAGAGCCCCAGATTTTATGTTGTCCTGGAGAGCTTGCAGAGCACTGGGGAAAGGCAGGCAGAGAATTCCCTGCTAGCACCTTCTCTGTGCCTGGGAAGCAGAAGTGTTCACATTGCTTCGCAGAATCGCTTTTGTGCAGAAAACAGTAACACTTGTTCAGAACGAAACAAAGCACAGAGCCCCAGATTTTATGTTGTCCTGGAGAGCTTGCAGAGCACTGGGGAAAGGCAGGCAGAGAATTCCCTGCTAGCACCTTCTCTGTGCCTGGGAAGCAGAAGTGTTCACATTGCTTCGCAGAATCGCTTTTGTGCAGAAAACAGTAACACTTGTTCAGAACGAAAGAAAGCACAGAGCCCCAGATTTTATGTTGTCCTGGAGAGCTTGCAGAGCACTGGGGAAAGGCAGGCAGAGAATTCCCTGCTAGCACCTTCTCTGTGCCTGGGATGCAGAAGTGTTCACATTGCTTGGCAGAATCGCTTTTGTGCAGAAAACAGTAACACTTGTTCAGAACGAAAGAAAGCACAGAGCCCCAGATTTTATGTTGTCCTGGAGAGCTTGCAGAGCACTGGAGAAAAACAGGCAGAGAATTCCCTGCTAGCACCTTCTCTGTGCCTGTTCACATTGCTTCGCAGAATCGCTTCTATGCAGAAAACAGTAACACTTGTTCAGAACGAAAGAAAGCACAGAGCCCCAGATTTTATGTTGTCCTGGAGAGCTTGCAGAGCACTGGGGAAAAGCAGGCAGAGAATTCCCTGATAGCACCTTTTCTGTGCCTGTTCACATTCCTTCGCAGAATCGGTTTTGTGCAGAAAACAGTAACACTTGTTCAGAACGAAAGAAAGCACAGAGCCCCAGATTTTATGTTGTCCTGGAGAGCTTGCAGAGCACTGGGGAAAGGCAGGCAGAGAATTCCCTGCTAGCACCTTCTCTGTGCCTGGGAGGCAGAAGTGTTCACATTGCTTGGCAGAATCGCTTCTGTGCAGAAAACAGTAACACTTGTTCAGAACGAAAGAAAGCACAGAGCCCCAGATTTTATGTTGTCCTGGAGAGCTTGCAGAGCACTGGGGAAAAGCAGGCAGAGAATTCCCTGCTAGCACCTTCTCTGTGCCTGTTCACATTGCTTCGCAGAATCGCTTTTGTGCAGAAAACAGTAACACTTGTTCAGAACGAAAGAAAGCACAGAGCCCCAGATTTTATGTTGTCCTGGAGAGCTTGCAGAGCACTGGGGAAAGGCAGGCAGAGAATTCCCTGCTAGCACCTTCTCTGTGCCTGTTCACATTGCTTCGCAGAATCGCTTTTGTGCAGAAAACAGTAACACTTGTTCAGAACGAAACAAAGCACAGAGCCCCAGATTTTATGTTGTCCTGGAGAGCTTGCAGAGCACTGGGGAAAGGCAGGCAGAGAATTCCCTGCTAGCACCTTCTCTGTGCCTGTTCACATTGCTTGGCAGAATCGCTTTTGTGCAGAAAACAGTAACACTTGTTCAGAACGAAAGAAAGCACAGAGCCCCAGATTTTATGTTGTCCTGGAGAGCTTGCAGAGCACTGGGGAAAGGCAGGCAGAGAATTCCCTGCTAGCACCTTCTCTGTGCCTGGGAAGCAGAAGTGTTCACATTGCTTCGCAGAATCGCTTTTGTGCAGAAAACAGTAACACTTGTTCAGAACGAAACAAAGCACAGAGCTCCAGATTTTATGTTGTCCTGGAGAGCTTGCAGAGCACTGGGGAAAGGCAGGCAGAGAATTCCCTGCTAGCACCTTCTCTGTGCCTGGGAAGCAGAACTGTTCACATTGCTTGGCAGAATCGCTTTTGTGCAGAAAACAGTAACACTTGTTCAGAACGAAAGAAAGCACAGAGCCCCAGATTTTATGTTGTCCTGGAGAGCTTGCAGAGCACTGGGGAAAGGCAGGCAGAGAATTCCCTGCTAGCACCTTCTCTGTGCCTGGGATGCAGAAGTGTTCACATTGCTTGGCAGAATCGCTTTTGTGCAGAAAACAGTAACACTTGTTCAGAACGAAAGAAAGCACAGAGCCCCAGATTTTATGTTGTCCTGGAGAGCTTGCAGAGCACTGGAGAAAAACAGGCAGAGAATTCCCTGCTAGCACCTTCTCTGTGCCTGTTCACATTGCTTCGCAGAATCGCTTCTGTGCAGAAAACAGTAACACTTGTTCAGAACGAAAGAAAGCACAGAGCCCCAGATTTTATGTTGTCCTGGAGAGCTTGCAGAGCACTGGGGAAAAGCAGGCAGAGAATTCCCTGATAGCACCTTTTCTGTGCCTGTTCACATTCCTTCGCAGAATCGGTTTTGTGCAGAAAACAGTAACACTTGTTCAGAACGAAAGAAAGCACAGAGCCCCAGATTTTATGTTGTCCTGGAGAGCTTGCAGAGCACTGGGGAAAGGCAGGCAGAGAATTCCCTGCTAGCACCTTCTCTGTGCCTGGGAAGCAGAAGTGTTCACATTGCTTCGCAGAATCGCTTCTGTGCAGAAAACAGTAACACTTGTTCAGAACGAAAGAAAGCACAGAGCCCCAGATTTTATGTTGTCCTGGAGAGCTTGCAGAGCACTGGGGAAAGGCAGGCAGAGAATTCCCTGCTAGCACCTTCTCTGTGCCTGTTCACATTGCTTGGCAGAATCGCTTTTGTGCAGAAAACAGTAACACTTGTTCAGAACGAAAGAAAGCACAGAGCCCCAGATTTTATGTTGTCCTGGAGAGCTTGCAGAGCACTGGGGAAAGGCAGGCAGAGAATTCCCTGCTAGCACCTTCTCTGTGCCTGGGAAGCAGAAGTGTTCACATTGCTTCGCAGAATCGCTTTTGTGCAGAAAACAGTAACACTTGTTCAGACGAAAGAAAGCACAGAGCCCCAGATTTTATGTTGTCCTGGAGAGCTTGCAGAGCACTGGGGAAAGGCAGGCAGAGAATTCCCTGCTAGCACCTTCTCTGTGCCTGGGAGGCAGAAGTGTTCACATTGTTTGGCAGAATCGCTTCTGTGCAGAAAACAGTAACACTTGTTCAGAACGAAAGAAAGCACAGAGCCCCAGATTTTATGTTGTCCTGGAGAGCTTGCAGAGCACTGGGGAAAAGCAGGCAGAGAATTCCCTGCTAGCACCTTCTCTGTGCCTGTTCACATTGCTTCGCAGAATCGCTTTTGTGCAGAAAACAGTAACACTTGTTCAGAACGAAAGAAAGCACAGAGCCCCAGATTTTATGTTGTCCTGGAGAGCTTGCAGAGCACTGGGGAAAGGCAGGCAGAGAATTCCCTGCTAGCACCTTCTCTGTGCCTGGGAGGCAGAAGTATTCACATTGCTTGGCAGAATCGCTTCTGTGCAGAAAACAGTAACACTTGTTCAGAACGAAAGAAAGCACAGAGCCCCAGATTTACTGTTGTCCTGGAGAGCTTGCAGAGCACTGGGGAAAGGCAGGCAGAGAATTCCCTGCTAGCACCTTCTCTGTGCCTGTTCACATTGCTTGGCAGAATCGCTTTTGTGCAGAAAACAGTAACACTTGTTCAGAACAAAAGAAAGCACAGAGCCCCAGATTTTATGTTGTCCTGGAGAGCTTGCAGAGCACTGGGGAAAGGCAGGCAGAGAATTCCCTGCTAGCACCTTCTCTGTGCCTGGGAAGCAGAAGTGTTCACATTGCTTCGCAGAATCGCTTTTGTGCAGAAAACAGTAACACTTGTTCAGAACGAAAGAAAGCACAGAGCCCCAGATTTTATGTTGTCCTGGAGAGCTTGCAGAGCACTGGGGAAAAGCAGGCAGAGAATTCCCTGCTAGCACCTTCTCTGTGCCTGGGAGGCAGAAGTATTCACATTGCTTGGCAGAATCGCTTTTGTGCAGAAAACAGTAACACTTGTTCAGAACGAAAGAAAGCACAGAGCCCCAGATTTTATGTTGTCCTGGAGAGCTTGCAGAGCACTGGGGAAAGGCAGGCAGAGAATTCCCTGCTAGCACCTTCTCTGTGCCTGGGAAGCAGAAGTGTTCACATTGCTTCGCAGAATCGCTTTTGTGCAGAAAACAGTAACACTTGTTCAGAACGAAACAAAGCACAGAGCCCCAGATTTTATGTTGTCCTGGAGAGCTTGCAGAGCACTGGGGAAAGGCAGGCAGAGAATTCCCTGCTAGCACCTTCTCTGTGCCTGGGAAGCAGAACTGTTCACATTGCTTGGCAGAATCGCTTTTGTGCAGAAAACAGTAACACTTGTTCAGAACGAAAGAAAGCACAGAGCCCCAGATTTTATGTTGTCCTGGAGAGCTTGCAGAGCACTGGGGAAAGGCAGGCAGAGAATTCCCTGCTAGCACCTTCTCTGTGCCTGGGAGGCAGAAGTGTTCACATTGCTTGGCAGAATCGCTTCTGTGCAGAAAACAGTAACACTTGTTCAGAACGAAAGAAAGCACAGAGCCCCAGATTTTATGTTGTCCTGGAGAGCTTGCAGAGCACTGGGGAAAAGCAGGCAGAGAATTCCCTGCTAGCACCTTCTCTGTGCCTGTTCACATTGCTTCGCAGAATCGCTTTTGTGCAGAAAACAGTAACACTTGTTCAGAACGAAAGAAAGCACAGAGCCCCAGATTTTATGTTGTCCTGGAGAGCTTGCAGAGCACTGGGGAAAGGCAGGCAGAGAATTCCCTGCTAGCACCTTCTCTGTGCCTGTTCACATTGCTTGGCAGAATCGGTTTTGTGCAGAAAACAGTAACACTTGTTCAGAACGAAAGAAAGCACAGAGCCCCAGATTTTATGTTGTCCTGGAGAGCTTGCAGAGCACTGGGGAAAGGCAGGCAGAGAATTCCCTGCTAGCACCTTCTCTGTGCCTGGGAGGCAGAAGTGTTCACATTGCTTGGCAGAATCGCTTTTGTGCAGAAAACAGTAACACTTGTTCAGAACGAAAGAAAGCACAGAGCCCCAGATTTTATGTTGTCCTGGAGAGCTTGCAGAGCACTGGGGAAAAGCAGGCAGAGAATTCCCTGCTAGCACCTTCTCTGTGCCTGTTCACATTGCTTCGCAGAATCGCTTTTGTGCAGAAAACAGTAACACTTGTTCAGAACGAAAGAAAGCACAGAGCCCCAGATTTTATGTTGTCCTGGAGAGCTTGCAGAGCACTGGGGAAAGGCAGGCAGAGAATTCCCTGCTAGCACCTTCTCTGTGCCTGTTCACATTGCTTCGCAGAATCGCTTTTGTGCAGAAAACAGTAACACTTGTTCAGAACGAAAGAAAGCACAGAGCCCCAGATTTTATGTTGTCCTGGAGAGCTTGCAGAGCACTGGGGAAAGGCAGGCAGAGAATTCCCTGCTAGCACCTTCTCTGTGCCTGGGAGGCAGAAGTGTTCACATTGCTTGGCAGAATCGCTTCTGTGCAGAAAACAGTAACACTTGTTCAGAACGAAAGAAAGCACAGAGCCCCAGATTTTATGTTGTCCTGGAGAGCTTGCAGAGCACTGCGGAAAAGCAGGCAGAGAATTCCCTGCTAGCACCTTCTCTGTGCCTGTTCACATTGCTTCGCAGAATCGCTTTTGTGCAGAAAACAGTAACACTTGTTCAGAACGAAAGAAAGCACAGAGCCCCAGATTTTATGTTGTCCTGGAGAGCTTGCAGAGCACTGGGGAAAGGCAGGCAGAGAATTCCCTGCTAGCACCTTCTCTGTGCCTGGGAAGCAGAACTGTTCACATTGCTTGGCAGAATCGCTTTTGTGCAGAAAACAGTAACACTTGTTCAGAACGAAACAAAGCACAGAGCCCCAGATTTTATGTTGTCCTGGAGAGCTTGCAGAGCACTGGGGAAAGGCAGGCAGAGAATTCCCTGCTAGCGCCTTCTCTGTGCCTGGGAAGCAGAAGTGTTCACATTGCTTCGCAGAATCGCTTTTGTGCAGAAAACAGTAACACTTGTTCAGAACGAAAGAAAGCACAGAGCCCCAGATTTTATGTAGTCCTGGAGAGCTTGCAGAGCACTGGGGAAAAGCAGGCAGAGAATTCCCTGCTAGCACCTTCTCTGTGCCTGGGAAGCAGAACTGTTCACATTGCTTGGCAGAATCGGTTTTGTGCAGAAAACAGTAACACTTGTTCAGAACGAAAGAAAGCACAGAGCCCCAGATTTGCTGTTGTCCTGGAGAGCTTGCAGAGTACTGGGGAAAGGCAGGCAGAGAATTCCCTGCTAGCACCTTCTCTGTGCCTGGGAAGCAGAAGTGTTCACATTGCTTGGCAGAATCAGTTTTGTGCAGAAAACAGTAACACTTGTTCAGAACGAAAGAAAGCACAGAGCCCCAGGTTTGCTGTTGTCCTGGAGAGCTTGCAGAGCACTGCGGAAAAGCAGGCAGAGAATTCCCTGCTAGCACCTTCTCTGTGCCTGTTCACATTGCTGCGCAGAATCGCTTTTGTGCAGAAAACAGTAACACTTGTTCAGAACGAAAGAAAGCACAGAGCCCCAGATTTTATGTTGTCCTGGAGAGCTTGCAGAGCACTGGGGAAAGGCAGGCAGAGAATTCCCTGCTAGCACCTTCTCTGTGCCTGGGAAGCAGAAGTGTTCACATTCCTTCGCAGAATCGCTTTTGTGCAGAAAACAGTAACACTTGTTCAGAACGAAAGAAAGCACAGAGCCCCAGATTTTATGTTGTCCTGGAGAGCTTGCAGAGCACTGGAGAAAAACAGGCAGAGAATTCCCTGCTAGCACCTTCTCTGTGCCTGTTCACATTGCTTCGCAGAATCGCTTCTGTGCAGAAAACAGTAACACTTGTTCAGAACGAAAGAAAGCACAGAGCCCCAGATTTTATGTTGTCCTGGAGAGCTTGCAGAGCACTGGGGAAAAGCAGGCAGAGAATTCCCTGATAGCACCTTTTCTGTGCCTGTTCACATTCCTTCGCAGAATCGGTTTTGTGCAGAAAACAGTAACACTTGTTCAGAACGAAAGAAAGCACAGAGCCCCAGATTTTATGTTGTCCTGGAGAGCTTGCAGAGCACTGGGGAAAGGCAGGCAGAGAATTCCCTGCTAGCACCTTCTCTGTGCCTGGGAAGCAGAAGTGTTCACATTGCTTCGCATAATCGCTTTTGTGCAGAAAACAGTAACACTTGTTCAGAACGAAAGAAAGCACAGAGCCGCAGATTTTATGTTGTCCTGGAGAGCTTGCAGAGCACTGGGGAAAGGCAGGCAGAGAATTCCCTGCTAGCACCTTCTCTGTGCCTGGGAAGCAGAAATGTTCACATTGCTTGGCAGAATCCCTTTTGTGCAGAAAACAGTAACACTTGTTCAGAACGAAAGAAAGCACAGAGCCCCAGATTTGCTGTTGTCCTGGAGAGCTTGCAGAGCACTGGGGAAAGGCAGGCAGAGAATTCCCTGCTAGCACCTTCTCTGTGCCTGGGAAGCAGAACTGTTCACATTGCTTGGCAGAATCGCTTTTGTGCAGAAAACAGTAACACTTGTTCAGAACGAAAGAAAGCACAGAGCCCCAGATTTTATGTTGTCCTGGAGAGCTTGCAGAGCACTGCGGAAAAGCAGGCAGAGAATTCCCTGCTAGCACCTTCTCTTTGCCTGTTCACATTGCTGCGCAGAATCGCTTTTGTGCAGAAAACACTAACACTTGTTCAGAACGAAAGAAAGCACAGAGCCCCAGATTTTATGTTGTCCTGGAGGGCTTGCAGAGCACTGGGGAAAGGCAGGCAGAGAATTCCCTGCTAGCACCTTCTCTGTGCCTGGGAGGCAGAAGTGTTCACATTGCCTGGCAGAATAACTTCTGTGCAGAAAACAGTAACACTTGTTCAGAACGAAAGAAAGCACAGAGCCCCAGATTTTATGTTGTCCTGGAGAGCTTGCAGAGCACTGGGGAAAAGCAGGCAGAGAATTCCCTGCTAGCACCTTCTCTGTGCCTGGGAAGCAGAAGTGTTCACATTGCTTGGCAGAATCGCTTTTGTGCAGAAAACCGTAACACTTGTTCAGAACGAAAGAAAGCACAGAGCCCCAGATTTTATGTTGTCCTGGAGAGCTTGCAGAGCACTGGGGAAAGGCAGGCAGAGAATTCCCTGCTAGCACCTTCTCTGTGCCTGGGAAGCAGAAGTGTTCACATTGCTTGGCAGAATCAGTTTTGTGCAGAAAACAGTAACACTTGTTCAGAACGAAAGAAAGCACAGAGCCCCAGATTTTATGTTGTCCTGGAGAGCTTGCAGAGCACTGGAGAAAAACAGGCAGAGAATTCCCTGCTAGCACCTTCTCTGTGCCTGTTCACATTGCTTCGCAGAATCGCTTCTGTGCAGAAAACAGTAACACTTGTTCAGAACGAAAGAAAGCACAGAGCCCCAGATTTTATGTTGTCCTGGAGAGCTTGCAGAGCACTGGGGAAAAGCAGGCAGAGAATTCCCTGATAGCACCTTTTCTGTGCCTGTTCACATTCCTTCGCAGATTCGGTTTTGTGCAGAAAACAGTAACACTTGTTCAGAACGAAAGAAAGCACAGAGCCCCAGATTTTATGTTGTCCCGGAGAGCTTGCAGAGCACTGGGGAAAGGGAGGCAGAGAATTCCCTGCTAGCACCTTCTCTGTGCCTGTTCACATTGCTTGGCAGTATCGCTTTTGTGCAGAAAACAGTAACACTTGTTCAGAACAAAAGAAAGCACAGAGCCCCAGATTTTATGTTGTCCTGGAGAGCTTGCAGAGCACTGGGGAAAGGCAGGCAGAGAATTCCCTGCTAGCACCTTCTCTGTGCCTGGGAAGCAGAAGTGTTCACATTGCTTCGCAGAATCGCTTTTGTGCAGAAAACAGTAACACTTGTTCAGACGAAAGAAAGCACAGAGCCCCAGATTTTATGTTGTCCTGGAGAGCTTGCAGAGCACTGGGGAAAGGCAGGCAGAGAATTCCCTGCTAGCACCTTCTCTGTGCCTGGGAAGCAGAACTGATCACATTGCTTCGCAGAATCGCTTCTGTGCAGAAAACAGTAACACTTGTTCAGAACGAAAGAAAGCACAGAGCCCCAGATTTTATGTTGTCCTGGAGAGCTTGCAGAGCACTGGGGAAAGGCAGGCAGACAATTCCCTGCTAGCACCTTCTCTGTGCCTGGGAGGCAGAAGTGTTCACATTGCTTGGCAGAATCGCTTCTGTGCAGAAAACAGTAACACTTGTTCAGAACGAAAGAAAGCACAGAGCCCCAGATTTTATGTTGTCCTGGAGAGCTTGCAGAGCACTGGGGAAAAGCAGGCAGAGAATTCCCTGCTAGCACCTTCTCTGTGCCTGTTCACATTGCTTCGCAGAATCGCTTTTGTGCAGAAAACAGTAACACTTGTTCAGAACGAAAGAAAGCACAGAGCCCCAGATTTTATGTTGTCCTGGAGAGCTTGCAGAGCACTGGGGAAAGGCAGGCAGAGAATTCCCTGCTAGCACCTTCTCTGTGCCTGTTCACATTGCTTCGCAGAATCGCTTTTGTGCAGAAAACAGTAACACTTGTTCAGAACGAAAGAAAGCACAGAGCCCCAGATTTTATGTTGTCCTGGAGAGCTTGCAGAGCACTGGGGAAAGGCAGGCAGAGAATTCCCTGCTAGCACCTTCTCTGTGCCTGGGAGGCAGAAGTATTCACATTGCTTGGCAGAATCGCTTCTGTGCAGAAAACAGTAACACTTGTTCAGAACGAAAGAAAGCACAGAGCCCCAGATTTTATGTTGTCCTGGAGAGCTTGCAGAGCACTGGGGAAAGGCAGGCAGAGAATTCCCTGCTAGCACCTTCTCTGTGCCTGGGAAGCAGAACTATTCACATTGCTTGGCAGAATCGGTTTTGTGCAGAAAACAGTAACACTTGTTCAGAACGAAAGAAAGCACAGAGCCCCAGATTTGCTGTTGTCCTGGAGAGCTTGCAGAGTACTGGGGAAAGGCAGGCAGAGAATTCCCTGCTAGCACCTTCTCTGTGCCTGGGAAGCAGAAGTGTTCACATTGCTTGGCAGAATCAGTTTTGTGCAGAAAACAGTAACACTTGTTCAGAACGAAAGAAAGCACAGAGCCCCAGATTTTATGTTGTCCTGGAGAGCTTGCAGAGCACTGGAGAAAAACAGGCAGAGAATTCCCTGCTAGCACCTTCTCTGTGCCTGTTCACATTGCTTCGCAGAATCGCTTCTGTGCAGAAAACAGTAACACTTGTTCAGAACAAAAGAAAGCACAGAGCCCCAGATTTTATGTTGTCCTGGAGAGCTTGCAGAGCACTGGGGAAAGGCAGGCAGAGAATTCCCTGCTAGCACCTTCTCTGTGCCTGGGAAGCAGAAGTGTTCACATTGCTTCGCAGAATCGCTTTTGTGCAGAAAACAGTAACACTTGTTCAGACGAAAGAAAGCACAGAGCCCCAGATTTTATGTTGTCCTGGAGAGCTTGCAGAGCACTGGGGAAAGGCAGGCAGAGAATTCCCTGCTAGCACCTTCTCTGTGCCTGGGAAGCAGAACTGATCACATTGCTTCGCAGAATCGCTTCTGTGCAGAAAACAGTAACACTTGTTCAGAACGAAAGAAAGCACAGAGCCCCAGATTTTATGTTGTCCTGGAGAGCTTGCAGAGCACTGGGGAAAGGCAGGCAGACAATTCCCTGCTAGCACCTTCTCTGTGCCTGGGAGGCAGAAGTGTTCACATTGCTTGGCAGAATCGCTTCTGTGCAGAAAACAGTAACACTTGTTCAGAACGAAAGAAAGCACAGAGCCCCAGATTTTATGTTGTCCTGGAGAGCTTGCAGAGCACTGGGGAAAGGCAGGCAGAGAATTCCCTGCTAGCACCTTCTCTGTGCCTGGGAAGCAGAAGTGTTCACATTCCTTCGCAGAATCGCTTTTGTGCAGAAAACAGTAACACTTGTTCAGAACGAAAGAAAGCACAGAGCCCCAGATTTTATGTTGTCCTGGAGAGCTTGCAGAGCACTGGAGAAAAACAGGCAGAGAATTCCCTGCTAGCACCTTCTCTGTGCCTGTTCACATTGCTTCGCAGAATCGCTTCTGTGCAGAAAACAGTAACACTTGTTCAGAACGAAAGAAAGCACAGAGCCCCAGATTTTATGTTGTCCTGGAGAGCTTGCAGAGCACTGGGGAAAAGCAGGCAGAGAATTCCCTGATAGCACCTTTTCTGTGCCTGTTCACATTCCTTCGCAGAATCGGTTTTGTGCAGAAAACAGTAACACTTGTTCAGAACGAAAGAAAGCACAGAGCCCCAGATTTTATGTTGTCCTGGAGAGCTTGCAGAGCACTGGGGAAAGGCAGGCAGAGAATTCCCTGCTAGCACCTTCTCTGTGCCTGGGAAGCAGAAGTGTTCACATTGCTTCGCATAATCGCTTTTGTGCAGAAAACAGTAACACTTGTTCAGAACGAAAGAAAGCACAGAGCCCCAGATTTTATGTTGTCCTGGAGAGCTTGCAGAGCACTGGGGAAAGGCAGGCAGAGAATTCCCTGCTAGCACCTTCTCTGTGCCTGGGAAGCAGAAATGTTCACATTGCTTGGCAGAATCCCTTTTGTGCAGAAAACAGTAACACTTGTTCAGAACGAAAGAAAGCACAGAGCCCCAGATTTGCTGTTGTCCTGGAGAGCTTGCAGAGCACTGGGGAAAGGCAGGCAGAGAATTCCCTGCTAGCACCTTCTCTGTGCCTGGGAAGCAGAACTGTTCACATTGCTTGGCAGAATCGCTTTTGTGCAGAAAACAGTAACACTTGTTCAGAACGAAAGAAAGCACAGAGCCCCAGATTTTATGTTGTCCTGGAGAGCTTGCAGAGCACTGGGGAAAGGCAGGCAGAGAATTCCCTGCTAGCACCTTCTCTGTGCCTGTTCACATTGCTTCGCAGAATCGCTTTTGTGCAGAAAACAGTAACACTTGTTCAGAACGAAAGAAAGCACAGAGCCCCAGATTTTATGTTGTCCTGGAGAGCTTGCAGAGCACTGCGGAAAAGCAGGCAGAGAATTCCCTGCTAGCACCTTCTCTTTGCCTGTTCACATTGCTGCGCAGAATCGCTTTTGTGCAGAAAACACTAACACTTGTTCAGAACGAAAGAAAGCACAGAGCCCCAGATTTTATGTTGTCCTGGAGGGCTTGCAGAGCACTGGGGAAAGGCAGGCAGAGAATTCCCTGCTAGCACCTTCTCTGTGCCTGGGAGGCAGAAGTGTTCACATTGCCTGGCAGAATAACTTCTGTGCAGAAAACAGTAACACTTGTTCAGAACGAAAGAAAGCACAGAGCCCCAGATTTTATGTTGTCCTGGAGAGCTTGCAGAGCACTGGGGAAAAGCAGGCAGAGAATTCCCTGCTAGCACCTTCTCTGTGCCTGGGAAGCAGAAGTGTTCACATTGCTTGGCAGAATCGCTTTTGTGCAGAAAACCGTAACACTTGTTCAGAACGAAAGAAAGCACAGAGCCCCAGATTTTATGTTGTCCTGGAGAGCTTGCAGAGCACTGGGGAAAGGCAGGCAGAGAATTCCCTGCTAGCACCTTCTCTGTGCCTGGGAAGCAGAAGTGTTCACATTGCTTGGCAGAATCAGTTTTGTGCAGAAAACAGTAACACTTGTTCAGAACGAAAGAAAGCACAGAGCCCCAGATTTTATGTTGTCCTGGAGAGCTTGCAGAGCACTGGAGAAAAACAGGCAGAGAATTCCCTGCTAGCACCTTCTCTGTGCCTGTTCACATTGCTTCGCAGAATCGCTTCTGTGCAGAAAACAGTAACACTTGTTCAGAACGAAAGAAAGCACAGAGCCCCAGATTTTATGTTGTCCTGGAGAGCTTGCAGAGCACTGGGGAAAAGCAGGCAGAGAATTCCCTGATAGCACCTTTTCTGTGCCTGTTCACATTCCTTCGCAGATTCGGTTTTGTGCAGAAAACAGTAACACTTGTTCAGAACGAAAGAAAGCACAGAGCCCCAGATTTTATGTTGTCCCGGAGAGCTTGCAGAGCACTGGGGAAAGGGAGGCAGAGAATTCCCTGCTAGCACCTTCTCTGTGCCTGTTCACATTGCTTCGCAGAATCGCTTTTGTGCAGAAAACAGTAACACTTGTTCAGAACAAAAGAAAGCACAGAGCCCCAGATTTTATGTTGTCCTGGAGAGCTTGCAGAGCACTGGGGAAAGGCAGGCAGAGAATTCCCTGCTAGCACCTTCTCTGTGCCTGGGAAGCAGAAGTGTTCACATTGCTTCGCAGAATCGCTTTTGTGCAGAAAACAGTAACACTTGTTCAGACGAAAGAAAGCACAGAGCCCCAGATTTTATGTTGTCCTGGAGAGCTTGCAGAGCACTGGGGAAAGGCAGGCAGAGAATTCCCTGCTAGCACCTTCTCTGTGCCTGGGAAGCAGAACTGATCACATTGCTTCGCAGAATCGCTTCTGTGCAGAAAACAGTAACACTTGTTCAGAACGAAAGAAAGCACAGAGCCCCAGATTTTATGTTGTCCTGGAGAGCTTGCAGAGCACTGGGGAAAGGCAGGCAGAGAATTCCCTGCTAGCACCTTCTCTGTGCCTGGGAGGCAGAAGTGTTCACATTGCTTGGCAGAATCGCTTCTGTGCAGAAAACAGTAACACTTGTTCAGAACGAAAGAAAGCACAGAGCCCCAGATTTTATGTTGTCCTGGAGAGCTTGCAGAGCACTGGGGAAAAGCAGGCAGAGAATTCCCTGCTAGCACCTTCTCTGTGCCTGTTCACATTGCTTCGCAGAATCGCTTTTGTGCAGAAAACAGTAACACTTGTTCAGAACGAAAGAAAGCACAGAGCCCCAGATTTTATGTTGTCCTGGAGAGCTTGCAGAGCACTGGGGAAAGGCAGGCAGAGAATTCCCTGCTAGCACCTTCTCTGTGCCTGTTCACATTGCTTCGCAGAATCGCTTTTGTGCAGAAAACAGTAACACTTGTTCAGAACGAAAGAAAGCACAGAGCCCCAGATTTTATGTTGTCCTGGAGAGCTTGCAGAGCACTGGGGAAAGGCAGGCAGAGAATTCCCTGCTAGCACCTTCTCTGTGCCTGGGAGGCAGAAGTATTCACATTGCTTGGCAGAATCGCTTCTGTGCAGAAAACAGTAACACTTGTTCAGAACGAAAGAAAGCACAGAGCCCCAGATTTTATGTTGTCCTGGAGAGCTTGCAGAGCACTGGGGAAAGGCAGGCAGAGAATTCCCTGCTAGCACCTTCTCTGTGCCTGGGAAGCAGAACTATTCACATTGCTTGGCAGAATCGGTTTTGTGCAGAAAACAGTAACACTTGTTCAGAACGAAAGAAAGCACAGAGCCCCAGATTTGCTGTTGTCCTGGAGAGCTTGCAGAGTACTGGGGAAAGGCAGGCAGAGAATTCCCTGCTAGCACCTTCTCTGTGCCTGGGAAGCAGAAGTGTTCACATTGCTTGGCAGAATCAGTTTTGTGCAGAAAACAGTAACACTTGTTCAGAACGAAAGAAAGCACAGAGCCCCAGATTTTATGTTGTCCTGGAGAGCTTGCAGAGCACTGGAGAAAAACAGGCAGAGAATTCCCTGCTAGCACCTTCTCTGTGCCTGTTCACATTGCTTCGCAGAATCGCTTCTGTGCAGAAAACAGTAACACTTGTTCAGAACAAAAGAAAGCACAGAGCCCCAGATTTTATGTTGTCCTGGAGAGCTTGCAGAGCACTGGGGAAAGGCAGGCAGAGAATTCCCTGCTAGCACCTTCTCTGTGCCTGGGAAGCAGAAGTGTTCACATTGCTTCGCAGAATCGCTTTTGTGCAGAAAACAGTAACACTTGTTCAGACGAAAGAAAGCACAGAGCCCCAGATTTTATGTTGTCCTGGAGAGCTTGCAGAGCACTGGGGAAAGGCAGGCAGAGAATTCCCTGCTAGCACCTTCTCTGTGCCTGGGAAGCAGAACTGATCACATTGCTTCGCAGAATCGCTTCTGTGCAGAAAACAGTAACACTTGTTCAGAACGAAAGAAAGCACAGAGCCCCAGATTTTATGTTGTCCTGGAGAGCTTGCAGAGCACTGGGGAAAGGCAGGCAGACAATTCCCTGCTAGCACCTTCTCTGTGCCTGGGAGGCAGAAGTGTTCACATTGCTTGGCAGAATCGCTTCTGTGCAGAAAACAGTAACACTTGTTCAGAACGAAAGAAAGCACAGAGCCCCAGATTTTATGTTGTCCTGGAGAGCTTGCAGAGCACTGGGGAAAAGCAGGCAGAGAATTCCCTGCTAGCACCTTCTCTGTGCCTGTTCACATTGCTTCGCAGAATCGCTTTTGTGCAGAAAACAGTAACACTTGTTCAGAACGAAAGAAAGCACAGAGCCCCAGATTTTATGTTGTCCTGGAGAGCTTGCAGAGCACTGGGGAAAGGCAGGCAGAGAATTCCCTGCTAGCACCTTCTCTGTGCCTGTTCACATTGCTTCGCAGAATCGCTTTTGTGCAGAAAACAGTAACACTTGTTCAGAACGAAAGAAAGCACAGAGCCCCAGATTTTATGTTGTCCTGGAGAGCTTGCAGAGCACTGGGGAAAGGCAGGCAGAGAATTCCCTGCTAGCACCTTCTCTGTGCCTGGGAGGCAGAAGTATTCACATTGCTTGGCAGAATCGCTTCTGTGCAGAAAACAGTAACACTTGTTCAGAACGAAAGAAAGCACAGAGCCCCAGATTTTATGTTGTCCTGGAGAGCTTGCAGAGCACTGGGGAAAGGCAGGCAGAGAATTCCCTGCTAGCACCTTCTCTGTGCCTGTTCACATTGCTTGGCAGAATCGCTTTTGTGCAGAAAACAGTAACACTTGTTCAGAACAAAAGAAAGCACAGAGCCCCAGATTTTATGTTGTCCTGGAGAGCTTGCAGAGCACTGGGGAAAGGCAGGCAGAGAATTCCCTGCTAGCACCTTCTCTGTGCCTGGGAAGCAGAAGTGTTCACATTGCTTCGCAGAATCGCTTTTGTGCAGAAAACAGTAACACTTGTTCAGAACGAAACAAAGCACAGAGCCCCAGATTTTATGTTGTCCTGGAGAGCTTGCAGAGCACTGGGGAAAGGCAGGCAGAGAATTCCCTGCTAGCACCTTCTCTGTGCCTGGGAAGCAGAACTGTTCACATTGCTTGGCAGAATCGCTTTTGTGCAGAAAACAGTAACACTTGTTCAGAACGAAAGAAAGCACAGAGCCCCAGATTTTATGTTGTCCTGGAGAGCTTGCAGAGCACTGGGGAAAGGCAGGCAGACAATTCCCTGCTAGCACCTTCTCTGTGCCTGGGAGGCAGAAGTGTTCACATTGCTTGGCAGAATCGCTTCTGTGCAGAAAACAGTAACACTTGTTCAGAACGAAAGAAAGCACAGAGCCCCAGATTTTATGTTGTCCTGGAGAGCTTGCAGAGCACTGGGGAAAAGCAGGCAGAGAATTCCCTGCTAGCACCTTCTCTGTGCCTGTTCACATTGCTTCGCAGAATCGCTTTTGTGCAGAAAACAGTAACACTTGTTCAGAACGAAAGAAAGCACAGAGCCCCAGATTTTATGTTGTCCTGGAGAGCTTGCAGAGCACTGGGGAAAGGCAGGCAGAGAATTCCCTGCTAGCACCTTCTCTGTGCCTGTTCACATTGCTTCGCAGAATCGCTTTTGTGCAGAAAACAGTAACACTTGTTCAGAACGAAAGAAAGCACAGAGCCCCAGATTTTATGTTGTCCTGGAGAGCTTGCAGAGCACTGGGGAAAGGCAGGCAGAGAATTCCCTGCTAGCACCTTCTCTGTGCCTGGGAGGCAGAAGTATTCACATTGCTTGGCAGAATCGCTTCTGTGCAGAAAACAGTAACACTTGTTCAGAACGAAAGAAAGCACAGAGCCCCAGATTTTATGTTGTCCTGGAGAGCTTGCAGAGCACTGGGGAAAGGCAGGCAGAGAATTCCCTGCTAGCACCTTCTCTGTGCCTGTTCACATTGCTTGGCAGAATCGCTTTTGTGCAGAAAACAGTAACACTTGTTCAGAACAAAAGAAAGCACAGAGCCCCAGATTTTATGTTGTCCTGGAGAGCTTGCAGAGCACTGGGGAAAGGCAGGCAGAGAATTCCCTGCTAGCACCTTCTCTGTGCCTGGGAAGCAGAAGTGTTCACATTGCTTCGCAGAATCGCTTTTGTGCAGAAAACAGTAACACTTGTTCAGAACGAAACAAAGCACAGAGCCCCAGATTTTATGTTGTCCTGGAGAGCTTGCAGAGCACTGGGGAAAGGCAGGCAGACAATTCCCTGCTAGCACCTTCTCTGTGCCTGGGAAGCAGAACTGTTCACATTGCTTGGCAGAATCGCTTTTGTGCAGAAAACAGTAACACTTGTTCAGAACGAAAGAAAGCACAGAGCCCCAGATTTTATGTTGTCCTGGAGAGCTTGCAGAGCACTGGGGAAAGGCAGGCAGAGAATTCCCTGCTAGCACCTTCTCTGTGCCTGTTCACATTGCTTCGCAGAATCGCTTTTGTGCAGAAAACAGTAACACTTGTTCAGAACGAAAGAAAGCACAGAGCCCCAGATTTTATGTTGTCCTGGAGAGCTTGCAGAGCACTGGGGAAAGGCAGGCAGAGAATTCCCTGCTAGCACCTTCTCTGTGCCTGGGAAGCAGAACTGTTCACATTGCTTGGCAGAATCGCTTTTGTGCAGAAAACAGTAACACTTGTTCAGAACGAAAGAAAGCACAGAGCCCCAGATTTTATGTTGTCCTGGAGAGCTTGCAGAGCACTGGGGAAAGGCAGGCAGAGAATTCCCTGCTAGCGCCTTCTCTGTGCCTGGGAAGCAGAAGTGTTCACATTGCTTCGCAGAATCGCTTTTGTGCAGAAAACAGTAACACTTGTTCAGAACGAAAGAAAGCACAGAGCCCCAGATTTTATGTAGTCCTGGAGAGCTTGCAGAGCACTGGGGAAAAGCAGGCAGAGAATTCCCTGCTAGCACCTTCTCTGTGCCTGGGAAGCAGAAGTGTTCACATTGCTTGGCAGAATCGGTTTTGTGCAGAAAACAGTAACACTTGTTCAGAACGAAAGAAAGCACAGAGCCCCAGATTTTATGTTGTCCTGGAGAGCTTGCAGAGCACTGGGGAAAGGCAGGCAGAGAATTCCCTGCTAGCACCTTCTCTGTGCCTGTTCACATTGCTTCGCAGAATCGCTTTTGTGCAGAAAACAGTAACACTTGTTCAGCACGAAAGAAAGCACAGAGCCCCAGATTTTATGTTGTCCTGGAGAGCTTGCAGAGCACTGGGGAAAAGCAGGCAGAGAATTCCCTGCTAGCACCTTCTCTGTGCCTGGGAAGCAGAAGTGTTCACATTGCTTCGCAGAATCGCTTTTGTGCAGAAAACAGTAACACTTGTTCAGAACGAAAGAAAGCACAGAGCCCCAGATTTTATGTTGTCCTGGAGAGCTTGCAGAGCACTGGGGAAAGGCAGGCAGAGAATTCCCTGCTAGCACCTTCTCTGTGCCTGGGAAGCAGAAGTGTTCACATTCCTTCGCAGAATCGCTTTTGTGCAGAAAACAGTAACACTTGTTCAGAACGAAAGAAAGCACAGAGCCCCAGATTTTATGTTGTCCTGGAGAGCTTGCAGAGCACTGGAGAAAAACAGGCAGAGAATTCCCTGCTAGCACCTTCTCTGTGCCTGTTCACATTGCTTCGCAGAATCGCTTCTGTGCAGAAAACAGTAACACTTGTTCAGAACAAAAGAAAGCACAGAGCCCCAGATTTTATGTTGTCCTGGAGAGCTTGCAGAGCACTGGGGAAAAGCAGGCAGAGAATTCCCTGATAGCACCTTTTCTGTGCCTGTTCACATTCCTTCGCAGAATCGGTTTTGTGCAGAAAACAGTAACACTTGTTCAGAACGAAAGAAAGCACAGAGCCCCAGATTTTATGTTGTCCTGGAGAGCTTGCAGAGCACTGGGGAAAGGCACCCAGAGAATTCCCTGCTAGCACCTTCTCTGTGCCTGGGAAGCAGAACTGTTCACATTGCTTCGCAGAATCGCTTTTGTGCAGAAAACAGTAACACTTGTTCAGAACGAAAGAAAGCACAGAGCCCCAGATTTTATGTTGTCCTGGAGAGCTTGCAGAGCACTGGGGAAAGGCAGGCAGAGAATTCCCTGCTAGCACCTTCTCTGTGCCTGGGAAGCAGAACTGTTCACATTGCTTGGCAGAATCGCTTTTGTGCAGAAAACAGTAACACTTGTTCAGAACGAAAGAAAGCACAGAGCCCCAGATTTTATGTTGTCCCGGAGAGCTTGCAGAGCACTGGGGAAAGGCAGGCAGAGAATTCCCTGCTAGCACCTTCTCTGTGCCTGTTCACATTGCTTGGCAGAATCGCTTTTGTGCAGAAAACAGTAACACTTGTTCAGAACAAAAGAAAGCACAGAGCCCCAGATTTTATGTTGTCCTGGAGAGCTTGCAGAGCACTGGGGAAAGGCAGGCAGAGAATTCCCTGCTAGCACCTTCTCTGTGCCTGGGAAGCAGAAGTGTTCACATTGCTTCGCAGAATCGCTTTTGTGCAGAAAACAGTAACACTTGTTCAGACGAAAGAAAGCACAGAGCCCCAGATTTTATGTTGTCCTGGAGAGCTTGCAGAGCACTGGGGAAAGGCAGGCAGAGAATTCCCTGCTAGCACCTTCTCTGTGCCTGGGAAGCAGAACTGTTCACATTGCTTGGCAGAATCGCTTTTGTGCAGAAAACAGTAACACTTGTTCAGAACGAAAGAAAGCACAGAGCCCCAGATTTTATGTTGTCCTGGAGAGCTTGCAGAGCACTGGGGAAAGGCAGGCAGAGAATTCCCTGCTAGCACCTTCTCTGTGCCTGGGAGGCAGAAGTGTTCACATTGCTTCGCAGAATCGCTTCTGTGCAGAAAACAGTAACACTTGTTCAGAACGAAAGAAAGCACAGAGCCCCAGATTTTATGTTGTCCTGGAGAGCTTGCAGAGCACTGGGGAAAAGCAGGCAGAGAATTCCCTGCTAGCACCTTCTCTGTGCCTGTTCACATTGCTTCGCAGAATCGCTTTTGTGCAGAAAACAGTAACACTTGTTCAGAACGAAAGAAAGCACAGAGCCCCAGATTTTATGTTGTCCTGGAGAGCTTGCAGAGCACTGGGGAAAGGCAGGCAGAGAATTCCCTGCTAGCACCTTCTCTGTGCCTGTTCACATTGCTTCGCAGAATCGCTTTTGTGCAGAAAACAGTAACACTTGTTCAGAACGAAAGAAAGCACAGAGCCCCAGATTTTATGTTGTCCTGGAGAGCTTGCAGAGCACTGGGGAAAGGCAGGCAGAGAATTCCCTGCTAGCACCTTCTCTGTGCCTGGGAGGCAGAAGTATTCACATTGCTTGGCAGAATCGCTTCTGTGCAGAAAACAGTAACACTTGTTCAGAACGAAAGAAAGCACAGAGCCCCAGATTTTATGTTGTCCTGGAGAGCTTGCAGAGCACTGGGGAAAGGCAGGCAGAGAATTCCCTGCTAGCACCTTCTCTGTGCCTGGGAGGCAGAAGTGTTCACATTGCTTGGCAGAATCGCTTTTGTGCAGAAAACAGTAACACTTGTTCAGAACGAAAGAAAGCACAGAGCCCCAGATTTTATGTTGTCCTGGAGAGCTTGCAGAGCACTGGGGAAAAGCAGGCAGAGAATTCCCTGCTAGCACCTTCTCTGTGCCTGTTCACATTGCTTGGCAGAATCGCTTTTGTGCAGAAAACAGTAACACTTGTTCAGAACGAAAGAAAGCACAGAGCCCCAGATTTTATGTTGTCCTGGAGAGCTTGCAGAGCACTGGGGAAAGGCAGGCAGAGAATTCCCTGCTAGCACCTTCTCTGTGCCTGTTCACATTGCTTCGCAGAATCGCTTTTGTGCAGAAAACAGTAACACTTGTTCAGAACGAAAGAAAGCACAGAGCCCCAGATTTTATGTTGTCCTGGAGAGCTTGCAGAGCACTGGGGAAAGGCAGGCAGAGAATTCCCTGCTAGCACCTTCTCTGTGCCTGGGAGGCAGAAGTGTTCACATTGCTTGGCAGAATCGCTTCTGTGCAGAAAACAGTAACACTTGTTCAGAACGAAAGAAAGCACAGAGCCCCAGATTTTATGTTGTCCTGGAGAGCATGCAGAGCACTGCGGAAAAGCAGGCAGAGAATTCCCTGCTAGCACCTTCTCTGTGCCTGTTCACATTGCTTCGCAGAATCGCTTTTGTGCAGAAAACAGTAACACTTGTTCAGAACGAAAGAAAGCACAGAGCCCCAGATTTTATGTTGTCCTGGAGAGCTTGCAGAGCACTGGGGAAAGGCAGGCAGAGAATTCCCTGCTAGCACCTTCTCTGTGCCTGGGAGGCAGAAGTGTTCACATTGCTTGGCAGAATCGCTTCTGTGCAGAAAACAGTAACACTTGTTCAGAACGAAAGAAAGCACAGAGCCCCAGATTTTATGTTGTCCTGGAGAGCATGCAGAGCACTGGGGAAAAGCAGGCAGAGAATTCCCTGCTAGCACCTTCTCTGTGCCTGTTCACATTGCTTCGCAGAATCGCTTTTGTGCAGAAAACAGTAACACTTGTTCAGAACGAAAGAAAGCACAGAGCCCCAGATTTTATGTTGTCCTGGAGAGCTTGCAGAGCACTGGGGAAAGGCAGGCAGAGAATTCCCTGCTAGCGCCTTCTCTGTGCCTGGGAAGCAGAAGTGTTCACATTGCTTCGCAGAATCGCTTTTGTGCAGAAAACAGTAACACTTGTTCAGAACGAAAGAAAGCACAGAGCCCCAGATTTTATGTAGTCCTGGAGAGCTTGCAGAGCACTGGGGAAAAGCAGGCAGAGAATTCCCTGCTAGCACCTTCTCTGTGCCTGGGAAGCAGAAGTGTTCACATTGCTTCGCAGAATCGCTTTTGTGCAGAAAACAGTAACACTTGTTCAGCACGAAAGAAAGCACAGAGCCCCAGATTTTATGTTGTCCTGGAGAGCTTGCAGAGCACTGGGGAAAAGCAGGCAGAGAATTCCCTGCTAGCACCTTCTCTGTGCCTGGGAAGCAGAAGTGTTCACATTGCTTCGCAGAATCGCTTTTGTGCAGAAAACAGTAACACTTGTTCAGAACGAAAGAAAGCACAGAGCCCCAGATTTTATGTTGTCCTGGAGAGCTTGCAGAGCACTGGGGAAAGGCAGGCAGAGAATTCCCTGCTAGCACCTTCTCTGTGCCTGTTCACATTCCTTCGCAGAATCGCTTTTGTGCAGAAAACAGTAACACTTGTTCAGAACGAAAGAAAGCACAGAGCCCCAGATTTTATGTTGTCCTGGAGAGCTTGCAGAGCACTGGGGAAAAGCAGGCAGAGAATTCCCTGCTACCACCTTCTCTGTGCCTGGGAAACAGAAGTGTTCACATTGCTTCGCAGAATCGCTTTTGTGCAGAAAACAGTAACACTTGTTCAGAACGAAAGAAAGCACAGAGCCCCAGATTTTATGTTGTCCTGGAGAGCTTGCAGAGCACTGGGGAAAGGCAGGCAGAGAATTCCCTGCTAGCACCTTCTCTGTGCCTGGGAAGCAGAAGTGTTCACATTGCTTCGCAGAATCGCTTTTGTGCAGAAAACAGTAACACTTGTTCAGAACGAAAGAAAGCACAGAGCCCCAGATTTTATGTTGTCCTGGAGAGCTTGCAGAGCACTGGGGAAAGGCAGGCAGAGAATTCCCTGCTAGCACCTTCTCTGTGCCTGGGAAGCAGAAGTCTTCACATTGCTTCGCAGAATCACTTTTGTGCAGAAAACAGTAACACTTGTTCAGAACGAAAGAAAGCACAGAGCCCCAGATTTTATGTTGTCCTGGAGAGCTTGCAGAGCACTGGGGAAAGGCAGGCAGAGAATTCCCTGCTAGCACCTTCTCTGTGCCTGGGAAACAGAAGTGTTCCCATTGCTTCGCAGAATAGCTTTTGTGCAGAAAACAGTAACACTTGTTCAGAACGAAAGAAAGCACAGAGCCCCAGATTTTATGTTGTCCTGGAGAGCTTGCAGAGCACTGGGGAAAAGCAGGCAGAGAATTCCCTGCTAGCACCTTCTCTGTTCCTGGGAAGCACAAGTGTTCACATTGCTTCGCAGAATCGCTTTTGTGCAGAAAACAGTAACACTTGTTCAGAACGAAAGAAAGCACAGAGCCCCAGATTTTATGTTGTCCTGGAGAGCTTGCAGAGCACTGGGGAAAGGCAGGCAGAGAATTCCCTGCTACCACCTTCTCTGTGCCTGGGAAGCAGAAGTGTTCACATTGCTTCGCAGAATCGCTTTTGTGCAGAAAACAGTAACACTTGTTTAGAACGAAAGAAAGCACAGAGCCCCCGATTTTATGTTGTCCTGGAGAGCTTGCAGAGCACTGGGGAAAGGCAGGCAGAGAATTCCCTGCTAGCACCTTTTCTGTGCCTGTTCACATTGCTTCGCAGAATCGCTTTTGTGCAGAAAACAGTAACACTTGTTCAGAACGAAAGAAAGCACAGAGCCCCAGATTTTATGTTGTCCTGGAGAGCTTGCAGAGCACTGGGGAAAAGCAGGCAGAGAATTCCCTGCTAGCACCTTCTCTGTGCCTGTTCACATTCCTTCGCAGAATCGGTTTTGTGCAGAAAACAGTAACACTTGTTCAGAACGAAATAAAGCACAGAGCCCCAGATTTTATGTTGTCCAGGAGAGCTTGCAGAGCACTGGGGAAAGGCAGGCAGAGAATTCCCTGCTAGCACCTTCTCTGTGCCTGGGAAGCAGAAGTGTTCACATTGCTTCGCAGAATCGCTTCTGTGCAGAAAACAGTAACACTTGTTCAGAACGAAAGAAAGCACAGAGCCCCAGATTTTATGTTGTCCTGGAGAGCTTGCAGAGCACTGGGGAAAGGCAGGCAGAGAATTCCCTGCTAGCACCTTCTCTGTGCCTGGGAAGCAGAAGTGTTCACATTGCTTCGCAGAATCGCTTTTGTGCAGAAAACAGTAACACTTGTTCAGAACGAAAGAAAGCACAGAGCCCCAGATTTTATGTTGTCCTGGAGAGCTTGCAGAGCACTGGGGAAAGGCAGGCAGAGAATTCCCTGCTAGCACCTTCTCTGTGCCTGGGAAGCAGAAGTGTTCACATTGCTTGGCAGAATCGCTTTTGTGCAGAAAACAGTAACACTTGTTCAGAACGAAAGAAAGCACAGAGCCCCAGATTTTATGTTGTCCTGGAGAGCTTGCAGAGCACTGGGGAAAGGCAGGCAGAGAATTCCCTGCTAGCACCTTCTCTGTGCCTGGGAAGCAGAACTGTTCACATTGCTTGGCAGAATCGCTTTTGTGCAGAAAACAGTAACACTTGTTCAGAACGAAAGAAAGCACAGAGCCCCAGATTTTATGTTGTCCTGGAGAGCTTGCAGAGCACTGGGGAAAAGCAGGCAGAGAATTCCCTGCTAGCACCTTCTCTGTGCCTGTTCACATTGCTTCGCAGAATCGCTTTTGTGCAGAAAACAGTAACACTTGTTCAGAACGAAAGAAAGCACAGAGCCCCAGATTTTATGTTGTCCTGGAGAGCTTGCAGAGCACTGGGGAAAGGCAGGCAGAGAATTCCCTGCTAGCACCTTCTCTGTGCCTGTTCACATTGCTTCGCAGAATCGCTTTTGTGCAGAAAACAGTAACACTTGTTCAGAACGAAAGAAAGCACAGAGCCCCAGATTTTATGTTGTCCTGGAGAGCTTGCAGAGCACTGGGGAAAGGCAGGCAGAGAATTCCCTGCTAGCACCTTCTCTGTGCCTGGGAGGCAGAAGTGTTCACATTGCTTGGCAGAATCGCTTCTGTGCAGAAAACAGTAACACTTGTTCAGAACGAAAGAAAGCACAGAGCCCCAGATTTTATGTTGTCCTGGAGAGCTTGCAGAGCACTGCGGAAAAGCAGGCAGAGAATTCCCTGCTAGCACCTTCTCTGTGCCTGTTCACATTGCTTCGCAGAATCGCTTTTGTGCAGAAAACAGTAACACTTGTTCAGAACGAAAGAAAGCACAGAGCCCCAGATTTTATGTTGTCCTGGAGAGCTTGCAGAGCACTGGGGAAAGGCAGGCAGAGAATTCCCTGCTAGCACCTTCTCTGTGCCTGGGAAGCAGAACTGTTCACATTGCTTGGCAGAATCGCTTTTGTGCAGAAAACAGTAACACTTGTTCAGAACGAAAGAAAGCACAGAGCCCCAGATTTTATGTTGTCCTGGAGAGCTTGCAGAGCACTGGGGAAAGGCAGGCAGAGAATTCCCTGCTAGCGCCTTCTCTGTGCCTGGGAAGCAGAAGTGTTCACATTGCTTCGCAGAATCGCTTTTGTGCAGAAAACAGTAACACTTGTTCAGCACGAAAGAAAGCACAGAGCCCCAGATTTTATGTAGTCCTGGAGAGCTTGCAGAGCACTGGGGAAAAGCAGGCAGAGAATTCCCTGCTAGCACCTTCTCTGTGCCTGGGAAGCAGAAGTGTTCACATTGCTTCGCAGAATCGCTTTTGTGCAGAAAACAGTAACACTTGTTCAGAACGAAAGAAAGCACAGAGCCCCAGATTTTATGTTGTCCTGGAGAGCTTGCAGAGCACTGGGGAAAGGCAGGCAGAGAATTCCCTGCTAGCACCTTCTCTGTGCCTGTTCACATTGCTTCGCAGAATCGCTTTTGTGCAGAAAACAGTAACACTTGTTCAGCACGAAAGAAAGCACAGAGCCCCAGATTTTATGTTGTCCTGGAGAGCTTGCAGAGCACTGGGGAAAAGCAGGCAGAGAATTCCCTGCTAGCACCTTCTCTGTGCCTGTTCACATTGCTTCGCAGAATCGCTTCTGTGCAGAAAACAGTAACACTTGTTCAGAACGAAAGAAAGCACAGAGCCCCAGATTTTATGTTGTCCTGGAGAGCTTGCAGAGCACTGGGGAAAAGCAGGCAGAGAATTCCCTGATAGCACCTTTTCTGTGCCTGTTCACATTCCTTCGCAGAATCGGTTTTGTGCAGAAAACAGTAACACTTGTTCAGAACGAAAGAAAGCACAGAGCCCCAGATTTTATGTTGTCCTGGAGAGCTTGCAGAGCACTGGGGAAAGGCAGGCAGAGAATTCCCTGCTAGCACCTTCTCTGTGCCTGGGAAGCAGAAGTGTTCACATTGCTTCGCAGAATCGCTTTTGTGCAGAAAACAGTAACACTTGTTCAGAACGAAAGAAAGCACAGAGCCCCAGATTTTATGTTGTCCTGGAGAGCTTGCAGAGCACTGGGGAAAGGCACCCAGAGAATTCCCTGCTAGCACCTTCTCTGTGCCTGGGAAGCAGAAGTGTTCACATTGCTTCGCAGAATCGCTTTTGTGCAGAAAACAGTAACACTTGTTCAGAACGAAAGAAAGCACAGAGCCCCAGATTTTATGTTGTCCTGGAGAGCTTGCAGAGCACTGGGGAAAGGCAGGCAGAGAATTCCCTGCTAGCACCTTCTCTGTGCCTGGGAAGCAGAACTGTTCACATTGCTTGGCAGAATCGCTTTTGTGCAGAAAACAGTAACACTTGTTCAGAACGAAAGAAAGCACAGAGCCCCAGATTTTATGTTGTCCCGGAGAGCTTGCAGAGCACTGGGGAAAGGCAGGCAGAGAATTCCCTGCTAGCACCTTCTCTGTGCCTGTTCACATTGCTTGGCTGAATCGCTTTTGTGCAGAAAACAGTAACACTTGTTCAGAACAAAAGAAAGCACAGAGCCCCAGATTTTATGTTGTCCTGGAGAGCTTGCAGAGCACTGGGGAAAGGCAGGCAGAGAATTCCCTGCTAGCACCTTCTCTGTGCCTGGGAAGCAGAACTGTTCACATTGCTTGGCAGAATCGCTTTTGTGCAGAAAACAGTAACACTTGTTCAGAACGAAAGAAAGCACAGAGCCCCAGATTTTATGTTGTCCTGGAGAGCTTGCAGAGCACTGGGGAAAGGCAGGCAGAGAATTCCCTGCTAGCACCTTCTCTGTGCCTGGGAAGCAGAACTGTTCACATTGCTTGGCAGAATCGCTTTTGTGCAGAAAACAGTAACACTTGTTCAGAACGAAAGAAAGCACAGAGCCCCAGATTTTATGTTGTCCTGGAGAGCTTGCAGAGCACTGGGGAAAGGCAGGCAGAGAATTCCCTGCTAGCACCTTCTCTGTGCCTGGGAGGCAGAAGTATTCACATTGCTTGGCAGAATCGCTTCTGTGCAGAAAACAGTAACACTTGTTCAGAACGAAAGAAAGCACAGAGCCGCAGATTTTATGTTGTCCTGGAGAGCTTGCAGAGCACTGGGGAAAGGCAGGCAGAGAATTCCCTGCTAGCACCTTCTCTGTGCCTGTTCACATTGCTTGGCAGAATCGCTTTTGTGCAGAAAACAGTAACACTTGTTCAGAACAAAAGAAAGCACAGAGCCCCAGATTTTATGTTGTCCTGGAGAGCTTGCAGAGCACTGGGGAAAGGCAGGCAGAGAATTCCCTGCTAGCACCTTCTCTGTGCCTGGGAAGCAGAAGTGTTCACATTGCTTCGCAGAATCGCTTTTGTGCAGAAAACAGTAACACTTGTTCAGAACGAAAGAAAGCACAGAGCCCCAGATTTTATGTTGTCCTGGAGAGCTTGCAGAGCACTGGGGAAAGGCAGGCAGAGAATTCCCTGCTAGCACCTTCTCTGTGCCTGGGAGGCAGAAGTGTTCACATTGCTTGGCAGAATCGCTTTTGTGCAGAAAACAGTAACACTTGTTCAGAATGAAAGAAAGCACAGAGCCCCAGATTTTATGTTGTCCTGGAGAGCTTGCAGAGCACTGGGGAAAAGCAGGCAGAGAATTCCCTGCTAGCACCTTCTCTGTGCCTGTTCACATTGCTTCGCAGAATCGCTTTTGTGCAGAAAACAGTAACACTTGTTCAGAACGAAAGAAAGCACAGAGCCCCAGATTTTATGTTGTCCTGGAGAGCTTGCAGAGCACTGGGGAAAGGCAGGCAGAGAATTCCCTGCTAGCACCTTCTCTGTGCCTGTTCACATTGCTTCGCAGAATCGCTTTTGTGCAGAAAACAGTAACACTTGTTCAGAACGAAAGAAAGCACAGAGCCCCAGATTTTATGTTGTCCTGGAGAGCTTGCAGAGCACTGGGGAAAGGCAGGCAGAGAATTCCCTGCTAGCACCTTCTCTGTGCCTGGGAGGCAGAAGTGTTCACATTGCTTGGCAGAATCGCTTCTGTGCAGAAAACATTAACACTTGTTCAGAACGAAAGAAAGCACAGAGCCCCAGATTTTATGTTGTCCTGGAGAGCATGCAGAGCACTGCGGAAAAGCAGGCAGAGAATTCCCTGCTAGCACCTTCTCTGTGCCTGTTCACATTGCTTCGCAGAATCGCTTTTGTGCAGAAAACAGTAACACTTGTTCAGAACGAAAGAAAGCACAGAGCCCCAGATTTTATGTTGTCCTGGAGAGCTTGCAGAGCACTGGGGAAAGGCAGGCAGAGAATTCCCTGCTAGCACCTTCTCTGTGCCTGGGAAGCAGAAGTGTTCACATTGCTTCGCAGAATCGCTTTTGTGCAGAAAACAGTAACACTTGTTCAGAACGAAAGAAAGCACAGAGCCCCAGATTTTATGTTGTCCTGGAGAGCTTGCAGAGCACTGGGGAAAGGCAGGCAGAGAATTCCCTGCTAGCACCTTCTCTGTGCCTGGGAAGCAGAAGTGTTCACATTCCTTCGCAGAATCGCTTTTGTGCAGAAAACAGTAACACTTGTTCAGAACGAAAGAAAGCACAGAGCCCCAGATTTTATGTTGTCCTGGAGAGCTTGCAGAGCACTGGAGAAAAACAGGCAGAGAATTCCCTGCTAGCACCTTCTCTGTGCCTGTTCACATTGCTTCGCAGAATCGCTTCTGTGCAGAAAACAGTAACACTTGTTCAGAACGAAAGAAAGCACAGAGCCCCAGATTTTATGTTGTCCTGGAGAGCTTGCAGAGCACTGGGGAAAAGCAGGCAGAGAATTCCCTGATAGCACCTTTTCTGTGCCTGTTCACATTCCTTCGCAGAATCGGTTTTGTGCAGAAAACAGTAACACTTGTTCAGAACGAAAGAAAGCACAGAGCCCCAGATTTTATGTTGTCCTGGAGAGCTTGCAGAGCACTGGGGAAAGGCAGGCAGAGAATTCCCTGCTAGCACCTTCTCTGTGCCTGGGAAGCAGAAGTGTTCACATTGCTTCGCAGAATCGCTTTTGTGCAGAAAACAGTAACACTTGTTCAGAACGAAAGAAAGCACAGAGCCCCAGATTTTATGTTGTCCTGGAGAGCTTGCAGAGCACTGGGGAAAGGCAGGCAGAGAATTCCCTGCTAGCACCTTCTCTGTGCCTGGGAAGCAGAAGTGTTCACATTGCTTCGCAGAATCGCTTTTGTGCAGAAAACAGTAACACTTGTTCAGAACGAAAGAAAGCACAGAGCCCCAGATTTTATGTTGTCCTGGAGAGCTTGCAGAGCACTGGGGAAAGGCAGGCAGACAATTCCCTGCTAGCACCTTCTCTGTGCCTGGGAAGCAGAACTGTTCACATTGCTTGGCAGAATCGCTTTTGTGCAGAAAACAGTAACACTTGTTCAGAACGAAAGAAAGCACAGAGCCCCAGATTTTATGTTGTCCCGGAGAGCTTGCAGAGCACTGGGGAAAGGCAGGCAGAGAATTCCCTGCTAGCACCTTCTCTGTGCCTGTTCACATTGCTTGGCTGAATCGCTTTTGTGCAGAAAACAGTAACACTTGTTCAGAACAAAAGAAAGCACAGAGCCCCAGATTTTATGTTGTCCTGGAGAGCTTGCAGAGCACTGGGGAAAGGCAGGCAGAGAATTCCCTGCTAGCACCTTCTCTGTGCCTGGGAAGCAGAACTGTTCACATTGCTTGGCAGAATCGCTTTTGTGCAGAAAACAGTAACACTTGTTCAGAACGAAAGAAAGCACAGAGCCCCAGATTTTATGTTGTCCTGGAGAGCTTGCAGAGCACTGGGGAAAGGCAGGCAGAGAATTCCCTGCTAGCACCTTCTCTGTGCCTGGGAAGCAGAACTGTTCACATTGCTTGGCAGAATCGCTTTTGTGCAGAAAACAGTAACACTTGTTCAGAACGAAAGAAAGCACAGAGCCCCAGATTTTATGTTGTCCTGGAGAGCTTGCAGAGCACTGGGGAAAGGCAGGCAGAGAATTCCCTGCTAGCACCTTCTCTGTGCCTGGGAGGCAGAAGTATTCACATTGCTTGGCAGAATCGCTTCTGTGCAGAAAACAGTAACACTTGTTCAGAACGAAAGAAAGCACAGAGCCGCAGATTTTATGTTGTCCTGGAGAGCTTGCAGAGCACTGGGGAAAGGCAGGCAGAGAATTCCCTGCTAGCACCTTCTCTGTGCCTGGGAAGCAGAACTGTTCACATTGCTTGGCAGAATCGCTTTTGTGCAGAAAACAGTAACACTTGTTCAGAACGAAAGAAAGCACAGAGCCCCAGATTTTATGTTGTCCTGGAGAGCTTGCAGAGCACTGGGGAAAGGCAGGCAGAGAATTCCCTGCTAGCACCTTCTCTGTGCCTGGGAGGCAGAAGTGTTCACATTGCTTGGCAGAATCGCTTTTGTGCAGAAAACAGTAACACTTGTTCAGAATGAAAGAAAGCACAGAGCCCCAGATTTTATGTTGTCCTGGAGAGCTTGCAGAGCACTGGGGAAAAGCAGGCAGAGAATTCCCTGCTAGCACCTTCTCTGTGCCTGTTCACATTGCTTCGCAGAATCGCTTTTGTGCAGAAAACAGTAACACTTGTTCAGAACGAAAGAAAGCACAGAGCCCCAGATTTTATGTTGTCCTGGAGAGCTTGCAGAGCACTGGGGAAAGGCAGGCAGAGAATTCCCTGCTAGCACCTTCTCTGTGCCTGTTCACATTGCTTCGCAGAATCGCTTTTGTGCAGAAAACAGTAACACTTGTTCAGAACGAAAGAAAGCACAGAGCCCCAGATTTTATGTTGTCCTGGAGAGCTTGCAGAGCACTGGGGAAAGGCAGGCAGAGAATTCCCTGCTAGCACCTTCTCTGTGCCTGGGAGGCAGAAGTGTTCACATTGCTTGGCAGAATCGCTTCTGTGCAGAAAACATTAACACTTGTTCAGAACGAAAGAAAGCACAGAGCCCCAGATTTTATGTTGTCCTGGAGAGCATGCAGAGCACTGCGGAAAAGCAGGCAGAGAATTCCCTGCTAGCACCTTCTCTGTGCCTGTTCACATTGCTTCGCAGAATCGCTTTTGTGCAGAAAACAGTAACACTTGTTCAGAACGAAAGAAAGCACAGAGCCCCAGATTTTATGTTGTCCTGGAGAGCTTGCAGAGCACTGGGGAAAGGCAGGCAGAGAATTCCCTGCTAGCACCTTCTCTGTGCCTGGGAAGCAGAACTGTTCACATTGCTTGGCAGAATCGCTTTTGTGCAGAAAACAGTAACACTTGTTCAGAACGAAAGAAAGCACAGAGCCCCAGATTTTATGTTGTCCTGGAGAGCTTGCAGAGCACTGGGGAAAGGCAGGCAGAGAATTCCCTGCTAGCGCCTTCTCTGTGCCTGGGAAGCAGACGTGTTCACATTGCTTCGCAGAATCGCTTTTGTGCAGAAAACAGTAACACTTGTTCAGAACGAAAGAAAGCACAGAGCCCCAGATTTTATGTAGTCCTGGAGAGCTTGCAGAGCACTGGGGAAAAGCAGGCAGAGAATTCCCTGCTAGCACCTTCTCTGTGCCTGGGAAGCAGAAGTGTTCACATTGCTTGGCAGAATCGGTTTTGTGCAGAAAACAGTAACACTTGTTCAGAACGAAAGAAAGCACAGAGCCCCAGATTTTATGTTGTCCTGGAGAGCTTGCAGAGCACTGGGGAAAGGCAGGCAGAGAATTCCCTGTTAGCACCTTCTCTGTGCCTGGGAAGCAGAAGTGTTCACATTGCTTGGCAGAATCGGTTTTGTGCAGAAAACAGTAACACTTGTTCAGAACGAAAGAAAGCACAGAGCCCCAGATTTTATGTTGTCCTGGAGAGCTTGCAGAGCACTGGGGAAAGGCAGGCAGAGAATTCCCTGCTAGCACCTTCTCTGTGCCTGTTCACATTCCTTCGCAGAATCGCTTTTGTGCAGAAAACAGTAACACTTGTTCAGAACGAAAGAAAGCACAGAGCCCCAGATTTTATGTTGTCCTGGAGAGCTTGCAGAGCACTGGGGAAAAGCAGGCAGAGAATTCCCTGCTACCACCTTCTCTGTGCCTGGGAAACAGAAGTGTTCACATTGCTTCGCAGAATCGCTTTTGTGCAGAAAACAGTAACACTTGTTCAGAACGAAAGAAAGCACAGAGCCCCAGATTTGCTGTTGTCCTGGAGAGCTTGCAGAGCACTGGGGAAAAGCAGGCAGAGAATTCCCTGCTAGCACCTTCTCTGTGCCTGGGAAACAGAAGTGTTCACATTGCTTCGCAGAATCGCTTTTGTGCAGAAAACAGTAACACTTGTTCAGAACGAAAGAAAGCACAGAGCCCCAGATTTTATGTTGTCCTGGAGAGCTTGCAGAGCACTGGGGAAAGGCAGGCAGAGAATTCCCTGCTAGCACCTTCTCTGTGCCTGGGAAGCAGAAGTGTTCACATTGCTTCGCAGAATCGCTTTTGTGCAGAAAACAGTAACACTTGTTCAGAACGAAAGAAAGCACAGAGCCCCAGATTTTATGTTGTCCTGGAGAGCTTGCAGAGCACTGGGGAAAGGCAGGCAGAGAATTCCCTGCTAGCACCTTCTCTGTGCCTGGGAAACAGAAGTCTTCACATTGCTTCGCAGAATCACTTTTGTGCAGAAAACAGTAACACTTGTTCAGAACGAAAGAAAGCACAGAGCCGCAGATTTTATGTTGTCCTGGAGAGCTTGCAGAGCACTGGGGAAAGGCAGGCAGAGAATTCCCTGCTAGCACCTTCTCTGTGCCTGGGAAACAGAAGTGTTCCCATTGCTTCGCAGCATAGCTTTTGTGCAGAAAACAGTAACACTTGTTCAGAACGAAAGAAAGCACAGAGCCCCAGATTTGCTGTTGTCCTGGAGAGCTTGCAGAGCACTGGGGAAAAGCAGGCAGAGAATTCCCTGCTAGCACCTTCTCTGTTCCTGGGAAGCACAAGTGTTCACATTGCTTCGCAGAATCGCTTTTGTGCAGAAAACAGTAACACTTGTTCAGAACGAAAGAAAGCACAGAGCCCCAGATTTTATGTTGTCCTGGAGAGCTTGCAGAGCACTGGGGAAAGGCAGGCAGAGAATTCCCTGCTAGCACCTTCTCTGTGCCTGTTCACATTCCTTCGCAGAATCGCTTTTGTGCAGAAAACAGTAACACTTGTTCAGAACGAAAGAAAGCACAGAGCCCCAGATTTTATGTTGTCCTGGAGAGCTTGCAGAGCACTGGGGAAAAGCAGGCAGAGAATTCCCTGCTACCACCTTCTCTGTGCCTGGGAAACAGAAGTGTTCACATTGCTTCGCAGAATCGCTTTTGTGCAGAAAACAGTAACACTTGTTTAGAACGAAAGAAAGCACAGAGCCCCCGATTTTATGTTGTCCTGGAGAGCTTGCAGAGCACTGGGGAAAGGCAGGCAGAGAATTCCCTGCTAGCACCTTTTCTGTGCCTGTTCACATTGCTTCGCAGAATCGCTTTTGTGCAGAAAACAGTAACACTTGTTCAGAACGAAAGAAAGCACAGAGCCCCAGATTTTATGTTGTCCTGGAGAGCTTGCAGAGCACTGGGGAAAAGCAGGCAGAGAATTCCCTGCTAGCACCTTCTCTGTGCCAGGGAAGCAGAAGTGTTCACATTGCTTCGCAGAATCGCTTTTGTGCAGAAAACAGTAACACTTGTTCAGAACGAAAGAAAGCACAGAGCCCCAGATTTTATGTTGTCCTGGAGAGCTTGCAGAGCACTGGGGAAAGCACCCAGAGAATTCCCTGCTAGCACCTTCTCTGTGCCTGGGAAGCAGAACTGTTCTCATTGCTTCGCAGAATCGCTTTTGTGCAGAAAACAGTAACACTTGTTCAGAACGAAAGAAAGCACAGAGCCCCAGATTTTATGTTGTCCTGGAGAGCTTGCAGAGCACTGGGGAAAGGCAGGCAGAGAATTCCCTGCTAGCACCTTCTCTGTGCCTGGGAAGCAGAACTGTTCACATTGCTTGGCAGAATCGCTTTTGTGCAGAAAACAGTAACACTTGTTCAGAACGAAAGAAAGCACAGAGCCCCAGATTTTATGTTGTCCCGGAGAGCTTGCAGAGCACTGGGGAAAGGCAGGCAGAGAATTCCCTGCTAGCACCTTCTCTGTGCCTGTTCACATTGCTTGGCAGAATCGCTTTTGTGCAGAAAACAGTAACACTTGTTTAGAACGAAAGAAAGCACAGAGCCCCCGATTTTATGTTGTCCTGGAGAGCTTGCAGAGCACTGGGGAAAGGCAGGCAGAGAATTCCCTGCTAGCACCTTTTCTGTGCCTGTTCACATTGCTTCGCAGAATCGCTTTTGTGCAGAAAACAGTAACACTTGTTCAGAACGAAAGAAAGCACAGAGCCCCAGATTTTATGTTGTCCTGGAGAGCTTGCAGAGCACTGGGGAAAAGCAGGCAGAGAATTCCCTGCTAGCACCTTCTCTGTGCCTGGGAAACAGAAGTGTTCCCATTGCTTCGCAGAATCGCTTTTGTGCAGAAAACAGTAACACTTGTTCACAACGTAAGAAAGCACAGAGCCCCAGATTTGCTGTTGTCCTGGAGGGCTTGCAGAGCACTGGGGAAAGGCAGGCAGAGGATTCCCTGCTAGCACCTTCTCTGTGCCTGTTCACATTGCTTCGCAGAATCGCTTTTGTGCAGAAAACAGTAACACTTGTTCAGAACGAAAGAAAGCACAGAGCCCCAGATTTTATGTTGTCCTGGAGAGCTTGCAGAGCACTGGGGAAAGGCAGGCAGACAATTCCCTGCTAGCACCTTCTCTGTGCCTGTTCACATTGCTTGGCAGAATCGCTTTTGTGCAGAAAACAGTAACACTTGTTCAGAACGAAAGAAAGCACAGAGCCCCAGATTTTATGTAGTCCTGGAGAGCTTGCAGAGCACTGGGGAAAAGCAGGCAGAGAATTCCCTGCTAGCACCTTCTCTGTGCCTGGGAAGCAGAAGTGTTCACATTGCTTCGCAGAATCGCTTTTATGCAGAAAACAGTAACACTTGTTCAGAACGAAAGAAAGCACAGAGCCCCAGATTTTATGCTGTCCTGGAGAGCTTGCAGAGCACTGGGGAAAAGCAGGCAGAGAATTCCCTGCTAGCACCTTCTCTGTGCCTGGGAAACAGAAGTGTTCACATTGCTTCGCAGAATCGCTTTTGTGCAGAAAACAGTAACACTTGTTCAGAACGAAAGAAAGCACAGAGCCCCAGATTTTATGTTGTCCTGGAGAGCTTGCAGAGCACTGGGGAAAAGCAGGCAGAGAATTCCCTGCTAGCACCTTCTCTGTGCCTGGGAAACAGAAGTGTTCCCATTGCTTCGCAGAATCGCTTTTGTGCAGAAAACAGTAACACTTGTTCACAACGAAAGAAAGCACAGAGCCCCAGATTTGTTGTTGTCCTGGAGAGCTTGCAGAGCACTGGGGAAAGGCAGGCAGAGGATTCCCTGCTAGCACCTTCTCTGTGCCTGTTCACATTCCTTCGCAGAATCGCTTTTGTGCAGAAAACAGTAACACTTGTTCAGAACGAAAGAAAGCACAGAGCCCCAGATTTTATGTTGTCCTGGAGAGCTTGCAGAGCACTGGGGAAAAGCAGGCAGAGAATTCCCTGCTAGCACCTTCTCTGTGCCTGGGAAACAGAAGTGTTCACATTGCTTCGCAGAATCGCTTTTGTGCAGAAAACAGTAACACTTGTTCAGAACGAAAGAAAGCACAGAGCCCCAGATTTTATGTTGTCCTGGAGAGCTTGCAGAGCACTGGGGAAAGGCAGGCAGAGAATTCCCTGCTAGCACCTTCTTTGTGCCTGTTCACATTGCTTGGCAGAATCGCTTTTGTGCAGAAAACAGTAACACTTGTTCAGAACGAAAGAAAGCACAGAGCCCCAGATTTTATGTTGTCCTGGAGAGCTTGCAGAGCACTGGGGAAAAGCAGGCAGAGAATTCCCTGCTAGCACCTTCTCTGTGCCTGGGAAACAGAAGTGTTCCCATTGCTTCGCAGAATCGCTTTTGTGCAGAAAACAGTAACACTTGTTCACAACGAAAGAAAGCACAGAGCCCCAGATTTGTTGTTGTCCTGGAGAGCTTGCAGAGCACTGGGGAAAGGCAGGCAGAGGATTCCCTGCTAGCACCTTCTCTGTGCCTGTTCACATTCCTTCGCAGAATCGCTTTTGTGCAGAAAACAGTAACACTTGTTCAGAACGAAAGAAAGCACAGAGCCCCAGATTTTATGTTGTCCTGGAGAGCTTGCAGAGCACTGGGGAAAAGCAGGCAGAGAATTCCCTGCTAGCACCTTCTCTGTGCCTGGGAAACAGAAGTGTTCACATTGCTTCGCAGAATCGCTTTTGTGCAGAAAACAGTAACACTTGTTCAGAACGAAAGAAAGCACAGAGCCCCAGATTTTATGTTGTCCTGGAGAGCTTGCAGAGCACTGGGGAAAGGCAGGCAGAGAATTCCCTGCTAGCAGCTTCTCTGTGCCTGGGAAGCAGAAGTGTTCACATTGCTTCGCAGAATCGCTTTTGTGCAGAAAACAGTAACACTTGTTCAGAACGAAAGAAAGCACAGAGCCCCAGATTTTATGTTGTCCTGGAGAGCTTGCAGAGCACTGGGGAAAGGCAGGCAGAGAATTCCCTGCTAGCACCTTCTCTGTGCCTGGGAAACAGAAGTGTTCCCATTGCTTCGCAGAATAGCTTTTGTGCAGAAAACAGTAACACTTGTTCAGAACGAAAGAAAGCACAGAGCCCCAGATTTGCTGTTGTCCTGGAGAGCTTGCAGAGCACTGGGGAAAAGCAGGCAGAGAATTCCCTGCTAGCACCTTCTCTGTGCCTGGGAAACAGAAGTGTTCACATTGCTTCGCAGAATCGCTTTTGTGCAGAAAACTGTAACACTTGTTCAGAACGAAAGAAAGCACAGAGCCCCAGATTTTATGTTGTCCTGGAGAGCTTGCAGAGCACTGGGGAAAGGCAGGCAGAGAATTCCCTGCTAGCACCTTCTCTGTGCCTGGGAGGCAGAAGTGTTCACATTGCTTGGCAGAATCGCTTCTGTGCAGAAAACATTAACACTTGTTCAGAACGAAAGAAAGCACAGAGCCCCAGATTTTATGTTGTCCTGGAGAGCATGCAGAGCACTGCGGAAAAGCAGGCAGAGAATTCCCTGCTAGCACCTTCTCTGTGCCTGTTCACATTGCTTCGCAGAATCGCTTTTGTGCAGAAAACAGTAACACTTGTTCAGAACGAAAGAAAGCACAGAGCCCCAGATTTTATGTTGTCCTGGAGAGCTTGCAGAGCACTGGGGAAAGGCAGGCAGAGAATTCCCTGCTAGCACCTTCTCTGTGCCTGGGAAGCAGAAGTGTTCACATTGCTTCGCAGAATCGCTTTTGTGCAGAAAACAGTAACACTTGTTCAGAACGAAAGAAAGCACAGAGCCCCAGATTTTATGTTGTCCTGGAGAGCTTGCAGAGCACTGGGGAAAGGCAGGCAGAGAATTCCCTGCTAGCACCTTCTCTGTGCCTGGGAAGCAGAAGTGTTCACATTCCTTCGCAGAATCGCTTTTGTGCAGAAAACAGTAACACTTGTTCAGAACGAAAGAAAGCACAGAGCCCCAGATTTTATGTTGTCCTGGAGAGCTTGCAGAGCACTGGAGAAAAACAGGCAGAGAATTCCCTGCTAGCACCTTCTCTGTGCCTGTTCACATTGCTTCGCAGAATCGCTTCTGTGCAGAAAACAGTAACACTTGTTCAGAACGAAAGAAAGCACAGAGCCCCAGATTTTATGTTGTCCTGGAGAGCTTGCAGAGCACTGGGGAAAAGCAGGCAGAGAATTCCCTGATAGCACCTTTTCTGTGCCTGTTCACATTCCTTCGCAGAATCGGTTTTGTGCAGAAAACAGTAACACTTGTTCAGAACGAAAGAAAGCACAGAGCCCCAGATTTTATGTTGTCCTGGAGAGCTTGCAGAGCACTGGGGAAAGGCAGGCAGAGAATTCCCTGCTAGCACCTTCTCTGTGCCTGGGAAGCAGAAGTGTTCACATTGCTTCGCAGAATCGCTTTTGTGCAGAAAACAGTAACACTTGTTCAGAACGAAAGAAAGCACAGAGCCCCAGATTTTATGTTGTCCTGGAGAGCTTGCAGAGCACTGGGGAAAGGCACCCAGAGAATTCCCTGCTAGCACCTTCTCTGTGCCTGGGAAGCAGAAGTGTTCACATTGCTTCGCAGAATCGCTTTTGTGCAGAAAACAGTAACACTTGTTCAGAACGAAAGAAAGCACAGAGCCCCAGATTTTATGTTGTCCTGGAGAGCTTGCAGAGCACTGGGGAAAGGCAGGCAGAGAATTCCCTGCTAGCACCTTCTCTGTGCCTGGGAAGCAGAACTGTTCACATTGCTTGGCAGAATCGCTTTTGTGCAGAAAACAGTAACACTTGTTCAGAACGAAAGAAAGCACAGAGCCCCAGATTTTATGTTGTCCCGGAGAGCTTGCAGAGCACTGGGGAAAGGCAGGCAGAGAATTCCCTGCTAGCACCTTCTCTGTGCCTGTTCACATTGCTTGGCTGAATCGCTTTTGTGCAGAAAACAGTAACACTTGTTCAGAACAAAAGAAAGCACAGAGCCCCAGATTTTATGTTGTCCTGGAGAGCTTGCAGAGCACTGGGGAAAGGCAGGCAGAGAATTCCCTGCTAGCACCTTCTCTGTGCCTGGGAAGCAGAACTGTTCACATTGCTTGGCAGAATCGCTTTTGTGCAGAAAACAGTAACACTTGTTCAGAACGAAAGAAAGCACAGAGCCCCAGATTTTATGTTGTCCTGGAGAGCTTGCAGAGCACTGGGGAAAGGCAGGCAGAGAATTCCCTGCTAGCACCTTCTCTGTGCCTGGGAAGCAGAACTGTTCACATTGCTTGGCAGAATCGCTTTTGTGCAGAAAACAGTAACACTTGTTCAGAACGAAAGAAAGCACAGAGCCCCAGATTTTATGTTGTCCTGGAGAGCTTGCAGAGCACTGGGGAAAGGCAGGCAGAGAATTCCCTGCTAGCACCTTCTCTGTGCCTGGGAGGCAGAAGTATTCACATTGCTTGGCAGAATCGCTTCTGTGCAGAAAACAGTAACACTTGTTCAGAACGAAAGAAAGCACAGAGCCGCAGATTTTATGTTGTCCTGGAGAGCTTGCAGAGCACTGGGGAAAGGCAGGCAGAGAATTCCCTGCTAGCACCTTCTCTGTGCCTGTTCACATTGCTTGGCAGAATCGCTTTTGTGCAGAAAACAGTAACACTTGTTCAGAACAAAAGAAAGCACAGAGCCCCAGATTTTATGTTGTCCTGGAGAGCTTGCAGAGCACTGGGGAAAGGCAGGCAGAGAATTCCCTGCTAGCACCTTCTCTGTGCCTGGGAAGCAGAAGTGTTCACATTGCTTCGCAGAATCGCTTTTGTGCAGAAAACAGTAACACTTGTTCAGAACGAAACAAAGCACAGAGCCCCAGATTTTATGTTGTCCTGGAGAGCTTGCAGAGCACTGGGGAAAGGCAGGCAGAGAATTCCCTGCTAGCACCTTCTCTGTGCCTGGGAAGCAGAACTGTTCACATTGCTTGGCAGAATCGCTTTTGTGCAGAAAACAGTAACACTTGTTCAGAACGAAAGAAAGCACAGAGCCCCAGATTTTATGTTGTCCTGGAGAGCTTGCAGAGCACTGGGGAAAGGCAGGCAGAGAATTCCCTGCTAGCACCTTCTCTGTGCCTGGGAGGCAGAAGTGTTCACATTGCTTGGCAGAATCGCTTTTGTGCAGAAAACAGTAACACTTGTTCAGAATGAAAGAAAGCACAGAGCCCCAGATTTTATGTTGTCCTGGAGAGCTTGCAGAGCACTGGGGAAAAGCAGGCAGAGAATTCCCTGCTAGCACCTTCTCTGTGCCTGTTCACATTGCTTCGCAGAATCGCTTTTGTGCAGAAAACAGTAACACTTGTTCAGAACGAAAGAAAGCACAGAGCCCCAGATTTGCTGTTGTCCTGGAGAGCTTGCAGAGCACTGGGGAAAGGCAGGCAGAGAATTCCCTGCTAGCACCTTCTCTGTGCCTGTTCACATTGCTTCGCAGAATCGCTTTTGTGCAGAAAACAGTAACACTTGTTCAGAACGAAAGAAAGCACAGAGCCCCAGATTTTATGTTGTCCTGGAGAGCTTGCAGAGCACTGGGGAAAGGCAGGCAGAGAATTCCCTGCTAGCACCTTCTCTGTGCCTGGGAGGCAGAAGTGTTCACATTGCTTGGCAGAATCGCTTCTGTGCAGAAAACATTAACACTTGTTCAGAACGAAAGAAAGCACAGAGCCCCAGATTTTATGTTGTCCTGGAGAGCATGCAGAGCACTGCGGAAAAGCAGGCAGAGAATTCCCTGCTAGCACCTTCTCTGTGCCTGTTCACATTGCTTCGCAGAATCGCTTTTGTGCAGAAAACAGTAACACTTGTTCAGAACGAAAGAAAGCACAGAGCCCCAGATTTTATGTTGTCCTGGAGAGCTTGCAGAGCACTGGGGAAAGGCAGGCAGAGAATTCCCTGCTAGCACCTTCTCTGTGCCTGGGAAGCAGAACTGTTCACATTGCTTGGCAGAATCGCTTTTGTGCAGAAAACAGTAACACTTGTTCAGAACGAAAGAAAGCACAGAGCCCCAGATTTTATGTTGTCCTGGAGAGCTTGCAGAGCACTGGGGAAAGGCAGGCAGAGAATTCCCTGCTAGCGCCTTCTCTGTGCCTGGGAAGCAGACGTGTTCACATTGCTTCGCAGAATCGCTTTTGTGCAGAAAACAGTAACACTTGTTCAGAACGAAAGAAAGCACAGAGCCCCAGATTTTATGTAGTCCTGGAGAGCTTGCAGAGCACTGGGGAAAAGCAGGCAGAGAATTCCCTGCTAGCACCTTCTCTGTGCCTGGGAAGCAGAAGTGTTCACATTGCTTGGCAGAATCGGTTTTGTGCAGAAAACAGTAACACTTGTTCAGAACGAAAGAAAGCACAGAGCCCCAGATTTTATGTTGTCCTGGAGAGCTTGCAGAGCACTGGGGAAAGGCAGGCAGAGAATTCCCTGTTAGCACCTTCTCTGTGCCTGGGAAGCAGAAGTGTTCACATTGCTTGGCAGAATCGGTTTTGTGCAGAAAACAGTAACACTTGTTCAGAACGAAAGAAAGCACAGAGCCCCAGATTTTATGTTGTCCTGGAGAGCTTGCAGAGCACTGGGGAAAGGCAGGCAGAGAATTCCCTGCTAGCACCTTCTCTGTGCCTGTTCACATTCCTTCGCAGAATCGCTTTTGTGCAGAAAACAGTAACACTTGTTCAGAACGAAAGAAAGCACAGAGCCCCAGATTTTATGTTGTCCTGGAGAGCTTGCAGAGCACTGGGGAAAAGCAGGCAGAGAATTCCCTGCTACCACCTTCTCTGTGCCTGGGAAACAGAAGTGTTCACATTGCTTCGCAGAATCGCTTTTGTGCAGAAAACAGTAACACTTGTTCAGAACGAAAGAAAGCACAGAGCCCCAGATTTCCTGTTGTCCTGGAGAGCTTGCAGAGCACTGGGGAAAAGCAGGCAGAGAATTCCCTGCTAGCACCTTCTCTGTGCCTGGGAAACAGAAGTGTTCACATTGCTTCGCAGAATCGCTTTTGTGCAGAAAACAGTAACACTTGTTCAGAACGAAAGAAAGCACAGAGCCCCAGATTTTATGTTGTCCTGGAGAGCTTGCAGAGCACTGGGGAAAGGCAGGCAGAGAATTCCCTGCTAGCACCTTCTCTGTGCCTGGGAAGCAGAAGTGTTCACATTGCTTCGCAGAATCGCTTTTGTGCAGAAAACAGTAACACTTGTTCAGAACGAAAGAAAGCACAGAGCCCCAGATTTTATGTTGTCCTGGAGAGCTTGCAGAGCACTGGGGAAAGGCAGGCAGAGAATTCCCTGCTAGCACCTTCTCTGTGCCTGGGAAACAGAAGTCTTCACATTGCTTCGCAGAATCACTTTTGTGCAGAAAACAGTAACACTTGTTCAGAACGAAAGAAAGCACAGAGCCGCAGATTTTATGTTGTCCTGGAGAGCTTGCAGAGCACTGGGGAAAGGCAGGCAGAGAATTCCCTGCTAGCACCTTCTCTGTGCCTGGGAAACAGAAGTGTTCCCATTGCTTCGCAGCATAGCTTTTGTGCAGAAAACAGTAACACTTGTTCAGAACGAAAGAAAGCACAGAGCCCCAGATTTGCTGTTGTCCTGGAGAGCTTGCAGAGCACTGGGGAAAAGCAGGCAGAGAATTCCCTGCTAGCACCTTCTCTGTTCCTGGGAAGCACAAGTGTTCACATTGCTTCGCAGAATCGCTTTTGTGCAGAAAACAGTAACACTTGTTCAGAACGAAAGAAAGCACAGAGCCCCAGATTTTATGTTGTCCTGGAGAGCTTGCAGAGCACTGGGGAAAGGCAGGCAGAGAATTCCCTGCTAGCACCTTCTCTGTGCCTGTTCACATTCCTTCGCAGAATCGCTTTTGTGCAGAAAACAGTAACACTTGTTCAGAACGAAAGAAAGCACAGAGCCCCAGATTTTATGTTGTCCTGGAGAGCTTGCAGAGCACTGGGGAAAAGCAGGCAGAGAATTCCCTGCTACCACCTTCTCTGTGCCTGGGAAACAGAAGTGTTCACATTGCTTCGCAGAATCGCTTTTGTGCAGAAAACAGTAACACTTGTTTAGAACGAAAGAAAGCACAGAGCCCCAGATTTTATGTTGTCCTGGAGAGCTTGCAGAGCACTGGGGAAAGGCAGGCAGAGAATTCCCTGCTAGCACCTTTTCTGTGCCTGTTCACATTGCTTCGCAGAATCGCTTTTGTGCAGAAAACAGTAACACTTGTTCAGAACGAAAGAAAGCACAGAGCCCCAGATTTTATGTTGTCCTGGAGAGCTTGCAGAGCACTGGGGAAAAGCAGGCAGAGAATTCCCTGCTAGCACCTTCTCTGTGCCAGGGAAGCAGAAGTGTTCACATTGCTTCGCAGAATCGCTTTTGTGCAGAAAACAGTAACACTTGTTCAGAACGAAAGAAAGCACAGAGCCCCAGATTTTATGTTGTCCTGGAGAGCTTGCAGAGCACTGGGGAAAGCACCCAGAGAATTCCCTGCTAGCACCTTCTCTGTGCCTGGGAAGCAGAACTGTTCTCATTGCTTCGCAGAATCGCTTTTGTGCAGAAAACAGTAACACTTGTTCAGAACGAAAGAAAGCACAGAGCCCCAGATTTTATGTTGTCCTGGAGAGCTTGCAGAGCACTGGGGAAAGGCAGGCAGAGAATTCCCTGCTAGCACCTTCTCTGTGCCTGGGAAGCAGAACTGTTCACATTGCTTGGCAGAATCGCTTTTGTGCAGAAAACAGTAACACTTGTTCAGAACGAAAGAAAGCACAGAGCCCCAGATTTTATGTTGTCCCGGAGAGCTTGCAGAGCACTGGGGAAAGGCAGGCAGAGAATTCCCTGCTAGCACCTTCTCTGTGCCTGTTCACATTGCTTGGCAGAATCGCTTTTGTGCAGAAAACAGTAACACTTGTTTAGAACGAAAGAAAGCACAGAGCCCCCGATTTTATGTTGTCCTGGAGAGCTTGCAGAGCACTGGGGAAAGGCAGGCAGAGAATTCCCTGCTAGCACCTTTTCTGTGCCTGTTCACATTGCTTCGCAGAATCGCTTTTGTGCAGAAAACAGTAACACTTGTTCAGAACGAAAGAAAGCACAGAGCCCCAGATTTTATGTTGTCCTGGAGAGCTTGCAGAGCACTGGGGAAAAGCAGGCAGAGAATTCCCTGCTAGCACCTTCTCTGTGCCTGGGAAACAGAAGTGTTCCCATTGCTTCGCAGAATCGCTTTTGTGCAGAAAACAGTAACACTTGTTCACAACGAAAGAAAGCACAGAGCCCCAGATTTGCTGTTGTCCTGGAGGGCTTGCAGAGCACTGGGGAAAGGCAGGCAGAGGATTCCCTGCTAGCACCTTCTCTGTGCCTGTTCACATTGCTTCGCAGAATCGCTTTTGTGCAGAAAACAGTAACACTTGTTCAGAACGAAAGAAAGCACAGAGCCCCAGATTTTATGTTGTCCTGGAGAGCTTGCAGAGCACTGGGGAAAGGCAGGCAGACAATTCCCTGCTAGCACCTTCTCTGTGCCTGTTCACATTGCTTGGCAGAATCGCTTTTGTGCAGAAAACAGTAACACTTGTTCAGAACGAAAGAAAGCACAGAGCCCCAGATTTGCTGTTGTCCTGGAGAGCTTGCAGAGCACTGGGGAAAAGCAGGCAGAGAATTCCCTGCTAGCACCTTCTCTGTGCCTGGGAAGCAGAAGTGCTCACATTGCTTCGCAGAATCGCTTTTATGCAGAAAACAGTAACACTTGTTCAGAACGAAAGAAAGCACAGAGCCCCAGATTTTATGCTGTCCTGGAGAGCTTGCAGAGCACTGGGGAAAAGCAGGCAGAGAATTCCCTGCTAGCACCTTCTCTGTGCCTGGGAAACAGAAGTGTTCACATTGCTTCGCAGAATCGCTTTTGTGCAGAAAACAGTAACACTTGTTCAGAACGAAAGAAAGCACAGAGCCCCAGATTTTATGTTGTCCTGGAGAGCTTGCAGAGCACTGGGGAAAGGCAGGCAGAGAATTCCCTGCTAGCACCTTCTTTGTGCCTGTTCACATTGCTTGGCAGAATCGCTTTTGTGCAGAAAACAGTAACACTTGTTCAGAACGAAAGAAAGCACAGAGCCCCAGATTTTATGTTGTCCTGGAGAGCTTGCAGAGCACTGGGGAAAAGCAGGCAGAGAATTCCCTGCTAGCACCTTCTCTGTGCCTGGGAAACAGAAGTGTTCCCATTGCTTCGCAGAATCGCTTTTGTGCAGAAAACAGTAACACTTGTTCACAACGAAAGAAAGCACAGAGCCCCAGATTTGTTGTTGTCCTGGAGAGCTTGCAGAGCACTGGGGAAAGGCAGGCAGAGGATTCCCTGCTAGCACCTTCTCTGTGCCTGTTCACATTCCTTCGCAGAATCGCTTTTGTGCAGAAAACAGTAACACTTGTTCAGAACGAAAGAAAGCACAGAGCCCCAGATTTTATGTTGTCCTGGAGAGCTTGCAGAGCACTGGGGAAAAGCAGGCAGAGAATTCCCTGCTAGCACCTTCTCTGTGCCTGGGAAACAGAAGTGTTCACATTGCTTCGCAGAATCGCTTTTGTGCAGAAAACAGTAACACTTGTTCAGAACGAAAGAAAGCACAGAGCCCCAGATTTTATGTTGTCCTGGAGAGCTTGCAGAGCACTGGGGAAAGGCAGGCAGAGAATTCCCTGCTAGCACCTTCTCTGTGCCTGGGAAGCAGAAGTGTTCACATTGCTTCGCAGAATCGCTTTTGTGCAGAAAACAGTAACACTTGTTCAGAACGAAAGAAAGCACAGAGCCCCAGATTTTATGTTGTCCTGGAGAGCTTGCAGAGCACTGGGGAAAGGCAGGCAGAGAATTCCCTGCTAGCACCTTCTCTGTGCCTGGGAATCAGAAGTCTTCACATTGCTTCGCAGAATCACTTTTGTGCAGAAAACAGTAACACTTGTTCAGAACGAAAGAAAGAACAGAGCCGCAGATTTTATGTTGTCCTGGAGAGCTTGCAGAGCACTGGGGAAAGGCAGGCAGAGAATTCCCTGCTAGCACCTTCTCTGTGCCTGGGAAACAGAAGTGTTCCCATTGCTTCGCAGAATAGCTTTTGTGCAGAAAACAGTAACACTTGTTCAGAACGAAAGAAAGCACAGAGCCCCAGATTTGCTGTTGTCCTGGAGAGCTTGCAGAGCACTGGGGAAAAGCAGGCAGAGAATTCCCTGCTAGCACCTTCTCTGTGCCTGGGAAACAGAAGTGTTCACATTGCTTCGCAGAATCGCTTTTGTGCAGAAAACTGTAACACTTGTTCAGAACGAAAGAAAGCACAGAGCCCCAGATTTTATGTTGTCCTGGAGAGCTTGCAGAGCACTGGGGAAAGGCAGGCAGAGAATTCCCTGCTAGCACCTTCTCTGTGCCTGTTCACATTCCTTCGCAGAATCGCTTTTGTGCAGAAAACAGTAACACTTGTTCAGAACGAAAGAAAGCACAGAGCCCCAGATTTTATGTTGTCCTGGAGAGCTTGCAGAGCACTGGGGAAAAGCAGGCAGAGAATTCCCTGCTACCACCTTCTCTGTGCCTGGGAAACAGAAGTGTTCACATTGCTTCGCAGAATCGCTTTTGTGCAGAAAACAGTAACACTTGTTTAGAACGAAAGAAAGCACAGAGCCCCAGATTTTATGTTGTCCTGGAGAGCTTGCAGAGCACTGGGGAAAGGCAGGCAGAGAATTCCCTGCTAGCACCTTTTCTGTGCCTGTTCACATTCCTTCGCAGAATCGCTTTTGTGCAGAAAACAGTAACACTTGTTCAGAACGAAAGAAAGCACAGAGCCCCAGATTTTATGTTGTCCTGGAGAGCTTGCAGAGCACTGGGGAAAAGCAGGCAGAGAATTCCCTGCTAGCACCTTCTCTGTGCCTGGGAAACAGAAGTGTTCCCATTGCTTCGCAGAATCGCTTTTGTGCAGAAAACAGTAACACTTGTTCAGAACGAAAGAAAGCACAGAGCCCCAGATTTTATGTTGTCCTGGAGAGCTTGCAGAGCACTGGGGAAAGGCAGGCAGACAATTCCCTGCTAGTACCTTCTCTGTGCCTGGGAAGCACAAGTGTTCACATTGCTTCGCAGAATCGCTTTTGTGCAGAAAACAGTAACACTTGTTCAGAACGAAAGAAAGCACAGAGCCCCAGATTTGCTGTTGTCCTGGAGAGCTTGCAGAGCACTGGGGAAAAGCAGGCAGAGAATTCCCTGCTAGCACCTTCTCTGTGCCTGGGAAACAGAAGTGTTCACATTGCTTCGCAGAATCGCTTTTGTGCAGAAAACAGTAACACTTGTTCAGAACGAAAGAAAGCACAGAGCCCCAGATTTGCTGTTGTCCTGGAGAGCTTGCAGAGCACTGGGGAAAAGCAGGCAGAGAATTCCCTGCTAGCACCTTCTCTGTGCCTGGGAAACAGAAGTGTTCACATTGCTTCGCAGAATCGCTTTTGTGCAGAAAACAGTAACACTTGTTCAGAACGAAAGAAAGCACAGAGCCCCAGATTTTATGTTGTCCTGGAGAGCTTGCAGAGCACTGGGGAAAAGCAGGCAGAGAATTCCCTGCTAGCACCTTCTTTGTGCCTGTTCACATTGCTTCGCAGAATCGCTTTTGTGCAGAAAACAGTAACACTTGTTCAGAACGAAAGAAAGCACAGAGCCCCAGATTTTATGTTGTCCTGGAGAGCTTGCAGAGCACTGGGGAAAAGCAGGCAGAGAATTCCCTGCTAGCACCTTCTCTGTGCCTGGGAAACAGAAGTGTTCCCATTGCTTCGCAGAATCGCTTTTGTGCAGAAAACAGTAACACTTGTTCACAACGAAAGAAAGCACAGAGCCCCAGATTTGCTGTTGTCCTGGAGGGCTTGCAGAGCACTGGGGAAAGGCAGGCAGAGGATTCCCTGCTAGCACCTTCTCTGTGCCTGTTCACATTGCTTCGCAGAATCGCTTTTGTGCAGAAAACAGTAACACTTGTTCAGAACGAAAGAAAGCACAGAGCCCCAGATTTTATGTTGTCCTGGAGAGCTTGCAGAGCACTGGGGAAAGGCACCCACAGAATTCCCTGCTAGCACCTTCTCTGTGCCTGGGAAGCACAAGTGTTCACATTGCTTCGCAGAATCGCTTTTGTGCAGAAAACAGTAACACTTGTTCAGAACGAAAGAAAGCACAGAGCCCCAGATTTGCTGTTGTCCTGGAGAGCTTGCAGAGCACTGGGGAAAAGCAGGCAGAGAATTCCCTGCTAGCACCTTCTCTGTGCCTGGGAAACAGAAGTGTTCCCATTGCTTCGCAGAATCGCTTTTGTGCAGAAAACAGTAACACTTGTTCAGAACGAAAGAAAGCACAGAGCCCCAGATTTTATGTTGTCCTGGAGAGCTTGCAGAGCACTGGGGAAAGGCAGGCAGACAATTCCCTGCTAGTACCTTCTCTGTGCCTGGGAAGCACAAGTGTTCACATTGCTTCGCAGAATCGCTTTTGTGCAGAAAACAGTAACACTTGTTCAGAACGAAAGAAAGCACAGAGCCCCAGATTTGCTGTTGTCCTGGAGAGCTTGCAGAGCACTGGGGAAAAGCAGGCAGAGAATTCCCTGCTAGCACCTTCTCTGTGCCTGGGAAGCAGAAGTGTTCACATTGCTTCGCAGAATCGCTTTTGTGCAGAAAACAGTAACACTTGTTCAGAACGAAAGAAAGCACAGAGCCCCAGATTTGCTGTTGTCCTGGAGAGCTTGCAGAGCACTGGGGAAAAGCAGGCAGAGAATTCCCTGCTAGCACCTTCTCTGTGCCTGGGAAACAGAAGTGTTCACATTGCTTCGCAGAATCGCTTTTGTGCAGAAAACAGTAACACTTGTTCAGAACGAAAGAAAGCACAGAGCCCCAGATTTTATGTTGTCCTGGAGAGCTTGCAGAGCACTGGGGAAAAGCAGGCAGAGAATTCCCTGCTAGCACCTTCTTTGTGCCTGTTCACATTGCTTCGCAGAATCGCTTTTGTGCAGAAAACAGTAACACTTGTTCAGAACGAAAGAAAGCACAGAGCCCCAGATTTTATGTTGTCCTGGAGAGCTTGCAGAGCACTGGGGAAAAGCAGGCAGAGAATTCCCTGCTAGCACCTTCTCTGTGCCTGGGAAACAGAAGTGTTCCCATTGCTTCGCAGAATCGCTTTTGTGCAGAAAACAGTAACACTTGTTCACAACGAAAGAAAGCACAGAGCCCCAGATTTGCTGTTGTCCTGGAGGGCTTGCAGAGCACTGGGGAAAGGCAGGCAGAGGATTCCCTGCTAGCACCTTCTCTGTGCCTGTTCACATTGCTTCGCAGAATCGCTTTTGTGCAGAAAACAGTAACACTTGTTCAGAACGAAAGAAAGCACAGAGCCCCAGATTTTATGTTGTCCTGGAGAGCTTGCAGAGCACTGGGGAAAGGCACCCACAGAATTCCCTGCTAGCACCTTCTCTGTGCCTGGGAAGCACAAGTGTTCACATTGCTTCGCAGAATCGCTTTTGTGCAGAAAACAGTAACACTTGTTCAGAACGAAAGAAAGCACAGAGCCCCAGATTTGCTGTTGTCCTGGAGAGCTTGCAGAGCACTGGGGAAAAGCAGGCAGAGAATTCCCTGCTAGCACCTTCTCTGTGCCTGGGATGCAGAAGTGTTCACATTGCTTCGCAGAATCGCTTTTATGCAGAAAACAGTAACACTTGTTCAGAACGAAAGAAAGCACAGAGCCCCAGATTTTATGTTGTCCTGGAGAGCTTGCAGAGCACTGGGGAAAAGCAGGCAGAGAATTCCCTGCTAGCACCTTCTCTGTGCCTGGGAAACAGAAGTGTTCACATTGCTTCGCAGAATCGCTTTTGTGCAGAAAACAGTAACACTTGTTCAGAACGAAAGAAAGCACAGAGCCCCAGATTTTATGTTGTCCTGGAGAGCTTGCAGAGCACTGGGGAAAGGCAGGCAGAGAATTCCCTGCTAGCACCTTCTTTGTGCCTGTTCACATTGCTTGGCAGAATCGCTTTTGTGCAGAAAACAGTAACACTTGTTCAGAACGAAAGAAAGCACAGAGCCCCAGATTTTATGTTGTCCTGGAGAGCTTGCAGAGCACTGGGGAAAAGCAGGCAGAGAATTCCCTGCTAGCACCTTCTCTGTGCCTGGGAAACAGAAGTGTTCCCATTGCTTCGCAGAATCGCTTTTGTGCAGAAAACAGTAACACTTGTTCACAACGAAAGAAAGCACAGAGCCCCAGAGTTGTTGTTGTCCTGGAGAGCTTGCAGAGCACTGGGGAAAGGCAGGCAGAGGATTCCCTGCTAGCACCTTCTCTGTGCCTGTTCACATTGCTTCGCAGAATCGCTTTTGTGCAGAAAACAGTAACACTTGTTCAGAACGAAAGAAAGCACAGAGCCCCAGATTTTATGTTGTCCTGGAGAGCTTGCAGAGCACTGGGGAAAGGCAGGCAGAGAATTCCCTGCTAGCACCTTCTCTGTGCCTGGGAGGCAGAAGTGTTCACATTGCTTGGCAGAATCGCTTCTGTGCAGAAAACAGTAACACTTGTTCAGAACGAAAGAAAGCACAGAGCCCCAGATTTTATGTTGTCCTGGAGAGCTTGCAGAGCACTGGGGAAAGGCAGGCAGAGAATTCCCTGCTAGCACCTTCTCTGTGCCTGTTCACATTGCTTGGCAGAATCGCTTTTGTGCAGAAAACAGTAACACTTGTTCAGAACGAAAGAAAGCACAGAGCCCCAGATTTTATGTTGTCCTGGAGAGCTTGCAGAGCACTGGGGAAAGGCAGGCAGAGAATTCCCTGCTAGCACCTTCTCTGTGCCTGGGAAGCAGAAGTGTTCACATTGCTTCGCAGAATCGCTTTTGTGCAGAAAACAGTAACACTTGTTCAGAACGAAAGAAAGCACAGAGCCCCAGATTTTATGTTGTCCTGGAGAGCTTGCAGAGCACTGGGGAAAGGCAGGCAGAGAATTCCCTGCTAGCACCTTCTCTGTGCCTGGGAATCAGAAGTCTTCACATTGCTTCGCAGAATCACTTTTGTGCAGAAAACAGTAACACTTGTTCAGAACGAAAGAAAGAACAGAGCCGCAGATTTTATGTTGTCCTGGAGAGCTTGCAGAGCACTGGGGAAAGGCAGGCAGAGAATTCCCTGCTAGCACCTTCTCTGTGCCTGGGAAACAGAAGTGTTCCCATTGCTTCGCAGAATAGCTTTTGTGCAGAAAACAGTAACACTTGTTCAGAACGAAAGAAAGCACAGAGCCCCAGATTTGCTGTTGTCCTGGAGAGCTTGCAGAGCACTGGGGAAAAGCAGGCAGAGAATTCCCTGCTAGCACCTTCTCTGTGCCTGGGAAACAGAAGTGTTCACATTGCTTCGCAGAATCGCTTTTGTGCAGAAAACAGTAACACTTGTTCAGAACGAAAGAAAGCACAGAGCCCCAGATTTTATGTTGTCCTGGAGAGCTTGCAGAGCACTGGGGAAAGGCAGGCAGAGAATTCCCTGCTAGCACCTTCTCTGTGCCTGTTCACATTCCTTCGCAGAATCGCTTTTGTGCAGAAAACAGTAACACTTGTTCAGAACGAAAGAAAGCACAGAGCCCCAGATTTTATGTTGTCCTGGAGAGCTTGCAGAGCACTGGGGAAAAGCAGGCAGAGAATTCCCTGCTACCACCTTCTCTGTGCCTGGGAAACAGAAGTGTTCACATTGCTTCGCAGAATCGCTTTTGTGCAGAAAACAGTAACACTTGTTTAGAACGAAAGAAAGCACAGAGCCCCAGATTTTATGTTGTCCTGGAGAGCTTGCAGAGCACTGGGGAAAGGCAGGCAGAGAATTCCCTGCTAGCACCTTTTCTGTGCCTGTTCACATTCCTTTGCAGAATCGCTTTTGTGCAGAAAACAGTAACACTTGTTCAGAACGAAAGAAAGCACAGAGCCCCAGATTTTATGTTGTCCTGGAGAGCTTGCAGAGCACTGGGGAAAAGCAGGCAGAGAATTCCCTGCTAGCACCTTCTCTGTGCCTGGGAAACAGAAGTGTTCCCATTGCTTCGCAGAATCGCTTTTGTGCAGAAAACAGTAACACTTGTTCAGAACGAAAGAAAGCACAGAGCCCCAGATTTTATGTTGTCCTGGAGAGCTTGCAGAGCACTGGGGAAAGGCAGGCAGACAATTCCCTGCTAGTACCTTCTCTGTGCCTGGGAAGCACAAGTGTTCACATTGCTTCGCAGAATCGCTTTTGTGCAGAAAACAGTAACACTTGTTCAGAACGAAAGAAAGCACAGAGCCCCAGATTTGCTGTTGTCCTGGAGAGCTTGCAGAGCACTGGGGAAAAGCAGGCAGAGAATTCCCTGCTAGCACCTTCTCTGTGCCTGGGAAGCAGAAGTGTTCACATTGCTTCGCAGAATCGCTTTTGTGCAGAAAACAGTAACACTTGTTCAGAACGAAAGAAAGCACAGAGCCCCAGATTTGCTGTTGTCCTGGAGAGCTTGCAGAGCACTGGGGAAAAGCAGGCAGAGAATTCCCTGCTAGCACCTTCTCTGTGCCTGGGAAACAGAAGTGTTCACATTGCTTCGCAGAATCGCTTTTGTGCAGAAAACAGTAACACTTGTTCAGAACGAAAGAAAGCACAGAGCCCCAGATTTTATGTTGTCCTGGAGAGCTTGCAGAGCACTGGGGAAAAGCAGGCAGAGAATTCCCTGCTAGCACCTTCTTTGTGCCTGTTCACATTGCTTCGCAGAATCGCTTTTGTGCAGAAAACAGTAACACTTGTTCAGAACGAAAGAAAGCACAGAGCCCCAGATTTTATGTTGTCCTGGAGAGCTTGCAGAGCACTGGGGAAAAGCAGGCAGAGAATTCCCTGCTAGCACCTTCTCTGTGCCTGGGAAACAGAAGTGTTCCCATTGCTTCGCAGAATCGCTTTTGTGCAGAAAACAGTAACACTTGTTCACAACGAAAGAAAGCACAGAGCCCCAGATTTGCTGTTGTCCTGGAGGGCTTGCAGAGCACTGGGGAAAGGCAGGCAGAGGATTCCCTGCTAGCACCTTCTCTGTGCCTGTTCACATTGCTTCGCAGAATCGCTTTTGTGCAGAAAACAGTAACACTTGTTCAGAACGAAAGAAAGCACAGAGCCCCAGATTTTATGTTGTCCTGGAGAGCTTGCAGAGCACTGGGGAAAGGCAGGCAGACAATTCCCTGCTAGCACCTTCTCTGTGCCTGGGAAGCACAAGTGTTCACATTGCTTCGCAGAATCGCTTTTGTGCAGAAAACAGTAACACTTGTTCAGAACGAAAGAAAGCACAGAGCCCCAGATTTGCTGTTGTCCTGGAGAGCTTGCAGAGCACTGGGGAAAAGCAGGCAGAGAATTCCCTGCTAGCACCTTCTCTGTGCCTGGGAAGCAGAAGTGTTCACATTGCTTCGCAGAATCGCTTTTATGCAGAAAACAGTAACACTTGTTCAGAACGAAAGAAAGCACAGAGCCCCAGATTTTATGTTGTCCTGGAGAGCTTGCAGAGCACTGGGGAAAAGCAGGCAGAGAATTCCCTGCTAGCACCTTCTCTGTGCCTGGGAAACAGAAGTGTTCACATTGCTTCGCAGAATCGCTTTTGTGCAGAAAACAGTAACACTTGTTCAGAACGAAAGAAAGCACAGAGCCCCAGATTTTATGTTGTTCTGGAGAGCTTGCAGAGCACTGGGGAAAGGCAGGCAGAGAATTCCCTGCTAGCACCTTCTTTGTGCCTGTTCACATTGCTTGGCAGAATCGCTTTTGTGCAGAAAACAGTAACACTTGTTCAGAACGAAAGAAAGCACAGAGCCCCAGATTTTATGTTGTCCTGGAGAGCTTGCAGAGCACTGGGGAAAAGCAGGCAGAGAATTCCCTGCTAGCACCTTCTCTGTGCCTGGGAAACAGAAGTGTTCCCATTGCTTCGCAGAATCGCTTTTGTGCAGAAAACAGTAACACTTGTTCACAACGAAAGAAAGCACAGAGCCCCAGATTTGTTGTTGTCCTGGAGAGCTTGCAGAGCACTGGGGAAAGGCAGGCAGAGGATTCCCTGCTAGCACCTTCTCTGTGCCTGTTCACATTGCTTCGCAGAATCGCTTTTGTGCAGAAAACAGTAACACTTGTTCAGAACGAAAGAAAGCACAGAGCCCCAGATTTTATGTTGTCCTGGAGAGCTTGCAGAGCACTGGGGAAAGGCAGGCAGAGAATTCCCTGCTAGCACCTTCTCTGTGCCTGGGAGGCAGAAGTGTTCACATTGCTTGGCAGAATCGCTTCTGTGCAGAAAACAGTAACACTTGTTCAGAACGAAAGAAAGCACAGAGCCCCAGATTTTATGTTGTCCTGGAGAGCTTGCAGAGCACTGGGGAAAGGCAGGCAGAGAATTCCCTGCTAGCACCTTCTCTGTGCCTGGGAAGCAGAACTGTTCACATTGCTTGGCAGAATCGCTTTTGTGCAGAAAACAGTAACACTTGTTCAGAACGAAAGAAAGCACAGAGCCCCAGATTTTATGTTGTCCTGGAGAGCTTGCAGAGCACTGGGGAAAGGCAGGCAGAGAATTCCCTGCTAGCGCCTTCTCTGTGCCTGGGAAGCAGAAGTGTTCACATTGCTTCGCAGAATCGCTTTTGTGCAGAAAACAGTAACACTTGTTCACAACGAAAGAAAGCACAGAGCCCCAGATTTTATGTAGTCCTGGAGAGCTTGCAGAGCACTGGGGAAAAGCAGGCAGAGAATTGCCTGCTAGCACCTTCTCTGTGCCTGGGAAGCAGAAGTGTTCACATTGCTTGGCAGAATCGGTTTTGTGCAGAAAACAGTAACACTTGTTCAGAACGAAAGAAAGCACAGAGCCCCAGATTTTATGTTGTCCTGGAGAGCTTGCAGAGCACTGGGGAAAGGCAGGCAGAGAATTCCCTGCTAGCACCTTCTCTGTGCCTGTTCACATTCCTTCGCAGAATCGCTTTTGTGCAGAAAACAGTAACACTTGTTCAGAACGAAAGAAAGCACAGAGCCCCAGATTTTATGTTGTCCTGGAGAGCTTGCAGAGCACTGGGGAAAAGCAGGCAGAGAATTCCCTGCTAGCACCTTCTCTGTGCCTGGGAAACAGAAGTGTTCACATTGCTTCGCAGAATCGCTTTTGTGCAGAAAACAGTAACACTTGTTCAGAACGAAAGAAAGCACAGAGCCCCAGATTTGCTGTTGTCCTGGAGAGCTTGCAGAGCACTGGGGAAAAGCAGGCAGAGAATTCCCTGCTAGCACCTTCTCTGTGCCTGGGAAACAGAAGTGTTCACATTGCTTCGCAGAATCGCTTTTGTGCAGAAAACAGTAACACTTGTTCAGAACGAAAGAAAGCACAGAGCCCCAGATTTTATGTTGTTCTGGAGAGCTTGCAGAGCACTGGGGAAAGGCAGGCAGAGAATTCCCTGCTAGCACCTTCTTTGTGCCTGTTCACATTGCTTGGCAGAATCGCTTTTGTGCAGAAAACAGTAACACTTGTTCAGAACGAAAGAAAGCACAGAGCCCCAGATTTTATGTTGTCCTGGAGAGCTTGCAGAGCACTGGGGAAAAGCAGGCAGAGAATTCCCTGCTAGCACCTTCTCTGTGCCTGGGAAACAGAAGTGTTCCCATTGCTTCGCAGAATAGCTTTTGTGCAGAAAACAGTAACACTTGTTCACAACGAAAGAAAGCACAGAGCCCCAGATTTGTTGTTGTCCTGGAGAGCTTGCAGAGCACTGGGGAAAGGCAGGCAGAGGATTCCCTGCTAGCACCTTCTCTGTGCCTGTTCACATTGCTTCGCAGAATCGCTTTTGTGCAGAAAACAGTAACACTTGTTCAGAACGGAAGAAAGCACAGAGCCCCAGATTTTATGTTGTCCTGGAGAGCTTGCAGAGCACTGGGGAAAGGCAGGCAGAGAATTCCCTGCTAGCACCTTCTCTGTGCCTGGGAAGCAGAAGTGTTCCCATTGCTTCGCAGAATCGCTTTTGTGCAGAAAACAATAACACTTGTTCAGAACGAAAGAAAGCACAGAGCCCCAGATTTGCTGTTGTCCTGGAGAGCTTGCAGAGCACTGGGGAAAAGCAGGCAGAGAATTCCCTGCTAGCACCTTCTCTGTGCCTGGGAAGCAGAAGTCTTCACATTGCTTCGCAGAATCGCTTTTGTGCAGAAAACAGTAACACTTGTTCAGAACGAAAGAAAGCACAGAGCCCCAGATTTTATGTTGTCCTGGAGAGCTTGCAGAGCACTGGGGAAAAGCAGGCAGAGAATTCCCTGCTAGCACCTTCTCTGTGCCTGGGAAACAGAAGTGTTCACATTGCTTCGCAGAATCGCTTTTGTGCAGAAAACAGTAACACTTGTTCAGAACGAAAGAAAGCACAGAGCCCCAGATTTGCTGTTGTCCTGGAGAGCTTGCAGAGCACTGGGGAAAGGCAGGCAGAGAATTCCCTGCTAGCACCTTCTTTGTGCCTGTTCACATTGCTTCGCAGAATAGCTTTTGTGCAGAAAACAGTAACACTTGTTCAGAACGAAAGAAAGCACAGAGCCCCAGATTTTATGTTGTCCTGGAGAGCTTGCAGAGCACTGGGGAAAAGCAGGCAGAGAATTCCCTGCTAGCACCTTCTCTGTGCCTGGGAAGCAGAAGTGTTCACATTGCTTCGCAGAATCGCTTTTGTGCAGAAAACAGTAACACTTGTTCAGAACGAAAGAAAGCACAGAGCCCCAGATTTTATGTTGTCCTGGAGAGCTTGCAGAGCATTGGGGAAAAGCAGGCAGAGAATTCCCTGCTAGCACCTTCTCTGTGCCTGGGAAGCAGAAGTGTTCACATTGCTTCGCAGAATCGCTTTTGTGCAGAAAACAGTAACACTTGTTCAGAACGAAAGAAAGCACAGAGCCCCAGATTTTATGTTGTCCTGGAGAGCTTGCAGAGCACTGGGGAAAAGCAGGCAGAGAATTCCCTGCTAGCACCTTCTCTGTGCCTGGGAAGCAGAAGTCTTCACATTGCTTCGCAGAATCGCTTTTGTGCAGAAAACAGTAACACTTGTTCAGAATGAAAGAAAGCACAGAGCCCCAGATTTTATGTTGTCCTGGAGAGCTTGCGGAGCACTGGGGAAAAGCAGGCAGAGAATTCCCTGCTAGCACCTTCTCTGTGCCTGGGAAACAGAAGTCTTCACATTGCTTCGCAGAATCGCTTTTGTGCAGAAAACAGTAACACTTGTTCAGAACGAAGGAAAGCACAGAGCCCCAGATTTTATGTTGTCCTGGAGAGCTTGCAGAGCACTGGGGAAAGGCAGGCAGAGAATTCCCTGCTAGCACCTTCTCTGTGCCTGGGAAGCAGAAGTCTTCACATTGCTTCGCAGAATCGCTTTTGTGCAGAAAACAATAACACTTGTTCAGAACGAAAGAAAGCACAGAGCCCCAGATTTGCTGTTGTCCTGGAGAGCTTGCAGAGCACTGGGGAAAAGCAGGCAGAGAATTCCCTGCTAGGACCTTCTCTGTGCCTGGGAAGCAGAAGTCTTCACATTGCTTCGCAGAATCGCTTTTGTGCAGAAAACAGTAACACTTGTTCAGAACGAAAGAAAGCACAGAGCCCCAGATTTTATGTTGTCCTGGAGAGCTTGCAGAGCACTGGGGAAAAGCAGGCAGAGAATTCCCTGCTAGCACCTTCTCTGTGCCTGGGAAGCAGAAGTCTTCACATTGCTTCGCAGAATCGCTTTTGTGCAGAAAACAGTAACACTTGTTCAGAATGAAAGAAAGCACAGAGCCCCAGATTTTATGTTGTCCTGGAGAGCTTGCAGAGCACTGGGGAAAAGCAGGCAGAGAATTCCCTGCTAGCACCTTCTCTGTGCCTGGGAAACAGAAGTGTTCCCATTGCTTCGCAGAATCGCTTTTGTGCAGAAAACAGTAACACTTGTTCAGAACGGAAGAAAGCACAGAGCCCCAGATTTTATGTTGTCCTGGAGAGCTTGCAGAGCACTGGGGAAAAGCAGGCAGAGAATTCCCTGCTAGCACCTTCTCTGTGCCTGGGAAGCAGAAGTCTTCACATTGCTTCGCAGAATCGCTTTTGTGCAGAAAACAGTAACACTTGTTCAGAATGAAAGAAAGCACAGAGCCCCAGATTTTATGTTGTCCTGGAGAGCTTGCGGAGCACTGGGGAAAAGCAGGCAGAGAATTCCCTGCTAGCACCTTCTCTGTGCCTGGGAAACAGAAGTCTTCACATTGCTTCGCAGAATCGCTTTTGTGCAGAAAACAGTAACACTTGTTCAGAACGAAGGAAAGCACAGAGCCCCAGATTTTATGTTGTCCTGGAGAGCTTGCAGAGCACTGGGGAAAGGCAGGCAGAGAATTCCCTGCTAGCACCTTCTCTGTGCCTGGGAAGCAGAAGTGTTCCCATTGCTTCGCAGAATCGCTTTTGTGCAGAAAACAATAACACTTGTTCAGAACGAAAGAAAGCACAGAGCCCCAGATTTGCTGTTGTCCTGGAGAGCTTGCAGAGCACTGGGGAAAAGCAGGCAGAGAATTCCCTGCTAGCACCTTCTCTGTGCCTGGGAAGCAGAAGTCTTCACATTGCTTCGCAGAATCGCTTTTGTGCAGAAAACAGTAACACTTGTTCAGAACGAAAGAAAGCACAGAGCCCCAGATTTTATGTTGTCCTGGAGAGCTTGCAGAGCACTGGGGAAAAGCAGGCAGAGAATTCCCTGCTAGCACCTTCTCTGTGCCTGGGAAACAGAAGTGTTCACATTGCTTCGCAGAATCGCTTTTGTGCAGAAAACAGTAACACTTGTTCAGAACGAAAGAAAGCACAGAGCCCCAGATTTGCTGTTGTCCTGGAGAGCTTGCAGAGCACTGGGGAAAGGCAGGCAGAGAATTCCCTGCTAGCACCTTCTTTGTGCCTGTTCACATTGCTTCGCAGAATAGCTTTTGTGCAGAAAACAGTAACACTTGTTCAGAACGAAAGAAAGCACAGAGCCCCAGATTTTATGTTGTCCTGGAGAGCTTGCAGAGCACTGGGGAAAAGCAGGCAGAGAATTCCCTGCTAGCACCTTCTCTGTGCCTGGGAAACAGAAGTGTTCCCATTGCTTCGCAGAATCGCTTTTGTGCAGAAAACAGTAACACTTGTTCAGAACGGAAGAAAGCACAGAGCCCCAGATTTTATGTTGTCCTGGAGAGCTTGCAGAGCACTGGGGAAAGGCAGGCAGAGAATTCCCTGCTAGCACCTTCTCTGTGCCTGGGAAGCAGAAGTGTTCACATTGCTTCGCAGAATCGCTTTTGTGCAGAAAACAGTAACACTTGTTCAGAACGAAAGAAAGCACAGAGCCCCAGATTTTATGTTGTCCTGGAGAGCTTGCAGAGCACTGGGGAAAAGCAGGCAGAGAATTCCCTGCTACCACCTTCTCTGTGCCTGGGAAACAGAAGTGTTCACATTGCTTCGCCCAATCGCTTTTGTGCAGAAAACAGTAACAGTTGTTCAGAACGAAGGAAAGCACAGAGCCCCAGATTTTATGTTGTCCTGGAGAGCTTGCAGAGCACTGGGGAAAGGCAGGCAGAGAATTCCCTGCTAGCACCTTCTCTGTGCCTGGGAAGCAGAAGTGTTCACATTGCTTCGCAGAATCGCTTTTGTGCAGAAAACAGTAACACTTGTTCAGAACGAAAGAAAGCACAGAGCCCCAGATTTTATGTTGTCCTGGAGAGCTTGCAGAGCATTGGGGAAAAGCAGGCAGAGAATTCCCTGCTAGCACCTTCTCTGTGCCTGGGAAGCAGAAGTGTTCAAATTGCTTCGCAGAATCGCTTTTGTGCAGAAAACAGTAACACTTGTTCAGAACGAAAGAAAGCACAGAGCCCCAGATTTTATGTTGTCCTGGAGAGCTTGCAGAGCACTGGGGAAAAGCAGGCAGAGAATTCCCTGCTAGCACCTTCTCTGTGCCTGGGAAGCAGAAGTCTTCACATTGCTTCGCAGAATCGCTTTTGTGCAGAAAACAGTAACACTTGTTCAGAATGAAAGAAAGCACAGAGCCCCAGATTTTATGTTGTCCTGGAGAGCTTGCGGAGCACTGGGGAAAAGCAGGCAGAGAATTCCCTGCTAGCACCTTCTCTGTGCCTGGGAAACAGAAGTCTTCACATTGCTTCGCAGAATCGCTTTTGTGCAGAAAACAGTAACACTTGTTCAGAACGAAGGAAAGCACAGAGCCCCAGATTTTATGTTGTCCTGGAGAGCTTGCAGAGCACTGGGGAAAGGCAGGCAGAGAATTCCCTGCTAGCACCTTCTCTGTGCCTGGGAAGCAGAAGTCTTCACATTGCTTCGCAGAATCGCTTTTGTGCAGAAAACAATAACACTTGTTCAGAACGAAAGAAAGCACAGAGCCCCAGATTTGCTGTTGTCCTGGAGAGCTTGCAGAGCACTGGGGAAAAGCAGGCAGAGAATTCCCTGCTAGCACCTTCTCTGTGCCTGGGAAGCAGAAGTCTTCACATTGCTTCGCAGAATCGCTTTTGTGCAGAAAACAGTAACACTTGTTCAGAACGAAAGAAAGCACAGAGCCCCAGATTTTATGTTGTCCTGGAGAGCTTGCAGAGCACTGGGGAAAAGCAGGCAGAGAATTCCCTGCTAGCACCTTCTCTGTGCCTGGGAAGCAGAAGTCTTCACATTGCTTCGCAGAATCGCTTTTGTGCAGAAAACAGTAACACTTGTTCAGAATGAAAGAAAGCACAGAGCCCCAGATTTTATGTTGTCCTGGAGAGCTTGCAGAGCACTGGGGAAAAGCAGGCAGAGAATTCCCTGCTAGCACCTTCTCTGTGCCTGGGAAACAGAAGTGTTCCCATTGCTTCGCAGAATCGCTTTTGTGCAGAAAACAGTAACACTTGTTCAGAACGGAAGAAAGCACAGAGCCCCAGATTTTATGTTGTCCTGGAGAGCTTGCGGAGCACTGGGGAAAAGCAGGCAGAGAATTCCCTGCTAGCACCTTCTCTGTGCCTGGGAAACAGAAGTCTTCACATTGCTTCGCAGAATCGCTTTTGTGCAGAAAACAGTAACACTTGTTCAGAACGAAGGAAAGCACAGAGCCCCAGATTTTATGTTGTCCTGGAGAGCTTGCAGAGCACTGGGGAAAGGCAGGCAGAGAATTCCCTGCTAGCACCTTCTCTGTGCCTGGGAAGCAGAAGTCTTCACATTGCTTCGCAGAATCGCTTTTGTGCAGAAAACAATAACACTTGTTCAGAACGAAAGAAAGCACAGAGCCCCAGATTTGCTGTTGTCCTGGAGAGCTTGCAGAGCACTGGGGAAAAGCAGGCAGAGAATTCCCTGCTAGCACCTTCTCTGTGCCTGGGAAGCAGAAGTCTTCACATTGCTTCGCAGAATCGCTTTTGTGCAGAAAACAATAACACTTGTTCAGAACGAAAGAAAGCACAGAGCCCCAGATTTTATGTTGTCCTGGAGAGCTTGCAGAGCACTGGGGAAAAGCAGGCAGAGAATTCCCTGCTAGCACCTTCTCTGTGCCTGGGAAGCAGAAGTCTTCACATTGCTTCGCAGAATCGCTTTTGTGCAGAAAACAGTAACACTTGTTCAGAATGAAAGAAAGCACAGAGCCCCAGATTTTATGTTGTCCTGGAGAGCTTGCAGAGCACTGGGGAAAAGCAGGCAGAGAATTCCCTGCTAGCACCTTCTCTGTGCCTGGGAAACAGAAGTGTTCCCATTGCTTCGCAGAATCGCTTTTGTGCAGAAAACAGTAACACTTGTTCAGAACGGAAGAAAGCACAGAGCCCCAGATTTTATGTTGTCCTGGAGAGCTTGCAGAGCACTGGGGAAAAGCAGGCAGAGAATTCCCTGCTAGCACCTTCTCTGTGCCTGGGAAGCAGAAGTCTTCACATTGCTTCGCAGAATCGCTTTTGTGCAGAAAACAGTAACACTTGTTCAGAACGAAAGAAAGCACAGAGCCCCAGATTTTATGTTGTCCTGGAGAGCTTGCAGAGCACTGGGGAAAAGCAGGCAGAGAATTCCCTGCTAGCACCTTCTCTGTGCCTGGGAAGCAGAAGTCTTCACATTGCTTCGCAGAATCGCTTTTGTGCAGAAAACAGTAACACTTGTTCAGAACGAAGGAAAGCACAGAGCCCCAGATTTTATGTTGTCCTGGAGAGCTTGCAGAGCACTGGGGAAAGGCAGGCAGAGAATTCCCTGCTAGCACCTTCTCTGTGCCTGGGAAGCAGAAGTCTTCACATTGCTTCGCAGAATCGCTTTTGTGCAGAAAACAATAACACTTGTTCAGAACGAAAGAAAGCACAGAGCCCCAGATTTGCTGTTGTCCTGGAGAGCTTGCAGAGCACTGGGGAAAAGCAGGCAGAGAATTCCCTGCTAGCACCTTCTCTGTGCCTGGGAAGCAGAAGTCTTCACATTGCTTCGCAGAATCGCTTTTGTGCAGAAAACAGTAACACTTGTTCAGAACGAAAGAAAGCACAGAGCCCCAGATTTTATGTTGTCCTGGAGAGCTTGCAGAGCACTGGGGAAAAGCAGGCAGAGAATTCCCTGCTAGCACCTTCTCTGTGCCTGGGAAACAGAAGTGTTCACATTGCTTCGCAGAATCGCTTTTGTGCAGAAAACAGTAACACTTGTTCAGAACGAAAGAAAGCACAGAGCCCCAGATTTGCTGTTGTCCTGGAGAGCTTGCAGAGCACTGGGGAAAGGCAGGCAGAGAATTCCCTGCTAGCACCTTCTTTGTGCCTGTTCACATTGCTTCGCAGAATAGCTTTTGTGCAGAAAACAGTAACACTTGTTCAGAACGAAAGAAAGCACAGAGCCCCAGATTTTATGTTGTCCTGGAGAGCTTGCAGAGCACTGGGGAAAAGCAGGCAGAGAATTCCCTGCTAGCACCTTCTCTGTGCCTGGGAAACAGAAGTGTTCCCATTGCTTCGCCCAATCGCTTTTGTGCAGAAAACAGTAACACTTGTTCAGAACGAAGGAAAGCACAGAGCCCCAGATTTTATGTTGTCCTGGAGAGCTTGCAGAGCACTGGGGAAAGGCAGGCAGAGAATTCCCTGCTAGCACCTTCTCTGTGCCTGGGAAGCAGAAGTGTTCACATTGCTTCGCAGAATCGCTTTTGTGCAGAAAACAGTAACACTTGTTCAGAACGAAAGAAAGCACAGAGCCCCAGATTTTATGTTGTCCTGGAGAGCTTGCAGAGCATTGGGGAAAAGCAGGCAGAGAATTCCCTGCTAGCACCTTCTCTGTGCCTGGGAAGCAGAAGTGTTCAAATTGCTTCGCAGAATCGCTTTTGTGCAGAAAACAGTAACACTTGTTCAGAACGAAAGAAAGCACAGAGCCCCAGATTTTATGTTGTCCTGGAGAGCTTGCAGAGCACTGGGGAAAAGCAGGCAGAGAATTCCCTGCTAGCACCTTCTCTGTGCCTGGGAAGCAGAAGTCTTCACATTGCTTCGCAGAATCGCTTTTGTGCAGAAAACAGTAACACTTGTTCAGAATGAAAGAAAGCACAGAGCCCCAGATTTTATGTTGTCCTGGAGAGCTTGCGGAGCACTGGGGAAAAGCAGGCAGAGAATTCCCTGCTAGCACCTTCTCTGTGCCTGGGAAACAGAAGTCTTCACATTGCTTCGCAGAATCGCTTTTGTGCAGAAAACAGTAACACTTGTTCAGAACGAAGGAAAGCACAGAGCCCCAGATTTTATGTTGTCCTGGAGAGCTTGCAGAGCACTGGGGAAAGGCAGGCAGAGAATTCCCTGCTAGCACCTTCTCTGTGCCTGGGAAGCAGAAGTCTTCACATTGCTTCGCAGAATCGCTTTTGTGCAGAAAACAATAACACTTGTTCAGAACGAAAGAAAGCACAGAGCCCCAGATTTGCTGTTGTCCTGGAGAGCTTGCAGAGCACTGGGGAAAAGCAGGCAGAGAATTCCCTGCTAGCACCTTCTCTGTGCCTGGGAAGCAGAAGTCTTCACATTGCTTCGCAGAATCGCTTTTGTGCAGAAAACAGTAACACTTGTTCAGAACGAAAGAAAGCACAGAGCCCCAGATTTTATGTTGTCCTGGAGAGCTTGCAGAGCACTGGGGAAAAGCAGGCAGAGAATTCCCTGCTAGCACCTTCTCTGTGCCTGGGAAACAGAAGTGTTCACATTGCTTCGCAGAATCGCTTTTGTGCAGAAAACAGTAACACTTGTTCAGAACGAAAGAAAGCACAGAGCCCCAGATTTGCTGTTGTCCTGGAGAGCTTGCAGAGCACTGGGGAAAGGCAGGCAGAGAATTCCCTGCTAGCACCTTCTTTGTGCCTGTTCACATTGCTTCGCAGAATAGCTTTTGTGCAGAAAACAGTAACACTTGTTCAGAACGAAAGAAAGCACAGAGCCCCAGATTTTATGTTGTCCTGGAGAGCTTGCAGAGCACTGGGGAAAAGCAGGCAGAGAATTCCCTGCTAGCACCTTCTCTGTGCCTGGGAAGCAGAAGTCTTCACATTGCTTCGCAGAATCGCTTTTGTGCAGAAAACAGTAACACTTGTTCAGAATGAAAGAAAGCACAGAGCCCCAGATTTTATGTTGTCCTGGAGAGCTTGCAGAGCACTGGGGAAAAGCAGGCAGAGAATTCCCTGCTAGCACCTTCTCTGTGCCTGGGAAACAGAAGTGTTCCCATTGCTTCGCAGAATCGCTTTTGTGCAGAAAACAGTAACACTTGTTCAGCACATAAGAAAGCACAGAGCCCCAGATTTTATGTTGTCCTGGAGAGCTTGCAGAGCACTGGGGAAAGGCAGGCAGAGAATTCCCTGCTAGCACCTTCTCTGTGCCTGGGAAGCAGAAGTGTTCACATTGCTTCGCAGAATCGCTTTTGTGCAGAAAACAGTAACACTTGTTCAGAACGAAAGAAAGCACAGAGCCCCAGATTTTATGTTGTCCTGGAGAGCTTGCAGAGCACTGGGGAAAAGCAGGCAGAGAATTCCCTGCTAGCACCTTCTCTGTGCCTGGGAAACAGAAGTGTTCACATTGCTTCGCAGAATCGCTTTTGTGCAGAAAACAGTAACACTTGTTCAGAACGAAGGAAAGCACAGAGCCCCAGATTTTATGTTGTCCTGGAGAGCTTGCAGAGCACTGGGGAAAAGCAGGCAGAGAATTCCCTGCTAGCACCTTCTCTGTGCCTGGGAAGCAGAAGTCTTCACATTGCTTCGCAGAATCGCTTTTGTGCAGAAAACAGTAACACTTGTTCAGAACGAAAGAAAGCACAGAGCCCCAGATTTTATGTTGTCCTGGAGAGCTTGCAGAGCACTGGGGAAAAGCAGGCAGAGAATTCCCTGCTAGCACCTTCTCTGTGCCTGGGAAACAGAAGTGTTCACATTGCTTCGCAGAATCGCTTTTGTGCAGAAAACAGTAACACTTGTTCAGAACGAAAGAAAGCACAGAGCCCCAGATTTGCTGTTGTCCTGGAGAGCTTGCAGAGCACTGGGGAAAGGCAGGCAGAGAATTCCCTGCTAGCACCTTCTTTGTGCCTGTTCACATTGCTTCGCAGAATAGCTTTTGTGCAGAAAACAGTAACACTTGTTCAGAACGAAAGAAAGCACAGAGCCCCAGATTTTATGTTGTCCTGGAGAGCTTGCAGAGCACTGGGGAAAAGCAGGCAGAGAATTCCCTGCTAGCACCTTCTCTGTGCCTGGGAAGCAGAAGTCTTCACATTGCTTCGCAGAATCGCTTTTGTGCAGAAAACAGTAACACTTGTTCAGAATGAAAGAAAGCACAGAGCCCCAGATTTTATGTTGTCCTGGAGAGCTTGCGGAGCACTGGGGAAAAGCAGGCAGAGAATTCCCTGCTAGCACCTTCTCTGTGCCTGGGAAGCAGAAGTCTTCACATTGCTTCGCAGAATCGCTTTTGTGCAGAAAACAGTAACACTTGTTCAGAACGAAGGAAAGCACAGAGCCCCAGATTTTATGTTGTCCTGGAGAGCTTGCAGAGCACTGGGGAAAGGCAGGCAGAGAATTCCCTGCTAGCACCTTCTCTGTGCCTGGGAAGCAGAAGTGTTCACATTGCTTCGCAGAATCGCTTTTGTGCAGAAAACAATAACACTTGTTCAGAACGAAAGAAAGCACAGAGCCCCAGATTTGCTGTTGTCCTGGAGAGCTTGCAGAGCACTGGGGAAAAGCAGGCAGAGAATTCCCTGCTAGCACCTTCTCTGTGCCTGGGAAGCAGAAGTCTTCACATTGCTTCGCAGAATCGCTTTTGTGCAGAAAACAGTAACACTTGTTCAGAACGAAAGAAAGCACAGAGCCCCAGATTTTATGTTGTCCTGGAGAGCTTGCAGAGCACTGGGGAAAAGCAGGCAGAGAATTCCCTGCTAGCACCTTCTCTGTGCCTGGGAAACAGAAGTGTTCACATTGCTTCGCAGAATCGCTTTTGTGCAGAAAACAGTAACACTTGTTCAGAACGAAAGAAAGCACAGAGCCCCAGATTTGCTGTTGTCCTGGAGAGCTTGCAGAGCACTGGGGAAAGGCAGGCAGAGAATTCCCTGCTAGCACCTTCTTTGTGCCTGTTCACATTGCTTCGCAGAATAGCTTTTGTGCAGAAAACAGTAACACTTGTTCAGAACGAAAGAAAGCACAGAGCCCCAGATTTTATGTTGTCCTGGAGAGCTTGCAGAGCACTGGGGAAAAGCAGGCAGAGAATTCCCTGCTAGCACCTTCTCTGTGCCTGGGAAGCAGAAGTCTTCACATTGCTTCGCAGAATCGCTTTTGTGCAGAAAACAGTAACACTTGTTCAGAATGAAAGAAAGCACAGAGCCCCAGATTTTATGTTGTCCTGGAGAGCTTGCAGAGCACTGGGGAAAAGCAGGCAGAGAATTCCCTGCTAGCACCTTCTCTGTGCCTGGGAAACAGAAGTGTTCCCATTGCTTCGCAGAATCGCTTTTGTGCAGAAAACAGTAACACTTGTTCAGAACGAAAGAAAGCACAGAGCCCCAGATTTTATGTTGTCCTGGAGAGCTTGCAGAGCACTGGGGAAAGGCAGGCAGAGAATTCCCTGCTAGCACCTTCTCTGTGCCTGGGAAGCAGAAGTGTTCACATTGCTTTGCAGAATCGCTTTTGTGCAGAAAACAGTAACACTTGTTCAGAACGAAAGAAAGCACAGAGCCCCAGATTTTATGTTGTCCTGGAGAGCTTGCAGAGCACTGGGGAAAAGCAGGCAGAGAATTCCCTGCTAGCACCTTCTCTGTGCCTGGGAAACAGAAGTGTTCACATTGCTTCGCAGAATCGCTTTTGTGCAGAAAACAGTAACACTTGTTCAGAACGAAGGAAAGCACAGAGCCCCAGATTTTATGTTGTCCTGGAGAGCTTGCAGAGCACTGGGGAAAAGCAGGCAGAGAATTCCCTGCTAGCACCTTCTCTGTGCCTGGGAAGCAGAAGTGTTCACATTGCTTCGCAGAATCGCTTTTGTGCAGAAAACAGTAACACTTGTTCAGAACGAAAGAAAGCACAGAGCCCCAGATTTTATGTTGTCCTGGAGAGCTTGCAGAGCACTGGGGAAAAGCAGGCAGAGAATTCCCTGCTAGCACCTTCTCTGTGCCTGGGAAACAGAAGTGTTCACATTGCTTCGCAGAATCGCTTTTGTGCAGAAAACAGTAACACTTGTTCAGAACGAAAGAAAGCACAGAGCCCCAGATTTGCTGTTGTCCTGGAGAGCTTGCAGAGCACTGGGGAAAGGCAGGCAGAGAATTCCCTGCTAGCACCTTCTTTGTGCCTGTTCACATTGCTTCGCAGAATAGCTTTTGTGCAGAAAACAGTAACACTTGTTCAGAACGAAAGAAAGCACAGAGCCCCAGATTTTATGTTGTCCTGGAGAGCTTGCAGAGCACTGGGGAAAAGCAGGCAGAGAATTCCCTGCTAGCACCTTCTCTGTGCCTGGGAAGCAGAAGTCTTCACATTGCTTCGCAGAATCGCTTTTGTGCAGAAAACAGTAACACTTGTTCAGAATGAAAGAAAGCACAGAGCCCCAGATTTTATGTTGTCCTGGAGAGCTTGCAGAGCACTGGGGAAAAGCAGGCAGAGAATTCCCTGCTAGCACCTTCTCTGTGCCTGGGAAACAGAAGTGTTCCCATTGCTTCGCAGAATCGCTTTTGTGCAGAAAACAGTAACACTTGTTCAGAACGAAGGAAAGCACAGAGCCCCAGATTTTATGTTGTCCTGGAGAGCTTGCAGAGCACTGGGGAAAGGCAGGCAGAGAATTCCCTGCTAGCACCTTCTCTGTGCCTGGGAAGCAGAAGTGTTCACATTGCTTCGCAGAATCGCTTTTGTGCAGAAAACAGTAACACTTGTTCAGAACGAAAGAAAGCACAGAGCCCCAGATTTTATGTTGTCCTGGAGAGCTTGCAGAGCACTGGGGAAAAGCAGGCAGAGAATTCCCTGCTAGCACCTTCTCTGTGCCTGGGAAACAGAAGTGTTCACATTGCTTCGCAGAATCGCTTTTGTGCAGAAAACAGTAACAGTTGTTCAGAACGAAGGAAAGCACAGAGCCCCAGATTTTATGTTGTCCTGGAGAGCTTGCAGAGCACTGGGGAAAAGCAGGCAGAGAATTCCCTGCTAGCACCTTCTCTGCCTGGGAAGCAGAAGTGTTCACATTGCTTCGCAGAATCGCTTTTGTGCAGAAAACAATAACACTTGTTCAGAACGAAAGAAAGCACAGAGCCCCAGATTTTATGTTGTCCTGGAGAGCTTGCAGAGCACTGGGGAAAAGCAGGCAGAGAATTCCCTGCTAGCACCTTCTCTGTGCCTGGGAAGCAGAAGTGTTCAAATTGCTTCGCAGAATCGCTTTTGTGCAGAAAACAGTAACACTTGTTCAGAACGAAGGAAAGCACAGAGCCCCAGATTTTATGTTGTCCTGGAGAGCTTGCAGAGCACTGGGGAAAGGCAGGCAGAGAATTCCCTGCTAGCACCTTCTCTGTGCCTGGGAAGCAGAAGTCTTCACATTGCTTCGCAGAATCGCTTTTGTGCAGAAAACAATAACACTTGTTCAGAACGAAAGAAAGCACAGAGACCCAGATTTTATGTTGTCCTGGAGAGCTTGCAGAGCACTGGGGAAAAGCAGGCAGAGAATTCCCTGCTAGCACCTTCTCTGTGCCTGGGAAGCAGAAGTCTTCACATTGCTTCGCAGAATCGCTTTTGTGCAGAAAACAGTAACACTTGTTCAGAACGAAAGAAAGCACAGAGCCCCAGATTTTATGTTGTCCTGGAGAGCTTGCAGAGCACTGGGGAAAAGCAGGCAGAGAATTCCCTGCTAGCACCTTCTCTGTGCCTGGGAAACAGAAGTGTTCACATTGCTTCGCAGAATCGCTTTTGTGCAGAAAACAGTAACACTTGTTCAGAACGAAAGAAAGCACAGAGCCCCAGATTTGCTGTTGTCCTGGAGAGCTTGCAGAGCACTGGGGAAAGGCAGGCAGAGAATTCCCTGCTAGCACCTTCTTTGTGCCTGTTCACATTGCTTCGCAGAATCGCTTTTGTGCAGAAAACAGTAACACTTGTTCAGAACGAAAGAAAGCACAGAGCCCCAGATTTTATGTTGTCCTGGAGAGCTTGCAGAGCACTGGGGAAAAACAGGCAGAGAATTCCCTGCTAGCACCTTCTCTGTGCCTGGGAAGCAGAAGTCTTCACATTGCTTCGCAGAATCGCTTTTGTGCAGAAAACAGTAACACTTGTTCAGAATGAAAGAAAGCACAGAGCCCCAGATTTTATGTTGTCCTGGAGAGCTTGCAGAGCACTGGGGAAAAGCAGGCAGAGAATTCCCTGCTAGCACCTTCTCTGTGCCTGGGAAACAGAAGTGTTCCCATTGCTTCGCAGAATCGCTTTTGTGCAGAAAACAGTAACACTTGTTCAGAACGAAAGAAAGCACAGAGCCCCAGATTTTATGTTGTCCTGGAGAGCTTGCAGAGCACTGGGGAAAGGCAGGCAGAGAATTCCCTGCTAGCACCTTCTCTGTGCCTGGGAAACAGAAGTGTTCACATTGCTTCGCAGAATCGCTTTTGTGCAGAAAACAGTAACACTTGTTCAGAACGAAAGAAAGCACAGAGCCCCAGATTTTATGTTGTCCTGGAGAGCTTGCAGAGCACTGGGGAAAAGCAGGCAGAGAATTCCCTGCTAGCACCTTCTCTGTGCCTGGGAAACAGAAGTGTTCACATTGCTTCGCAGAATCGCTTTTGTGCAGAAAACAGTAACACTTGTTCAGAACGAAAGAAAGCACAGAGCCCCAGATTTGCTGTTGTCCTGGAGAGCTTGCAGAGCACTGGGGAAAGGCAGGCAGAGAATTCCCTGCTAGCACCTTCTTTGTGCCTGTTCACATTGCTTCGCAGAATCGCTTTTGTGCAGAAAACAGTAACACTTGTTCAGAACGAAAGAAAGCACAGAGCCCCAGATTTTATGTTGTCCTGGAGAGCTTGCAGAGCACTGGGGAAAAACAGGCAGAGAATTCCCTGCTAGCACCTTCTCTGTGCCTGGGAAGCAGAAGTCTTCACATTGCTTCGCAGAATCGCTTTTGTGCAGAAAACAGTAACACTTGTTCAGAATGAAAGAAAGCACAGAGCCCCAGATTTTATGTTGTCCTGGAGAGCTTGCAGAGCACTGGGGAAAAGCAGGCAGAGAATTCCCTGCTAGCACCTTCTCTGTGCCTGGGAAACAGAAGTGTTCCCATTGCTTCGCAGAATCGCTTTTGTGCAGAAAACAGTAACACTTGTTCAGAACGAAAGAAAGCACAGAGCCCCAGATTTTATGTTGTCCTGGAGAGCTTGCAGAGCACTGGGGAAAGGCAGGCAGAGAATTCCCTGCTAGCACCTTCTCTGTGCCTGGGAAACAGAAGTGTTCACATTGCTTCGCAGAATCGCTTTTGTGCAGAAAACAGTAACAGTTGTTCAGAACGAAGGAAAGCACAGAGCCCCAGATTTTATGTTGTCCTGGAGAGCTTGCAGAGCACTGGGGAAAGGCAGGCAGAGAATTCCCTGCTAGCACCTTCTCTGTGCCTGGGAAGCAGAAGTGTTCACATTGCTTCGCAGAATCGCTTTTGTGCAGAAAACAGTAACACTTGTTCAGAACGAAAGAAAGCACAGAGCCCCAGATTTTATGTTGTCCTGGAGAGCTTGCAGAGCACTGGGGAAAAGCAGGCAGAGAATTCCCTGCTAGCACCTTCTCTGTGCCTGGGAAGCAGAAGTCTTCACATTGCTTCGCAGAATCGCTTTTGTGCAGAAAACAGTAACACTTGTTCAGAACGAAAGAAAGCACAGAGCCCCAGATTTTATGTTGTCCTGGAGAGCTTGCAGAGCACTGGGGAAAAGCAGGCAGAGAATTCCCTGCTAGCACCTTCTCTGTGCCTGGGAAACAGAAGTGTTCACATTGCTTCGCAGAATCGCTTTTGTGCAGAAAACAGTAACACTTGTTCAGAACGAAAGAAAGCACAGAGCCCCAGATTTGCTGTTGTCCTGGAGAGCTTGCAGAGCACTGGGGAAAGGCAGGCAGAGAATTCCCTGCTAGCACCTTCTTTGTGCCTGTTCACATTGCTTCGCAGAATAGCTTTTGTGCAGAAAACAGTAACACTTGTTCAGAACGAAAGAAAGCACAGAGCCCCAGATTTTATGTTGTCCTGGAGAGCTTGCAGAGCACTGGGGAAAAGCAGGCAGAGAATTCCCTGCTAGCACCTTCTCTGTGCCTGGGAAGCAGAAGTCTTCACATTGCTTCGCAGAATCGCTTTTGTGCAGAAAACAGTAACACTTGTTCAGAATGAAAGAAAGCACAGAGCCCCAGATTTTATGTTGTCCTGGAGAGCTTGCAGAGCACTGGGGAAAGGCAGGCAGAGAATTCCCTGCTAGCACCTTCTCTGTGCCTGGGAAACAGAAGTGTTCACATTGCTTCGCAGAATCGCTTTTGTGCAGAAAACAGTAACACTTGTTCAGAACGAAAGAAAGCACAGAGCCCCAGATTTTATGTTGTCCTGGAGAGCTTGCAGAGCACTGGGGAAAAGCAGGCAGAGAATTCCCTGCTAGCACCTTCTTTGTGCCTGTTCACATTGCTTCGCAGAATAGCTTTTGTGCAGAAAACAGTAACACTTGTTCAGAACGAAAGAAAGCACAGAGCCCCAGATTTTATGTTGTCCTGGAGAGCTTGCAGAGCACTGGGGAAAAGCAGGCAGAGAATTCCCTGCTAGCACCTTCTCTGTGCCTGGGAAGCAGAAGTCTTCACATTGCTTCGCAGAATCGCTTTTGTGCAGAAAACAGTAACACTTGTTCAGAATGAAAGAAAGCACAGAGCCCCAGATTTTATGTTGTCCTGGAGAGCTTGCAGAGCACTGGGGAAAGGCAGGCAGAGAATTCCCTGCTAGCACCTTCTCTGTGCCTGGGAAGCAGAAGTGTTCACATTGCTTCGCAGAATCGCTTTTGTGCAGAAAACAGTAACACTTGTTCAGAACGAAAGAAAGCACAGAGCCCCAGATTTTATGTTGTCCTGGAGAGCTTGCAGAGCACTGGGGAAAAGCAGGCAGAGAATTCCCTGCTAGCACCTTCTCTGTGCCTGGGAAACAGAAGTGTTCACATTGCTTCGCAGAATCGCTTTTGTGCAGAAAACAGTAACAGTTGTTCAGAACGAAGGAAAGCACAGAGCCCCAGATTTTATGTTGTCCTGGAGAGCTTGCAGAGCACTGGGGAAAAGCAGGCAGAGAATTCCCTGCTAGCACCTTCTCTGTGCCTGGGAAGCAGAAGTGTTCACATTGCTTCGCAGAATCGCTTTTGTGCAGAAAACAGTAACACTTGTTCAGAACGAAAGAAAGCACAGAGCCCCAGATTTGCTGTTGTCCTGGAGAGCTTGCAGAGCACTGGGGAAAGGCAGGCAGAGAATTCCCTGCTAGCACCTTCTTTGTGCCTGTTCACATTGCTTCGCAGAATCGCTTTTGTGCAGAAAACAGTAACACTTGTTCAGAACGAAAGAAAGCACAGAGCCCCAGATTTTATGTTGTCCTGGAGAGCTTGCAGAGCACTGGGGAAAAGCAGGCAGAGAATTCCCTGCTAGCACCTTCTCTGTGCCTGGGAAACAGAAGTGTTCACATTGCTTCGCAGAATCGCTTTTGTGCAGAAAACAGTAACACTTGTTCAGAACGAAAGAAAGCACAGAGCCCCAGATTTGCTGTTGTCCTGGAGAGCTTGCAGAGCACTGGGGAAAGGCAGGCAGAGAATTCCCTGCTAGCACCTTCTTTGTGCCTGTTCACATTGCTTCGCAGAATCGCTTTTGTGCAGAAAACAGTAACACTTGTTCAGAACGAAAGAAAGCACAGAGCCCCAGATTTTATGTTGTCCTGGAGAGCTTGCAGAGCACTGGGGAAAAGCAGGCAGAGAATTCCCTGCTAGCACCTTCTCTGTGCCTGGGAAACAGAAGTGTTCCCATTGCTTCGCAGAATCGCTTTTGTGCAGAAAACAGTAACACTTGTTCAGAACGAAAGAAAGCACAGAGCCCCAGATTTTATGTTGTCCTGGAGAGCTTGCAGAGCACTGGGGAAAGGCAGGCAGAGAATTCCCTGCTAGCACCTTCTCTGTGCCTGGGAAGCAGAAGTGTTCACATTGCTTCGCAGAATCGCTTTTGTGCAGAAAACAGTAACACTTGTTCAGAACGAAAGAAAGCACAGAGCCCCAGATTTTATGTTGTCCTGGAGAGCTTGCAGAGCACTGGGGAAAAGCAGGCAGAGAATTCCCTGCTAGCACCTTCTCTGTGCCTGGGAAGCAGAAGTGTTCACATTGCTTCGCAGAATCGCTTTTGTGCAGAAAACAGTAACAGTTGTTCAGAACGAAGGAAAGCACAGAGCCCCAGATTTTATGTTGTCCTGGAGAGCTTGCAGAGCACTGGGGAAAAGCAGGCAGAGAATTCCCTGCTAGCACCTTCTCTGTGCCTGGGAAGCAGAAGTGTTCCCATTGCTTCGCAGAATCGCTTTTGTGCAGAAAACAGTAACACTTGTTCAGAACGAAGGAAAGCACAGAGCCCCAGATTTTATGTTGTCCTGGAGAGCTTGCAGAGCACTGGGGAAAGGCAGGCAGAGAATTCCCTGCTAGCACCTTCTCTGTGCCTGGGAAGCAGAAGTCTTCACATTGCTTCGCAGAATCGCTTTTGTGCAGAAAACAATAACACTTGTTCAGAACGAAAGAAAGCACAGAGCCCCAGATTTTATGTTGTCCTGGAGAGCTTGCAGAGCACTGGGGAAAAGCAGGCAGAGAATTCCCTGCTAGCACCTTCTCTGTGCCTGGGAAGCAGAAGGGTTCACATTGCTTCGCAGAATCGCTTTTGTGCAGAAAACAGTAACACTTGTTCAGAACGAAAGAAAGCACAGAGACCCAGATTTTATGTTGTCCTGGAGAGCTTGCAGAGCACTGGGGAAAAGCAGGCAGAGAATTCCCTGCTAGCACCTTCTCTGTGCCTGGGAAACAGAAGTGTTCACATTGCTTCGCAGAATCGCTTTTGTGCAGAAAACAGTAACACTTGTTCAGAACGAAAGAAAGCACAGAGCCCCAGATTTGCTGTTGTCCTGGAGAGCTTGCAGAGCACTGGGGAAAGGCAGGCAGAGAATTCCCTGCTAGCACCTTCTTTGTGCCTGTTCACATTGCTTCGCAGAATCGCTTTTGTGCAGAAAACAGTAACACTTGTTCAGAACGAAAGAAAGCACAGAGCCCCAGATTTTATGTTGTCCTGGAGAGCTTGCAGAGCACTGGGGAAAAGCAGGCAGAGAATTCCCTGCTAGCACCTTCTCTGTGCCTGGGAAGCAGAAGTCTTCACATTGCTTCGCAGAATCGCTTTTGTGCAGAAAACAGTAACACTTGTTCAGAATGAAAGAAAGCACAGAGCCCCAGATTTTATGTTGTCCTGGAGAGCTTGCAGAGCACTGGGGAAAAGCAGGCAGAGAATTCCCTGCTAGCACCTTCTCTGTGCCTGGGAAACAGAAGTGTTCCCATTGCTTCGCAGAATCGCTTTTGTGCAGAAAACAGTAACACTTGTTCAGAACGAAAGAAAGCACAGAGCCCCAGATTTTATGTTGTCCTGGAGAGCTTGCAGAGCACTGGGGAAAGGCAGGCAGAGAATTCCCTGCTAGCACCTTCTCTGTGCCTGGGAAACAGAAGTGTTCACATTGCTTCGCAGAATCGCTTTTGTGCAGAAAACAGTAACAGTTGTTCAGAACGAAGGAAAGCACAGAGCCCCAGATTTTATGTTGTCCTGGAGAGCTTGCAGAGCACTGGGGAAAGGCAGGCAGAGAATTCCCTGCTAGCACCTTCTCTGTGCCTGGGAAGCAGAAGTGTTCACATTGCTTCGCAGAATCGCTTTTGTGCAGAAAAGAGTAACACTTGTTCAGAACGAAAGAAAGCACAGAGCCCCAGATTTTATGTTGTCCTGGAGAGCTTGCAGAGCACTGGGGAAAAGCAGGCAGAGAATTCCCTGCTAGCACCTTCTCTGTGCCTGGGAAGCAGAAGTGTTCAAATTGCTTCGCAGAATCGCTTTTGTGCAGAAAACAGTAACACTTGTTCAGAACGAAAGAAAGCACAGAGCCCCAGATTTTATGTTGTCCTGGAGAGCTTGCAGAGCACTGGGGAAAAGCAGGCAGAGAATTCCCTGCTAGCACCTTCTCTGTGCCTGGGAAGCAGAAGTGTTCACATTGCTTCGCAGAATCGCTTTTGTGCAGAAAACAGTAACACTTGTTCAGAATGAAAGAAAGCACAGAGCCCCAGATTTGCTGTTGTCCTGGAGAGCTTGCAGAGCACTGGGGAAAGGCAGGCAGAGAATTCCCTGCTAGCACCTTCTTTGTGCCTGTTCACATTGCTTCGCAGAATCGCTTTTGTGCAGAAAACAGTAACACTTGTTCAGAATGAAAGAAAGCACAGAGCCCCAGATTTTATGTTGTCCTGGAGAGCTTGCAGAGCACTGGGGAAAAGCAGGCAGAGAATTCCCTGCTAGCACCTTCTCTGTGCCTGGGAAACAGAAGTGTTCCCATTGCTTCGCAGAATCGCTTTTGTGCAGAAAACAGTAACACTTGTTCAGAACGGAAGAAAGCACAGAGCCCCAGATTTTATGTTGTCCTGGAGAGCTTGCAGAGCACTGGGGAAAGGCAGGCAGAGAATTCCCTGCTAGCACCTTCTCTGTGCCTGGGAAGCAGAAGTGTTCACATTGCTTCGCAGAATCGCTTTTGTGCAGAAAACAGTAACACTTGTTCAGAACGAAAGAAAGCACAGAGCCCCAGATTTTATGTTGTCCTGGAGAGCTTGCAGAGCACTGGGGAAAAGCAGGCAGAGAATTCCCTGCTAGCACCTTCTCTGTGCCTGGGAAACAGAAGTGTTCACATTGCTTCGCAGAATCGCTTTTGTGCAGAAAACAGTAACAGTTGTTCAGAACGAAAGAAAGCACAGAGCCCCAGATTTTATGTTGTCCTGGAGAGCTTGCAGAGCACTGGGGAAAGGCAGGCAGAGAATTCCCTGCTAGCACCTTCTCTGTGCCTGGGAAGCAGAAGTGTTCACATTGCTTCGCAGAATCGCTTTTGTGCAGAAAACAGTAACACTTGTTCAGAACGAAAGAAAGCACAGAGCCCCAGATTTTATGTTGTCCTGGAGAGCTTGCAGAGCATTGGGGAAAAGCAGGCAGAGAATTCCCTGCTAGCACCTTCTCTGTGCCTGGGAAGCAGAAGTGTTCAAATTGCTTCGCAGAATCGCTTTTGTGCAGAAAACAGTAACACTTGTTCAGAACGAAAGAAAGCACAGAGCCCCAGATTTTATGTTGTCCTGGAGAGCTTGCAGAGCACTGGGGAAAAGCAGGCAGAGAATTCCCTGCTAGCACCTTCTCTGTGCCTGGGAAGCAGAAGGGTTCACATTGCTTCGCAGAATCGCTTTTGTGCAGAAAACAGTAACACTTGTTCAGAATGAAAGAAAGCACAGAGCCCCAGATTTTATGTTGTCCTGGAGAGCTTGCGGAGCACTGGGGAAAAGCAGGCAGAGAATTCCCTGCTAGCACCTTCTCTGTGCCTGGGAAGCAGAAGTGTTCACATTGCTTCGCAGAATCGCTTTTGTGCAGAAAACAGTAACACTTGTTCAGAACGAAAGAAAGCACAGAGCCCCAGATTTTATGTTGTCCTGGAGAGCTTGCAGAGCACTGGGGAAAAGCAGGCAGAGAATTCCCTGCTAGCACCTTCTCTGTGCCTGGGAAACAGAAGTGTTCACATTGCTTCGCAGAATCGCTTTTGTGCAGAAAACAGTAACACTTGTTCAGAACGAAAGAAAGCACAGAGCCCCAGATTTGCTGTTGTCCTGGAGAGCTTGCAGAGCACTGGGGAAAAGCAGGCAGAGAATTCCCTGCTAGCACCTTCTCTGTGCCTGGGAAACAGAAGTGTTCACATTGCTTCGCAGAATCGCTTTTGTGCAGAAAACAGTAACACTTGTTCAGAACGAAAGAAAGCACAGAGCCCCAGATTTTATGTTGTCCTGGAGAGCTTGCAGAGCACTGGGGAAAAGCAGGCAGAGAATTCCCTGCTAGCACCTTCTCTGTGCCTGGGAAGCAGAAGTCTTCACATTGCTTCGCAGAATCGCTTTTGTGCAGAAAACAGTAACACTTGTTCAGAATGAAAGAAAGCACAGAGCCCCAGATTTTATGTTGTCCTGGAGAGCTTGCAGAGCACTGGGGAAAAGCAGGCAGAGAATTCCCTGCTAGCACCTTCTCTGTGCCTGGGAAACAGAAGTGTTCCCATTGCTTCGCAGAATCGCTTTTGTGCAGAAAACAGTAACACTTGTTCAGAACGAAAGAAAGCACAGAGCCCCAGATTTTATGTTGTCCTGGAGAGCTTGCAGAGCACTGGGGAAAGGCAGGCAGAGAATTCCCTGCTAGCACCTTCTCTGTGCCTGGGAAGCAGAAGTGTTCACATTGCTTCGCAGAATCGCTTTTGTGCAGAAAACAGTAACACTTGTTCAGAACGAAAGAAAGCACAGAGCCCCAGATTTTATGTTGTCCTGGAGAGCTTGCAGAGCACTGGGGAAAAGCAGGCAGAGAATTCCCTGCTAGCACCTTCTCTGTGCCTGGGAAGCAGAAGTGTTCACATTGCTTCGCAGAATCGCTTTTGTGCAGAAAACAGTAACAGTTGTTCAGAACGAAGGAAAGCACAGAGCCCCAGATTTTATGTTGTCCTGGAGAGCTTGCAGAGCACTGGGGAAAAGCAGGCAGAGAATTCCCTGCTAGCACCTTCTCTGTGCCTGGGAAGCAGAAGTGTTCACATTGCTTCGCAGAATCGCTTTTGTGCAGAAAACAATAACACTTGTTCAGAACGAAAGAAAGCACAGAGCCCCAGATTTTATGTTGTCCTGGAGAGCTTGCAGAGCACTGGGGAAAAGCAGGCAGAGAATTCCCTGCTAGCACCTTCTCTGTGCCTGGGAAGCAGAAGTGTTCCCATTGCTTCGCAGAATCGCTTTTGTGCAGAAAACAGTAACACTTGTTCAGAACGAAGGAAAGCACAGAGCCCCAGATTTTATGTTGTCCTGGAGAGCTTGCAGAGCACTGGGGAAAGGCAGGCAGAGAATTCCCTGCTAGCACCTTCTCTGTGCCTGGGAAGCAGAAGTCTTCACATTGCTTCGCAGAATCGCTTTTGTGCAGAAAACAATAACACTTGTTCAGAACGAAAGAAAGCACAGAGCCCCAGATTTTATGTTGTCCTGGAGAGCTTGCAGAGCACTGGGGAAAAGCAGGCAGAGAATTCCCTGCTAGCACCTTCTCTGTGCCTGGGAAGCAGAAGGGTTCACATTGCTTCGCAGAATCGCTTTTGTGCAGAAAACAGTAACACTTGTTCAGAACGAAAGAAAGCACAGAGCCCCAGATTTGCTGTTGTCCTGGAGAGCTTGCAGAGCACTGGGGAAAGGCAGGCAGAGAATTCCCTGCTAGCACCTTCTTTGTGCCTGTTCACATTGCTTCGCAGAATCGCTTTTGTGCAGAAAACAGTAACACTTGTTCAGAACGAAAGAAAGCACAGAGCCCCAGATTTTATGTTGTCCTGGAGAGCTTGCAGAGCACTGGGGAAAAGCAGGCAGAGAATTCCCTGCTAGCACCTTCTCTGTGCCTGGGAAGCAGAAGTCTTCACATTGCTTCGCAGAATCGCTTTTGTGCAGAAAACAGTAACACTTGTTCAGAATGAAAGAAAGCACAGAGCCCCAGATTTTATGTTGTCCTGGAGAGCTTGCAGAGCACTGGGGAAAAGCAGGCAGAGAATTCCCTGCTAGCACCTTCTCTGTGCCTGGGAAACAGAAGTGTTCCCATTGCTTCGCAGAATCGCTTTTGTGCAGAAAACAGTAACACTTGTTCAGAACGAAAGAAAGCACAGAGCCCCAGATTTTATGTTGTCCTGGAGAGCTTGCAGAGCACTGGGGAAAGGCAGGCAGAGAATTCCCTGCTAGCACCTTCTCTGTGCCTGGGAAACAGAAGTGTTCACATTGCTTCGCAGAATCGCTTTTGTGCAGAAAACAGTAACAGTTGTTCAGAACGAAGGAAAGCACAGAGCCCCAGATTTTATGTTGTCCTGGAGAGCTTGCAGAGCACTGGGGAAAGGCAGGCAGAGAATTCCCTGCTAGCACCTTCTCTGTGCCTGGGAAGCAGAAGTGTTCACATTGCTTCGCAGAATCGCTTTTGTGCAGAAAAGAGTAACACTTGTTCAGAACGAAAGAAAGCACAGAGCCCCAGATTTTATGTTGTCCTGGAGAGCTTGCAGAGCACTGGGGAAAAGCAGGCAGAGAATTCCCTGCTAGCACCTTCTCTGTGCCTGGGAAGCAGAAGTGTTCAAATTGCTTCGCAGAATCGCTTTTGTGCAGAAAACAGTAACACTTGTTCAGAACGAAAGAAAGCACAGAGCCCCAGATTTTATGTTGTCCTGGAGAGCTTGCAGAGCACTGGGGAAAAGCAGGCAGAGAATTCCCTGCTAGCACCTTCTCTGTGCCTGGGAAGCAGAAGTGTTCACATTGCTTCGCAGAATCGCTTTTGTGCAGAAAACAGTAACACTTGTTCAGAATGAAAGAAAGCACAGAGCCCCAGATTTGCTGTTGTCCTGGAGAGCTTGCAGAGCACTGGGGAAAGGCAGGCAGAGAATTCCCTGCTAGCACCTTCTTTGTGCCTGTTCACATTGCTTCGCAGAATCGCTTTTGTGCAGAAAACAGTAACACTTGTTCAGAATGAAAGAAAGCACAGAGCCCCAGATTTTATGTTGTCCTGGAGAGCTTGCAGAGCACTGGGGAAAAGCAGGCAGAGAATTCCCTGCTAGCACCTTCTCTGTGCCTGGGAAACAGAAGTGTTCCCATTGCTTCGCAGAATCGCTTTTGTGCAGAAAACAGTAACACTTGTTCAGAACGGAAGAAAGCACAGAGCCCCAGATTTTATGTTGTCCTGGAGAGCTTGCAGAGCACTGGGGAAAGGCAGGCAGAGAATTCCCTGCTAGCACCTTCTCTGTGCCTGGGAAGCAGAAGTGTTCACATTGCTTCGCAGAATCGCTTTTGTGCAGAAAACAGTAACACTTGTTCAGAACGAAAGAAAGCACAGAGCCCCAGATTTTATGTTGTCCTGGAGAGCTTGCAGAGCACTGGGGAAAAGCAGGCAGAGAATTCCCTGCTAGCACCTTCTCTGTGCCTGGGAAACAGAAGTGTTCACATTGCTTCGCAGAATCGCTTTTGTGCAGAAAACAGTAACAGTTGTTCAGAACGAAAGAAAGCACAGAGCCCCAGATTTTATGTTGTCCTGGAGAGCTTGCAGAGCACTGGGGAAAGGCAGGCAGAGAATTCCCTGCTAGCACCTTCTCTGTGCCTGGGAAGCAGAAGTGTTCACATTGCTTCGCAGAATCGCTTTTGTGCAGAAAACAGTAACACTTGTTCAGAACGAAAGAAAGCACAGAGCCCCAGATTTTATGTTGTCCTGGAGAGCTTGCAGAGCATTGGGGAAAAGCAGGCAGAGAATTCCCTGCTAGCACCTTCTCTGTGCCTGGGAAGCAGAAGTGTTCAAATTGCTTCGCAGAATCGCTTTTGTGCAGAAAACAGTAACACTTGTTCAGAACGAAAGAAAGCACAGAGCCCCAGATTTTATGTTGTCCTGGAGAGCTTGCAGAGCACTGGGGAAAAGCAGGCAGAGAATTCCCTGCTAGCACCTTCTCTGTGCCTGGGAAGCAGAAGTCTTCACATTGCTTCGCAGAATCGCTTTTGTGCAGAAAACAGTAACACTTGTTCAGAATGAAAGAAAGCACAGAGCCCCAGATTTTATGTTGTCCTGGAGAGCTTGCAGAGCACTGGGGAAAGGCAGGCAGAGAATTCCCTGCTAGCACCTTCTCTGTGCCTGGGAAGCAGAAGTGTTCACATTGCTTCGCAGAATCGCTTTTGTGCAGAAAACAGTAACACTTGTTCAGAACGAAAGAAAGCACAGAGCCCCAGATTTTATGTTGTCCTGGAGAGCTTGCAGAGCACTGGGGAAAAGCAGGCAGAGAATTCCCTGCTAGCACCTTCTCTGTGCCTGGGAAGCAGAAGTGTTCACATTGCTTCGCAGAATCGCTTTTGTGCAGAAAACAGTAACAGTTGTTCAGAACGAAGGAAAGCACAGAGCCCCAGATTTTATGTTGTCCTGGAGAGCTTGCAGAGCACTGGGGAAAAGCAGGCAGAGAATTCCCTGCTAGCACCTTCTCTGTGCCTGGGAAGCAGAAGTGTTCACATTGCTTCGCAGAATCGCTTTTGTGCAGAAAACAATAACACTTGTTCAGAACGAAAGAAAGCACAGAGCCCCAGATTTTATGTTGTCCTGGAGAGCTTGCAGAGCACTGGGGAAAAGCAGGCAGAGAATTCCCTGCTAGCACCTTCTCTGTGCCTGGGAAGCAGAAGTGTTCCCATTGCTTCGCAGAATCGCTTTTGTGCAGAAAACAGTAACACTTGTTCAGAACGAAGGAAAGCACAGAGCCCCAGATTTTATGTTGTCCTGGAGAGCTTGCAGAGCACTGGGGAAAGGCAGGCAGAGAATTCCCTGCTAGCACCTTCTCTGTGCCTGGGAAGCAGAAGTCTTCACATTGCTTCGCAGAATCGCTTTTGTGCAGAAAACAATAACACTTGTTCAGAACGAAAGAAAGCACAGAGCCCCAGATTTTATGTTGTCCTGGAGAGCTTGCAGAGCACTGGGGAAAAGCAGGCAGAGAATTCCCTGCTAGCACCTTCTCTGTGCCTGGGAAGCAGAAGGGTTCACATTGCTTCGCAGAATCGCTTTTGTGCAGAAAACAGTAACACTTGTTCAGAACGAAAGAAAGCACAGAGACCCAGATTTTATGTTGTCCTGGAGAGCTTGCAGAGCACTGGGGAAAAGCAGGCAGAGAATTCCCTGCTAGCACCTTCTCTGTGCCTGGGAAACAGAAGTGTTCACATTGCTTCGCAGAATCGCTTTTGTGCAGAAAACAGTAACACTTGTTCAGAACGAAAGAAAGCACAGAGCCCCAGATTTGCTGTTGTCCTGGAGAGCTTGCAGAGCACTGGGGAAAGGCAGGCAGAGAATTCCCTGCTAGCACCTTCTTTGTGCCTGTTCACATTGCTTCGCAGAATCGCTTTTGTGCAGAAAACAGTAACACTTGTTCAGAACGAAAGAAAGCACAGAGCCCCAGATTTTATGTTGTCCTGGAGAGCTTGCAGAGCACTGGGGAAAAGCAGGCAGAGAATTCCCTGCTAGCACCTTCTCTGTGCCTGGGAAGCAGAAGTCTTCACATTGCTTCGCAGAATCGCTTTTGTGCAGAAAACAGTAACACTTGTTCAGAATGAAAGAAAGCACAGAGCCCCAGATTTTATGTTGTCCTGGAGAGCTTGCAGAGCACTGGGGAAAAGCAGGCAGAGAATTCCCTGCTAGCACCTTCTCTGTGCCTGGGAAACAGAAGTGTTCCCATTGCTTCGCAGAATCGCTTTTGTGCAGAAAACAGTAACACTTGTTCAGAACGAAAGAAAGCACAGAGCCCCAGATTTTATGTTGTCCTGGAGAGCTTGCAGAGCACTGGGGAAAGGCAGGCAGAGAATTCCCTGCTAGCACCTTCTCTGTGCCTGGGAAACAGAAGTGTTCACATTGCTTCGCAGAATCGCTTTTGTGCAGAAAACAGTAACAGTTGTTCAGAACGAAGGAAAGCACAGAGCCCCAGATTTTATGTTGTCCTGGAGAGCTTGCAGAGCACTGGGGAAAGGCAGGCAGAGAATTCCCTGCTAGCACCTTCTCTGTGCCTGGGAAGCAGAAGTGTTCACATTGCTTCGCAGAATCGCTTTTGTGCAGAAAAGAGTAACACTTGTTCAGAACGAAAGAAAGCACAGAGCCCCAGATTTTATGTTGTCCTGGAGAGCTTGCAGAGCACTGGGGAAAAGCAGGCAGAGAATTCCCTGCTAGCACCTTCTCTGTGCCTGGGAAGCAGAAGTGTTCAAATTGCTTCGCAGAATCGCTTTTGTGCAGAAAACAGTAACACTTGTTCAGAACGAAAGAAAGCACAGAGCCCCAGATTTTATGTTGTCCTGGAGAGCTTGCAGAGCACTGGGGAAAAGCAGGCAGAGAATTCCCTGCTAGCACCTTCTCTGTGCCTGGGAAGCAGAAGTGTTCACATTGCTTCGCAGAATCGCTTTTGTGCAGAAAACAGTAACACTTGTTCAGAATGAAAGAAAGCACAGAGCCCCAGATTTGCTGTTGTCCTGGAGAGCTTGCAGAGCACTGGGGAAAGGCAGGCAGAGAATTCCCTGCTAGCACCTTCTTTGTGCCTGTTCACATTGCTTCGCAGAATCGCTTTTGTGCAGAAAACAGTAACACTTGTTCAGAATGAAAGAAAGCACAGAGCCCCAGATTTTATGTTGTCCTGGAGAGCTTGCAGAGCACTGGGGAAAAGCAGGCAGAGAATTCCCTGCTAGCACCTTCTCTGTGCCTGGGAAACAGAAGTGTTCCCATTGCTTCGCAGAATCGCTTTTGTGCAGAAAACAGTAACACTTGTTCAGAACGGAAGAAAGCACAGAGCCCCAGATTTTATGTTGTCCTGGAGAGCTTGCAGAGCACTGGGGAAAGGCAGGCAGAGAATTCCCTGCTAGCACCTTCTCTGTGCCTGGGAAGCAGAAGTGTTCACATTGCTTCGCAGAATCGCTTTTGTGCAGAAAACAGTAACACTTGTTCAGAACGAAAGAAAGCACAGAGCCCCAGATTTTATGTTGTCCTGGAGAGCTTGCAGAGCACTGGGGAAAAGCAGGCAGAGAATTCCCTGCTAGCACCTTCTCTGTGCCTGGGAAACAGAAGTGTTCACATTGCTTCGCAGAATCGCTTTTGTGCAGAAAACAGTAACAGTTGTTCAGAACGAAAGAAAGCACAGAGCCCCAGATTTTATGTTGTCCTGGAGAGCTTGCAGAGCACTGGGGAAAGGCAGGCAGAGAATTCCCTGCTAGCACCTTCTCTGTGCCTGGGAAGCAGAAGTGTTCACATTGCTTCGCAGAATCGCTTTTGTGCAGAAAACAGTAACACTTGTTCAGAACGAAAGAAAGCACAGAGCCCCAGATTTTATGTTGTCCTGGAGAGCTTGCAGAGCATTGGGGAAAAGCAGGCAGAGAATTCCCTGCTAGCACCTTCTCTGTGCCTGGGAAGCAGAAGTGTTCAAATTGCTTCGCAGAATCGCTTTTGTGCAGAAAACAGTAACACTTGTTCAGAACGAAAGAAAGCACAGAGCCCCAGATTTTATGTTGTCCTGGAGAGCTTGCAGAGCACTGGGGAAAAGCAGGCAGAGAATTCCCTGCTAGCACCTTCTCTGTGCCTGGGAAGCAGAAGTCTTCACATTGCTTCGCAGAATCGCTTTTGTGCAGAAAACAGTAACACTTGTTCAGAATGAAAGAAAGCACAGAGCCCCAGATTTTATGTTGTCCTGGAGAGCTTGCGGAGCACTGGGGAAAAGCAGGCAGAGAATTCCCTGCTAGCACCTTCTCTGTGCCTGGGAAGCAGAAGTGTTCAAATTGCTTCGCAGAATCGCTTTTGTGCAGAAAACAGTAACACTTGTTCAGAACGAAAGAAAGCACAGAGCCCCAGATTTTATGTTGTCCTGGAGAGCTTGCAGAGCACTGGGGAAAAGCAGGCAGAGAATTCCCTGCTAGCACCTTCTCTGTGCCTGGGAAGCAGAAGTGTTCACATTGCTTCGCAGAATCGCTTTTGTGCAGAAAACAGTAACACTTGTTCAGAATGAAAGAAAGCACAGAGCCCCAGATTTGCTGTTGTCCTGGAGAGCTTGCAGAGCACTGGGGAAAGGCAGGCAGAGAATTCCCTGCTAGCACCTTCTTTGTGCCTGTTCACATTGCTTCGCAGAATCGCTTTTGTGCAGAAAACAGTAACACTTGTTCAGAATGAAAGAAAGCACAGAGCCCCAGATTTTATGTTGTCCTGGAGAGCTTGCAGAGCACTGGGGAAAAGCAGGCAGAGAATTCCCTGCTAGCACCTTCTCTGTGCCTGGGAAACAGAAGTGTTCCCATTGCTTCGCAGAATCGCTTTTGTGCAGAAAACAGTAACACTTGTTCAGAACGGAAGAAAGCACAGAGCCCCAGATTTTATGTTGTCCTGGAGAGCTTGCAGAGCACTGGGGAAAGGCAGGCAGAGAATTCCCTGCTAGCACCTTCTCTGTGCCTGGGAAGCAGAAGTGTTCACATTGCTTCGCAGAATCGCTTTTGTGCAGAAAACAGTAACACTTGTTCAGAACGAAAGAAAGCACAGAGCCCCAGATTTTATGTTGTCCTGGAGAGCTTGCAGAGCACTGGGGAAAAGCAGGCAGAGAATTCCCTGCTACCACCTTCTCTGTGCCTGGGAAACAGAAGTGTTCAAATTGCTTCGCAGAATCGCTTTTGTGCAGAAAACAGTAACAGTTGTTCAGAACGAAGGAAAGCACAGAGCCCCAGATTTTATGTTGTCCTGGAGAGCTTGCAGAGCACTGGGGAAAGGCAGGCAGAGAATTCCCTGCTAGCACCTTCTCTGTGCCTGGGAAGCAGAAGTGTTCACATTGCTTCGCAGAATCGCTTTTGTGCAGAAAACAGTAACACTTGTTCAGAACGAAAGAAAGCACAGAGCCCCAGATTTTATGTTGTCCTGGAGAGCTTGCAGAGCATTGGGGAAAAGCAGGCAGAGAATTCCCTGCTAGCACCTTCTCTGTGCCTGGGAAGCAGAAGTGTTCAAATTGCTTCGCAGAATCGCTTTTGTGCAGAAAACAGTAACACTTGTTCAGAACGAAAGAAAGCACAGAGCCCCAGATTTTATGTTGTCCTGGAGAGCTTGCAGAGCACTGGGGAAAAGCAGGCAGAGAATTCCCTGCTAGCACCTTCTCTGTGCCTGGGAAGCAGAAGTCTTCACATTGCTTCGCAGAATCGCTTTTGTGCAGAAAACAGTAACACTTGTTCAGAATGAAAGAAAGCACAGAGCCCCAGATTTTATGTTGTCCTGGAGAGCTTGCGGAGCACTGGGGAAAAGCAGGCAGAGAATTCCCTGCTAGCACCTTCTCTGTGCCTGGGAAACAGAAGTCTTCACATTGCTTCGCAGAATCGCTTTTGTGCAGAAAACAGTAACACTTGTTCAGAACGAAGGAAAGCACAGAGCCCCAGATTTTATGTTGTCCTGGAGAGCTTGCAGAGCACTGGGGAAAGGCAGGCAGAGAATTCCCTGCTAGCACCTTCTCTGTGCCTGGGAAGCAGAAGTCTTCACATTGCTTCGCAGAATCGCTTTTGTGCAGAAAACAATAACACTTGTTCAGAACGAAAGAAAGCACAGAGCCCCAGATTTGCTGTTGTCCTGGAGAGCTTGCAGAGCACTGGGGAAAAGCAGGCAGAGAATTCCCTGCTAGCACCTTCTCTGTGCCTGGGAAGCAGAAGTCTTCACATTGCTTCGCAGAATCGCTTTTGTGCAGAAAACAGTAACACTTGTTCAGAACGAAAGAAAGCACAGAGCCCCAGATTTTATGTTGTCCTGGAGAGCTTGCAGAGCACTGGGGAAAAGCAGGCAGAGAATTCCCTGCTAGCACCTTCTCTGTGCCTGGGAAACAGAAGTGTTCACATTGCTTCGCAGAATCGCTTTTGTGCAGAAAACAGTAACACTTGTTCAGAACGAAAGAAAGCACAGAGCCCCAGATTTGCTGTTGTCCTGGAGAGCTTGCAGAGCACTGGGGAAAGGCAGGCAGAGAATTCCCTGCTAGCACCTTCTTTGTGCCTGTTCACATTGCTTCGCAGAATAGCTTTTGTGCAGAAAACAGTAACACTTGTTCAGAACGAAAGAAAGCACAGAGCCCCAGATTTTATGTTGTCCTGGAGAGCTTGCAGAGCACTGGGGAAAAGCAGGCAGAGAATTCCCTGCTAGCACCTTCTCTGTGCCTGGGAAGCAGAAGTCTTCACATTGCTTCGCAGAATCGCTTTTGTGCAGAAAACAGTAACACTTGTTCAGAATGAAAGAAAGCACAGAGCCCCAGATTTTATGTTGTCCTGGAGAGCTTGCAGAGCACTGGGGAAAAGCAGGCAGAGAATTCCCTGCTAGCACCTTCTCTGTGCCTGGGAAACAGAAGTGTTCCCATTGCTTCGCAGAATCGCTTTTGTGCAGAAAACAGTAACACTTGTTCAGAACGAAAGAAAGCACAGAGCCCCAGATTTTATGTTGTCCTGGAGAGCTTGCAGAGCACTGGGGAAAGGCAGGCAGAGAATTCCCTGCTAGCACCTTCTCTGTGCCTGGGAAGCAGAAGTGTTCACATTGCTTCGCAGAATCGCTTTTGTGCAGAAAACAGTAACACTTGTTCAGAACGAAAGAAAGCACAGAGCCCCAGATTTTATGTTGTCCTGGAGAGCTTGCAGAGCACTGGGGAAAAGCAGGCAGAGAATTCCCTGCTAGCACCTTCTCTGTGCCTGGGAAGCAGAAGTGTTCAAATTGCTTCGCAGAATCGCTTTTGTGCAGAAAACAGTAACACTTGTTCAGAACGAAGGAAAGCACAGAGCCCCAGATTTTATGTTGTCCTGGAGAGCTTGCAGAGCACTGGGGAAAGGCAGGCAGAGAATTCCCTGCTAGCACCTTCTCTGTGCCTGGGAAGCAGAAGTGTTCACATTGCTTCGCAGAATCGCTTTTGTGCAGAAAACAATAACACTTGTTCAGAACGAAAGAAAGCACAGAGACCCAGATTTTATGTTGTCCTGGAGAGCTTGCAGAGCACTGGGGAAAAGCAGGCAGAGAATTCCCTGCTAGCACCTTCTCTGTGCCTGGGAAGCAGAAGTGTTCACATTGCTTCGCAGAATCGCTTTTGTGCAGAAAACAGTAACACTTGTTCAGACGAAAGAAAGCACAGAGCCCCAGATTTTATGTTGTCCTGGAGAGCTTGCAGAGCACTGGGGAAAAGCAGGCAGAGAATTCCCTGCTAGCACCTTCTCTGTGCCTGGGAAACAGAAGTGTTCACATTGCTTCGCAGAATCGCTTTTGTGCAGAAAACAGTAACACTTGTTCAGAACGAAAGAAAGCACAGAGCCCCAGATTTGCTGTTGTCCTGGAGAGCTTGCAGAGCACTGGGGAAAGGCAGGCAGAGAATTCCCTGCTAGCACCTTCTTTGTGCCTGTTCACATTGCTTCGCAGAATCGCTTTTGTGCAGAAAACAGTAACACTTGTTCAGAACGAAAGAAAGCACAGAGCCCCAGATTTTATGTTGTCCTGGAGAGCTTGCAGAGCACTGGGGAAAAACAGGCAGAGAATTCCCTGCTAGCACCTTCTCTGTGCCTGGGAAGCAGAAGTGTTCACATTGCTTCGCAGAATCGCTTTTGTGCAGAAAACAGTAACACTTGTTCAGAATGAAAGAAAGCACAGAGCCCCAGATTTTATGTTGTCCTGGAGAGCTTGCAGAGCACTGGGGAAAGGCAGGCAGAGAATTCCCTGCTAGCACCTTCTCTGTGCCTGGGAAACAGAAGTGTTCACATTGCTTCGCAGAATCGCTTTTGTGCAGAAAACAGTAACAGTTGTTCAGAACGAAGGAAAGTACAGAGCCCCAGATTTTATGTTGTCCTGGAGAGCTTGCAGAGCACTGGGGAAAGGCAGGCAGAGAATTCCCTGCTAGCACCTTCTCTGTGCCTGGGAAGCAGAAGTGTTCACATTGCTTCGCAGAATCGCTTTTGTGCAGAAAACAGTAACACTTGTTCAGAACGAAAGAAAGCACAGAGCCCCAGATTTTATGTTGTCCTGGAGAGCTTGCAGAGCACTGGGGAAAAGCAGGCAGAGAATTCCCTGCTAGCACCTTCTCTGTGCCTGGGAAACAGAAGTGTTCACATTGCTTCGCAGAATCACTTTTGTGCAGAAAACAGTAACAGTTGTTCAGAACGAAGGAAAGCACAGAGCCCCAGATTTTATGTTGTCCTGGAGAGCTTGCAGAGCACTGGGGAAAAGCAGGCAGAGAATTCCCTGCTAGCACCTTCTCTGTGCCTGGGAAGCAGAAGTGTTCACATTGCTTCGCAGAATCGCTTTTGTGCAGAAAACAATAACACTTGTTCAGAACGAAAGAAAGCACAGAGCCCCAGATTTTATGTTGTCCTGGAGAGCTTGCAGAGCACTGGGGAAAAGCAGGCAGAGAATTCCCTGCTAGCACCTTCTCTGTGCCTGGGAAGCAGAAGTGTTCAAATTGCTTCGCAGAATCGCTTTTGTGCAGAAAACAGTAACACTTGTTCAGAACGAAGGAAAGCACAGAGCCCCAGATTTTATGTTGTCCTGGAGAGCTTGCAGAGCACTGGGGAAAGGCAGGCAGAGAATTCCCTGCTAGCACCTTCTCTGTGCCTGGGAAGCAGAAGTGTTCACATTGCTTCGCAGAATCGCTTTTGTGCAGAAAACAATAACACTTGTTCAGAACGAAAGAAAGCACAGAGACCCAGATTTTATGTTGTCCTGGAGAGCTTGCAGAGCACTGGGGAAAAGCAGGCAGAGAATTCCCTGCTAGCACCTTCTCTGTGCCTGGGAAGCAGAAGTGTTCACATTGCTTCGCAGAATCGCTTTTGTGCAGAAAACAGTAACACTTGTTCAGAACGAAAGAAAGCACAGAGCCCCAGATTTTATGTTGTCCTGGAGAGCTTGCAGAGCACTGGGGAAAAGCAGGCAGAGAATTCCCTGCTAGCACCTTCTCTGTGCCTGGGAAACAGAAGTGTTCACATTGCTTCGCAGAATCGCTTTTGTGCAGAAAACAGTAACACTTGTTCAGAACGAAAGAAAGCACAGAGCCCCAGATTTGCTGTTGTCCTGGAGAGCTTGCAGAGCACTGGGGAAAGGCAGGCAGAGAATTCCCTGCTAGCACCTTCTTTGTGCCTGTTCACATTGCTTCGCAGAATCGCTTTTGTGCAGAAAACAGTAACACTTGTTCAGAACGAAAGAAAGCACAGAGCCCCAGATTTTATGTTGTCCTGGAGAGCTTGCAGAGCACTGGGGAAAAACAGGCAGAGAATTCCCTGCTAGCACCTTCTCTGTGCCTGGGAAGCAGAAGTGTTCACATTGCTTCGCAGAATCGCTTTTGTGCAGAAAACAGTAACACTTGTTCAGAATGAAAGAAAGCACAGAGCCCCAGATTTTATGTTGTCCTGGAGAGCTTGCAGAGCACTGGGGAAAGGCAGGCAGAGAATTCCCTGCTAGCACCTTCTCTGTGCCTGGGAAACAGAAGTGTTCACATTGCTTCGCAGAATCGCTTTTGTGCAGAAAACAGTAACAGTTGTTCAGAACGAAGGAAAGTACAGAGCCCCAGATTTTATGTTGTCCTGGAGAGCTTGCAGAGCACTGGGGAAAGGCAGGCAGAGAATTCCCTGCTAGCACCTTCTCTGTGCCTGGGAAGCAGAAGTGTTCACATTGCTTCGCAGAATCGCTTTTGTGCAGAAAACAGTAACACTTGTTCAGAACGAAAGAAAGCACAGAGCCCCAGATTTTATGTTGTCCTGGAGAGCTTGCAGAGCACTGGGGAAAAGCAGGCAGAGAATTCCCTGCTAGCACCTTCTCTGTGCCTGGGAAACAGAAGTGTTCACATTGCTTCGCAGAATCACTTTTGTGCAGAAAACAGTAACAGTTGTTCAGAACGAAGGAAAGCACAGAGCCCCAGATTTTATGTTGTCCTGGAGAGCTTGCAGAGCACTGGGGAAAAGCAGGCAGAGAATTCCCTGCTAGCACCTTCTCTGTGCCTGGGAAGCAGAAGTGTTCACATTGCTTCGCAGAATCGCTTTTGTGCAGAAAACAGTAACACTTGTTCAGAACGAAAGAAAGCACAGAGCCCCAGATTTTATGTTGTCCTGGAGAGCTTGCAGAGCACTGGGGAAAGGCAGGCAGAGAATTCCCTGCTAGCACCTTCTCTGTGCCTGGGAAGCAGAAGTGTTCACATTGCTTCGCAGAATCGCTTTTGTGCAGAAAACAATAACACTTGTTCAGAACGAAAGAAAGCACAGAGACCCAGATTTTATGTTGTCCTGGAGAGCTTGCAGAGCACTGGGGAAAAGCAGGCAGAGAATTCCCTGCTAGCACCTTCTCTGTGCCTGGGAAGCAGAAGTGTTCACATTGCTTCGCAGAATCGCTTTTGTGCAGAAAACAGTAACACTTGTTCAGAACGAAAGAAAGCACAGAGCCCCAGATTTTATGTTGTCCTGGAGAGCTTGCAGAGCACTGGGGAAAAGCAGGCAGAGAATTCCCTGCTAGCACCTTCTCTGTGCCTGGGAAACAGAAGTGTTCACATTGCTTCGCAGAATCGCTTTTGTGCAGAAAACAGTAACACTTGTTCAGAACGAAAGAAAGCACAGAGCCCCAGATTTGCTGTTGTCCTGGAGAGCTTGCAGAGCACTGGGGAAAGGCAGGCAGAGAATTCCCTGCTAGCACCTTCTTTGTGCCTGTTCACATTGCTTCGCAGAATCGCTTTTGTGCAGAAAACAGTAACACTTGTTCAGAACGAAAGAAAGCACAGAGCCCCAGATTTTATGTTGTCCTGGAGAGCTTGCAGAGCACTGGGGAAAAACAGGCAGAGAATTCCCTGCTAGCACCTTCTCTGTGCCTGGGAAGCAGAAGTGTTCACATTGCTTCGCAGAATCGCTTTTGTGCAGAAAACAGTAACACTTGTTCAGAATGAAAGAAAGCACAGAGCCCCAGATTTTATGTTGTCCTGGAGAGCTTGCAGAGCACTGGGGAAAGGCAGGCAGAGAATTCCCTGCTAGCACCTTCTCTGTGCCTGGGAAGCAGAAGTGTTCACATTGCTTCGCAGAATCGCTTTTGTGCAGAAAACAGTAACAGTTGTTCAGAACGAAGGAAAGTACAGAGCCCCAGATTTTATGTTGTCCTGGAGAGCTTGCAGAGCACTGGGGAAAGGCAGGCAGAGAATTCCCTGCTAGCACCTTCTCTGTGCCTGGGAAGCAGAAGTGTTCACATTGCTTCGCAGAATCGCTTTTGTGCAGAAAACAGTAACACTTGTTCAGAACGAAAGAAAGCACAGAGCCCCAGATTTTATGTTGTCCTGGAGAGCTTGCAGAGCACTGGGGAAAAGCAGGCAGAGAATTCCCTGCTAGCACCTTCTCTGTGCCTGGGAAACAGAAGTGTTCACATTGCTTCGCAGAATCACTTTTGTGCAGAAAACAGTAACAGTTGTTCAGAACGAAGGAAAGCACAGAGCCCCAGATTTTATGTTGTCCTGGAGAGCTTGCAGAGCACTGGGGAAAAGCAGGCAGAGAATTCCCTGCTAGCACCTTCTCTGTGCCTGGGAAGCAGAAGTGTTCACATTGCTTCGCAGAATCGCTTTTGTGCAGAAAACAATAACACTTGTTCAGAACGAAAGAAAGCACAGAGCCCCAGATTTTATGTTGTCCTGGAGAGCTTGCAGAGCACTGGGGAAAAGCAGGCAGAGAATTCCCTGCTAGCACCTTCTCTGTGCCTGGGAAGCAGAAGTGTTCAAATTGCTTCGCAGAATCGCTTTTGTGCAGAAAACAGTAACACTTGTTCAGAACGAAGGAAAGCACAGAGCCCCAGATTTTATGTTGTCCTGGAGAGCTTGCAGAGCACTGGGGAAAGGCAGGCAGAGAATTCCCTGCTAGCACCTTCTCTGTGCCTGGGAAGCAGAAGTGTTCACATTGCTTCGCAGAATCGCTTTTGTGCAGAAAACAATAACACTTGTTCAGAACGAAAGAAAGCACAGAGACCCAGATTTTATGTTGTCCTGGAGAGCTTGCAGAGCACTGGGGAAAAGCAGGCAGAGAATTCCCTGCTAGCACCTTCTCTGTGCCTGGGAAGCAGAAGTGTTCACATTGCTTCGCAGAATCGCTTTTGTGCAGAAAACAGTAACACTTGTTCAGAACGAAAGAAAGCACAGAGCCCCAGATTTTATGTTGTCCTGGAGAGCTTGCAGAGCACTGGGGAAAAGCAGGCAGAGAATTCCCTGCTAGCACCTTCTCTGTGCCTGGGAAACAGAAGTGTTCACATTGCTTCGCAGAATCGCTTTTGTGCAGAAAACAGTAACACTTGTTCAGAACGAAAGAAAGCACAGAGCCCCAGATTTGCTGTTGTCCTGGAGAGCTTGCAGAGCACTGGGGAAAGGCAGGCAGAGAATTCCCTGCTAGCACCTTCTTTGTGCCTGTTCACATTGCTTCGCAGAATCGCTTTTGTGCAGAAAACAGTAACACTTGTTCAGAACGAAAGAAAGCACAGAGCCCCAGATTTTATGTTGTCCTGGAGAGCTTGCAGAGCACTGGGGAAAAACAGGCAGAGAATTCCCTGCTAGCACCTTCTCTGTGCCTGGGAAGCAGAAGTGTTCACATTGCTTCGCAGAATCGCTTTTGTGCAGAAAACAGTAACACTTGTTCAGAATGAAAGAAAGCACAGAGCCCCAGATTTTATGTTGTCCTGGAGAGCTTGCAGAGCACTGGGGAAAGGCAGGCAGAGAATTCCCTGCTAGCACCTTCTCTGTGCCTGGGAAACAGAAGTGTTCACATTGCTTCGCAGAATCGCTTTTGTGCAGAAAACAGTAACAGTTGTTCAGAACGAAGGAAAGTACAGAGCCCCAGATTTTATGTTGTCCTGGAGAGCTTGCAGAGCACTGGGGAAAGGCAGGCAGAGAATTCCCTGCTAGCACCTTCTCTGTGCCTGGGAAGCAGAAGTGTTCACATTGCTTCGCAGAAACGCTTTTGTGCAGAAAACAGTAACACTTGTTCAGAACGAAAGAAAGCACAGAGCCCCAGATTTTATGTTGTCCTGGAGAGCTTGCAGAGCACTGGGGAAAAGCAGGCAGAGAATTCCCTGCTAGCACCTTCTCTGTGCCTGGGAAGCAGAAGTGTTCAAATTGCTTCGCAGAATCGCTTTTGTGCAGAAAACAGTAACACTTGTTCAGAACGAAAGAAAGCACAGAGCCCCAGATTTTATGTTGTCCTGGAGAGCTTGCAGAGCACTGGGGAAAAGCAGGCAGAGAATTCCCTGCTAGCACCTTCTCTGTGCCTGGGAAGCAGAAGTGTTCACATTGCTTCGCAGAATCGCTTTTGTGCAGAAAACAGTAACACTTGTTCAGAATGAAAGAAAGCACAGAGCCCCAGATTTTATGTTGTCCTGGAGAGCTTGCAGAGCACTGGGGAAAAGCAGGCAGAGAATTCCCTGCTACCACCTTCTCTGTGCCTGGGAAACAGAAGTGTTCACATTGCTTCGCAGAATCGCTTTTGTGCAGAAAACAGTAACAGTTGTTCAGAACGAAGGAAAGCACAGAGCCCCAGATTTTATGTTGTCCTGGAGAGCTTGCAGAGCACTGGGGAAAGGCAGGCAGAGAATTCCCTGCTAGCACCTTCTCTGTGCCTGGGAAGCAGAAGTGTTCACATTGCTTCGCAGAATCGCTTTTGTGCAGAAAACAATAACACTTGTTCAGAACGAAAGAAAGCACAGAGCCCCAGATTTGCTGTTGTCCTGGAGAGCTTGCAGAGCACTGGGGAAAAGCAGGCAGAGAATTCCCTGCTAGCACCTTCTCTGTGCCTGGGAAGCAGAAGTCTTCACATTGCTTCGCAGAATCGCTTTTGTGCAGAAAACAGTAACACTTGTTCAGAACGAAAGAAAGCACAGAGCCCCAGATTTTATGTTGTCCTGGAGAGCTTGCAGAGCACTGGGGAAAAGCAGGCAGAGAATTCCCTGCTAGCACCTTCTCTGTGCCTGGGAAGCAGAAGTGTTCACATTGCTTCGCAGAATCGCTTTTGTGCAGAAAACAATAACACTTGTTCAGAACGAAAGAAAGCACAGAGCCCCAGATTTGCTGTTGTCCTGGAGAGCTTGCAGAGCACTGGGGAAAAGCAGGCAGAGAATTCCCTGCTAGCACCTTCTCTGTGCCTGGGAAGCAGAAGTCTTCACATTGCTTCGCAGAATCGCTTTTGTGCAGAAAACAGTAACACTTGTTCAGAATGAAAGAAAGCACAGAGCCCCAGATTTTATGTTGTCCTGGAGAGCTTGCAGAGCACTGGGGAAAAGCAGGCAGAGAATTCCCTGCTAGCACCTTCTCTGTGCCTGGGAAACAGAAGTGTTCCCATTGCTTCGCAGAATCGCTTTTGTGCAGAAAACAGTAACACTTGTTCAGAACGAAAGAAAGCACAGAGCCCCAGATTTTATGTTGTCCTGGAGAGCTTGCAGAGCACTGGGGAAAGGCAGGCAGAGAATTCCCTGCTAGCACCTTCTCTGTGCCTGGGAAGCAGAAGTGTTCACATTGCTTCGCAGAATCGCTTTTGTGCAGAAAACAATAACACTTGTTCAGAACGAAAGAAAGCACAGAGCCCCAGATTTGCTGTTGTCCTGGAGAGATTGCAGAGCACTGGGGAAAGGCAGGCAGAGAATTCCCTGCTAGCACCTTCTTTGTGCCTGTTCACATTGCTTCGCAGAATAGCTTTTGTGCAGAAAACAGTAACACTTGTTCAGAACGAAAGAAAGCACAGAGCCCCAGATTTTATGTTGTCCTGGAGAGCTTGCAGAGCACTGGGGAAAAGCAGGCAGAGAATTCCCTGCTAGCACCTTCTCTGTGCCTGGGAAGCAGAAGTCTTCACATTGCTTCGCAGAATCGCTTTTGTGCAGAAAACAGTAACACTTGTTCAGAATGAAAGAAAGCACAGAGCCCCAGATTTTATGTTGTCCTGGAGAGCTTGCAGAGTACTGGGGAAAAGCAGGCAGAGAATTCCCTGCTAGCACCTTCTCTGTGCCTGGGAAACAGAAGTGTTCCCATTGCTTCGCAGAATCGCTTTTGTGCAGAAAACAGTAACACTTGTTCAGAACGAAAGAAAGCACAGAGCCCCAGATTTTATGTTGTCCTGGAGAGCTTGCAGAGCACTGGGGAAAGGCAGGCAGAGAATTCCCTGCTAGCACCTTCTCTGTGCCTGGGAAGCAGAAGTGTTCACATTGCTTCGCAGAATCGCTTTTGTGCAGAAAACAGTAACACTTGTTCAGAACGAAAGAAAGCACAGAGCCCCAGATTTTATGTTGTCCTGGAGAGCTTGCAGAGCACTGGGGAAAGGCAGGCAGAGAATTCCCTGCTAGCACCTTCTCTGTGCCTGGGAAGCAGAAGTGTTCACATTGCTTCGCAGAATCGCTTTTGTGCAGAAAACAGTAACACTTGTTCAGAACGAAAGAAAGCACAGAGCCCCAGATTTTATGTTGTCCTGGAGAGCTTGCAGAGCACTGGGGAAAAGCAGGCAGAGAATTCCCTGCTAGCACCTTCTCTGTGCCTGGGAAGCAGAAGTGTTCAAATTGCTTCGCAGAATCGCTTTTGTGCAGAAAACAGTAACACTTGTTCAGAACGAAGGAAAGCACAGAGCCCCAGATTTGCTGTTGTCGTGGAGAGCTTGCAGAGCACTGGGGAAAGGCAGGCAGAGAATTCCCTGCTAGCACCTTCTTTGTGCCTGTTCACATTGCTTCGCAGAATCGCTTTTGTGCAGAAAACAGTAACACTTGTTCAGAACGAAAGAAAGCACAGAGCCCCAGATTTTATGTTGTCCTGGAGAGCTTGCAGAGCACTGGGGAGAGGCAGGCAGAGAATTCCCTGCTAGCACCTTCTCTGTGCCTGGGAAGCAGAAGTCTTCACATTGCTTCGCAGAATCGCTTTTGTGCAGAAAACAGTAACACTTGTTCAGAATGAAAGAAAGCACAGAGCCCCAGATTTTATGTTGTCCTGGAGAGCTTGCGGAGCACTGGGGAAAAGCAGGCAGAGAATTCCCTGCTAGCACCTTCTCTGTGCCTGGGAAACAGAAGTGTTCCCATTGCTTCGCAGAATCGCTTTTGTGCAGAAAACAGTAACACTTGTTCAGAACGAAAGAAAGCACAGAGCCCCAGATTTGCTGTTGTCCTGGAGAGCTTGCAGAGCACTGGGGAAAGGCAGGCAGAGAATTCCCTGCTAGCACCTTCTCTGTGCCTGGGAAGCAGAAGTGTTCACATTGCTTCGCAGAATCGCTTTTGTGCAGAAAACAGTAACACTTGTTCAGAACGAAAGAAAGCACAGAGCCCCAGATTTTATGTTGTCCTGGAGAGCTTGCAGAGCACTGGGGAAAAGCAGGCAGAGAATTCCCTGCTACCACCTTCTCTGGGCATGGGAAACAGAAGTGTTCACATTGCTTCGCAGAATCGCTTTTGTGCAGAAAACAGTAACACTTGTTCAGAACGAAGGAAAGCACAGAGCCCCAGATTTTATGTTGTCCTGGAGAGCTTGCAGAGCACTGGGGAAAGGCAGGCAGAGAATTCCCTGCTAGCACCTTCTCTGTGCCTGGGAAGCAGAAGTGTTCAAATTGCTTCGCAGAATCGCTTTTGTGCAGAAAACAGTAACACTTGTTCAGAACGAAAGAAAGCACAGAGCCCCAGATTTTATGTTGTCCTGGAGAGCTTGCAGAGCACTGGGGAAAGGCAGGCAGAGAATTCCCTGCTAGCACCTTCTCTGTGCCTGGGAAGCAGAAGTCTTCACATTGCTTCGCAGAATCGCTTTTGTGCAGAAAACAATAACACTTGTTCAGAACGAAAGAAAGCACAGAGACCCAGATTTTATGTTGTCCTGGAGAGCTTGCAGAGCACTGGGGAAAAGCAGGCAGAGAATTCCCTGCTAGCACCTTCTCTGTGCCTGGGAAGCAGAAGTGTTCACATTGCTTCGCAGAATCGCTTTTGTGCAGAAAACAGTAACACTTGTTCAGAACGAAAGAAAGCACAGAGCCCCAGATTTTATGTTGTCCTGGAGAGCTTGCAGAGCACTGGGGAAAAGCAGGCAGAGAATTCCCTGCTAGCACCTTCTCTGTGCCTGGGAAACAGAAGTGTTCACATTGCTTCGCAGAATCGCTTTTGTGCAGAAAACAGTAACACTTGTTCAGAACGAAAGAAAGCACAGAGCCCCAGATTTGCTGTTGTCCTGGAGAGCTTGCAGAGCACTGGGGAAAGGCAGGCAGAGAATTCCCTGCTAGCACCTTCTTTGTGCCTGTTCCCATTGCTTCGCAGAATCGCTTTTGTGCAGAAAACAGTAACACTTGTTCAGAACGAAAGAAAGCACAGAGCCCCAGATTTTATGTTGTCCTGGAGAGCTTGCAGAGCACTGGGGAAAGGCAGGCAGAGAATTCCCTGCTAGCACCTTCTCTGTGCCTGGGAAGCAGAAGTGTTCACATTGCTTCGCAGAATCGCTTTTGTGCAGAAAACAGTAACACTTGTTCAGAACGAAAGAAAGCACAGAGCCCCAGATTTTATGTTGTCCTGGAGAGCTTGCAGAGCACTGGGGAAAAGCAGGCAGAGAATTCCCTGCTACCACCTTCTCTGTGCCTGGGAAACAGAAGTGTTCACATTGCTTCGCAGAATCGCTTTTGTGCAGAAAACAGTAACACTTGTTCAGAACGAAGGAAAGCACAGAGCCCCAGATTTTATGTTGTCCTGGAGAGCTTGCAGAGCACTGGGGAAAGGCAGGCAGAGAATTCCCTGCTAGCACCTTCTCTGTGCCTGGGAAGCAGAAGTGTTCACATTGCTTCGCAGAATCGCTTTTGTGCAGAAAACAGTAACACTTGTTCAGAACGAAAGAAAGCACAGAGCCCCAGATTTTATGTTGTCCTGGAGAGCTTGCAGAGCACTGGGGAAAAGCAGGCAGAGAATTCCCTGCTAGCACCTTCTCTGTGCCTGGGAAACAGAAGTGTTCCCATTGCTTCGCAGAATCGCTTTTGTGCAGAAAACAGTAACACTTGTTCAGAACGAAAGAAAGCACAGAGCCTCAGATTTGCTGTTGTCCTGGAGAGCTTGCAGAGCACTGGGGAAAGGCAGGCAGAGAATTCCCTGCTAGCACCTTCTTTGTGCCTGTTCACATTGCTTCGCAGAATCGCTTTTGTGCAGAAAACAGTAACACTTGTTCAGAACGAAGGAAAGCACAGAGCCCCAGATTTTATGTTGTCCTGGAGAGCTTGCAGAGCACTGGGGAAAGGCAGGCAGAGAATTCCCTGCTAGCACCTTCTCTGTGCCTGGGAAGCAGAAGTGTTCACATTGCTTCGCAGAATCGCTTTTGTGCAGAAAACTATAACACTTGTTCAGAACGAAAGAAAGCACAGAGCCCCAGATTTGCTGTTGTCCTGGAGAGCTTGCAGAGCACTGGGGAAAAGCAGGCAGAGAATTCCCTGCTAGCACCTTCTCTGTGCCTGGGAAGCAGAAGTGTTCACATTGCTTCGCAGAATCGCTTTTGTGCAGAAAACAGTAACACTTGTTCAGAACGAAAGAAAGCACAGAGCCCCAGATTTTATGTTGTCCTGGAGAGCTTGCAGAGCACTGGGGAAAGGCAGGCAGAGAATTCCCTGCTAGCACCTTCTCTGTGCCTGGGAAACAGAAGTGTTCACATTGCTTCGCAGAATCGCTTTTGTGCAGAAAACAGTAACAGTTGTTCAGAACGAAAGAAAGCACAGAGCCCCAGATTTGCTGTTGTCCTGGAGAGCTTGCAGAGCACTGGGGAAAGGCAGGCAGAGAATTCCCTGCTAGCACCTTCTCTGTGCCTGTTCACATTGCTTCGCAGAATCGCTTTTGTGCAGAAAACAGTAACACTTGTTCAGAACGAAAGAAAGCACAGAGCCCCAGATTTTATGTTGTCCTGGAGAGCTTGCAGAGCACTGGGGAAAAGCAGGCAGAGAATTCCCTGCTACCACCTTCTCTGTGCCTGGGAAGCAGAAGTGTTCACATTGCTTCGCAGAATCGCTTTTGTGCAGAAAACAGTAACACTTGTTCAGAACGAAAGAAAGCACAGAGCCCCAGATTTGCTGTTGTCCTGGAGAGCTTGCAGAGCACTGGGGAAAAGCAGGCAGAGAATTCCCTGCTAGCACCTTCTCTGTGCCTGGGAAGCAGAAGTGTTCAAATTGCTTCGCAGAATCGCTTTTGTGCAGAAAACAGTAACACTTGTTCAGAACGAAGGAAAGCACAGAGCCCCAGATTTTATGTTGTCCTGGAGAGCTTGCAGAGCACTGGGGAAAGGCAGGCAGAGAATTCCCTGCTAGCACCTTCTCTGTACCTGGGAAGCAGAAGTCTTCACATTGCTTCGCAGAATCGCTTTTGTGCAGAAAACAATAACACTTGTTCAGAACGAAAGAAAGCACAGAGCCCCAGATTTGCTGTTGTCCTGGAGAGCTTGCAGAGCACTGGGGAAAAGCAGGCAGAGAATTCCCTGCTAGCACCTTCTCTGTGCCTGGGAAGCAGAAGTGTTCACATTGCTTCGCAGAATCGCTTTTGTGCAGAAAACAGTAACACTTGTTCAGAACGAAAGAAAGCACAGAGCCCCAGATTTTATGTTGTCCTGGAGAGCTTGCAGAGCACTGCGGAAAAGCAGGCAGAGAATTCCCTGCTAGCACCTTCTCTGTGCCTGGGAAACAGAAGTGTTCACATTGCTTCGCAGAATCGCTTTTGTGCAGAAAACAGTAATACTTGTTCAGAACGAAAGAAAGCACAGAGCCCCAGATTTGCTGTTGTCGTGGAGAGCTTGCAGAGCACTGGGGAAAAGCAGGCAGAGAATTCCCTGCTAGCACCTTCTTTGTGCCTCTTCACATTGCTTCGCAGAATCGCTTTTGTGCAGAAAACAGTAACACTTGTTCAGAACGAAAGAAAGCACAGAGCCCCAGATTTTATGTTGTCCTGGAGAGCTTGCAGAGCACTGGGGAAAAGCAGGCAGAGAATTCCCTGCTAGCACCTTCTCTGTGCCTGGGAAGCAGAAGTCTTCACATTGCTTCGCAGAATCGCTTTTGTGCAGAAAACAGTAACACTTGTTCAGAATGAAAGAAAGCACAGAGCCCCAGATTTTATGTTGTCCTGGAGAGCTTGCGGAGCACTGGGGAAAAGCAGGCAGAGAATTCCCTGCTAGCACCTTCTCTGTGCCTGGGAAACAGAAGTGTTCCCATTGCTTCGCAGAATCGCTTTTGTGCAGAAAACAGTAACACTTGTTCAGAACGAAAGAAAGCACAGAGCCCCAGATTTTATGTTGTCCTGGAGAGCTTGCAGAGCACTGGGGAGAGGCAGGCAGAGAATTCCCTGCTAGCACCTTCTCTGTGCCTGGGAAGCAGAAGTCTTCACATTGCTTCGCAGAATCGCTTTTGTGCAGAAAACAGTAACACTTGTTCAGAATGAAAGAAAGCACAGAGCCCCAGATTTTATGTTGTCCTGGAGAGCTTGCGGAGCACTGGGGAAAAGCAGGCAGAGAATTCCCTGCTAGCACCTTCTCTGTGCCTGGGAAACAGAAGTGTTCCCATTGCTTCGCAGAATCGCTTTTGTGCAGAAAACAGTAACACTTGTTCAGAACGAAAGAAAGCACAGAGCCCCAGATTTGCTGTTGTCCTGGAGAGCTTGCAGAGCACTGGGGAAAGGCAGGCAGAGAATTCCCTGCTAGCACCTTCTCTGTGCCTGGGAAGCAGAAGTGTTCACATTGCTTCGCAGAATCGCTTTTGTGCAGAAAACAGTAACACTTGTTCAGAACGAAAGAAAGCACAGAGCCCCAGATTTTATGTTGTCCTGGAGAGCTTGCAGAGCACTGGGGAAAGGCAGGCAGAGAATTCCCTGCTAGCACCTTCTCTGTGCCTGGGAAGCAGAAGTGTTCAAATTGCTTCGCAGAATCGCTTTTGTGCAGAAAACAGTAACACTTGTTCAGAACGAAGGAAAGCACAGAGCCCCAGATTTTATGTTGTCCTGGAGAGCTTGCAGAGCACTGGGGAAAGGCAGGCAGAGAATTCCCTGCTAGCACCTTCTCTGTGCCTGGGAAGCAGAAGTCTTCACATTGCTTCGCAGAATCGCTTTTGTGCAGAAAACAATAACACTTGTTCAGAACGAAAGAAAGCACAGAGCCCCAGATTTTATGTTGTCCTGGAGAGCTTGCAGAGCACTGGGGAAAAGCAGGCAGAGAATTCCCTGCTAGCACCTTCTCTGTGCCTGGGAAGCAGAAGTGTTCACATTGCTTCGCAGAATCGCTTTTGTGCAGAAAACAGTAACACTTGTTCAGAACGAAAGAAAGCACAGAGCCCCAGATTTTATGTTGTCCTGGAGAGCTTGCAGAGCACTGGGGAAAAGCAGGCAGAGAATTCCCTGCTAGCACCTTCTCTGTGCCTGGGAAACAGAAGTGTTCACATTGCTTCGCAGAATCGCTTTTGTGCAGAAAACAGTAACACTTGTTCAGAACGAAAGAAAGCACAGAGCCCCAGATTTGCTGTTGTCCTGGAGAGCTTGCAGAGCACTGGGGAAAGGCAGGCAGAGAATTCCCTGCTAGCACCTTCTTTGTGCCTGTTCACATTGCTTCGCAGAATCGCTTTTGTGCAGAAAACAGTAACACTTGTTCAGAACGAAAGAAAGCACAGAGCCCCAGATTTTATGTTGTCCTGGAGAGCTTGCAGAGCACTGGGGAAAGGCAGGCAGAGAATTCCCTGCTAGCACCTTCTCTGTGCCTGGGAAGCAGAAGTGTTCACATTGCTTCGCAGAATCGCTTTTGTGCAGAAAACAGTAACACTTGTTCAGAACGAAAGAAAGCACAGAGCCCCAGATTTTATGTTGTCCTGGAGAGCTTGCAGAGCACTGGGGAAAAGCAGGCAGAGAATTCCCTGCTAGCACCTTCTCTGTGCCTGGGAAACAGAAGTGTTCACATTGCTTCGCAGAATCGCTTTTGTGCAGAAAACAGTAACAGTTGTTCAGAACGAAGGAAAGCACAGAGCCCCAGATTTTATGTTGTCCTGGAGAGCTTGCAGAGCACTGGGGAAAGGCAGGCAGAGAATTCCCTGCTAGCACCTTCTCTGTGCCTGGGAAGCAGAAGTGTTCACATTGCTTCGCAGAATCGCTTTTGTGCAGAAAACAGTAACACTTGTTCAGAACGAAAGAAAGCACAGAGCCCCAGATTTTATGTTGTCCTGGAGAGCTTGCAGAGCACTGGGGAAAAGCAGGCAGAGAATTCCCTGCTAGCACCTTCTCTGTGCCTGGGAAACAGAAGTGTTCACATTGCTTCGCAGAATCGCTTTTGTGCAGAAAACAGTAACACTTGTTCAGAACGAAAGAAAGCACAGAGCCCCAGATTTGCTGTTGTCCTGGAGAGCTTGCAGAGCACTGGGGAAAGGCAGGCAGAGAATTCCCTGCTAGCACCTTCTTTGTGCCTGTTCACATTGCTTCGCAGAATCGCTTTTGTGCAGAAAACAGTAACACTTGTTCAGAACGAAAGAAAGCACAGAGCCCCAGATTTTATGTTGTCCTGGAGAGCTTGCAGAGCACTGGGGAAAGGCAGGCAGAGAATTCCCTGCTAGCACCTTCTCTGTGCCTGGGAAGCAGAAGTGTTCACATTGCTTCGCAGAATCGCTTTTGTGCAGAAAACAGTAACACTTGTTCAGAACGAAAGAAAGCACAGAGCCCCAGATTTTATGTTGTCCTGGAGAGCTTGCAGAGCACTGGGGAAAAGCAGGCAGAGAATTCCCTGCTAGCACCTTCTCTGTGCCTGGGAAACAGAAGTGTTCACATTGCTTCGCAGAATCGCTTTTGTGCAGAAAACAGTAACAGTTGTTCAGAACGAAGGAAAGCACAGAGCCCCAGATTTTATGTTGTCCTGGAGAGCTTGCAGAGCACTGGGGAAAGGCAGGCAGAGAATTCCCTGCTAGCACCTTCTCTGTGCCTGGGAAGCAGAAGTGTTCACATTGCTTCGCAGAATCGCTTTTGTGCAGAAAACAGTAACACTTGTTCAGAACGAAAGAAAGCACAGAGCCCCAGATTTGCTGTTGTCCTGGAGAGCTTGCAGAGCACTGGGGAAAGGCAGGCAGAGAATTCCCTGCTAGCACCTTCTTTGTGCCTGTTCACATTGCTTCGCAGAATCGCTTTTGTGCAGAAAACAGTAACACTTGTTCAGAACGAAAGAAAGCACAGAGCCCCAGATTTTATGTTGTCCTGGAGAGCTTGCAGAGCACTGGGGAAAGGCAGGCAGAGAATTCCCTGCTAGCACCTTCTCTGTGCCTGGGAAGCAGAAGTGTTCACATTGCTTCGCAGAATCGCTTTTGTGCAGAAAACAGTAACACTTGTTCAGAACGAAAGAAAGCACAGAGCCCCAGATTTTATGTTGTCCTGGAGAGCTTGCAGAGCACTGGGGAAAAGCAGGCAGAGAATTCCCTGCTAGCACCTTCTCTGTGCCTGGGAAACAGAAGTGTTCACATTGCTTCGCAGAATCGCTTTTGTGCAGAAAACAGTAACAGTTGTTCAGAACGAAGGAAAGCACAGAGCCCCAGATTTTATGTTGTCCTGGAGAGCTTGCAGAGCACTGGGGAAAGGCAGGCAGAGAATTCCCTGCTAGCACCTTCTCTGTGCCTGGGAAGCAGAAGTGTTCACATTGCTTCGCAGAATCGCTTTTGTGCAGAAAACAATAACACTTGTTCAGAACGAAAGAAAGCACAGAGCCCCAGATTTTATGTTGTCCTGGAGAGCTTGCAGAGCACTGGGGAAAAGCAGGCAGAGAATTCCCTGCTAGCACCTTCTCTGTGCCTGGGAAGCAGAAGTCTTCACATTGCTTCGCAGAATCGCTTTTGTGCAGAAAACAATAACACTTGTTCAGAACGAAAGAAAGCACAGAGCCCCAGATTTTATGTTGTCCTGGAGAGCTTGCAGAGCACTGGGGAAAAGCAGGCAGAGAATTCCCTGCTAGCACCTTCTCTGTGCCTGGGAAGCAGAAGTGTTCACATTGCTTCGCAGAATCGCTTTTGTGCAGAAAACAGTAACACTTGTTCAGAACGAAAGAAAGCACAGAGCCCCAGATTTTATGTTGTCCTGGAGAGCTTGCAGAGCACTGGGGAAAAGCAGGCAGAGAATTCCCTGCTAGCACCTTCTCTGTGCCTGGGAAACAGAAGTCTTCACATTGCTTCGCAGAATCGCTTTTGTGCAGAAAACAGTAACACTTGTTCAGAACGAAAGAAAGCACAGAGCCCCAGATTTGCTGTTGTCCTGGAGAGCTTGCAGAGCACTGGGGAAAGGCAGGCAGAGAATTCCCTGCTAGCACCTTCTTTGTGCCTGTTCACATTGCTTCGCAGAATCGCTTTTGTGCAGAAAACAGTAACACTTGTTCAGAACGAAAGAAAGCACAGAGCCCCAGATTTTATGTTGTCCTGGAGAGCTTGCAGAGCACTGGGGAAAAACAGGCAGAGAATTCCCTGCTAGCACCTTCTCTGTGCCTGGGAAGCAGAAGTGTTCACATTGCTTCGCAGAATCGCTTTTGTGCAGAAAACAGTAACACTTGTTCAGAATGAAAGAAAGCACAGAGCCCCAGATTTTATGTTGTCCTGGAGAGCTTGCAGAGCACTGGGGAAAAGCAGGCAGAGAATTCCCTGCTAGCACCTTCTCTGTGCCTGGGAAACAGAAGTGTTCCCATTGCTTCGCAGAATCGCTTTTGTGCAGAAAACAGTAACACTTGTTCAGAACGAAAGAAAGCACAGAGCCCCAGATTTTATGTTGTCCTGGAGAGCTTGCAGAGCACTGGGGAAAGGCAGGCAGAGAATTCCCTGCTAGCACCTTCTCTGTGCCTGGGAAACAGAAGTGTTCACATTGCTTCGCAGAATCGCTTTTGTGCAGAAAACAGTAACAGTTGTTCAGAACGAAGGAAAGCACAGAGCCCCAGATTTTATGTTGTCCTGGAGAGCTTGCAGAGCACTGGGGAAAGGCAGGCAGAGAATTCCCTGCTAGCACCTTCTCTGTGCCTGGGAAGCAGAAGTGTTCACATTGCTTCGCAGAATCGCTTTTGTGCAGAAAACAGTAACACTTGTTCAGAACGAAAGAAAGCACAGAGCCCCAGATTTTATGTTGTCCTGGAGAGCTTGCAGAGCACTGGGGAAAAGCAGGCAGAGAATTCCCTGCTAGCACCTTCTCTGTGCCTGGGAAGCAGAAGTGTTCAAATTGCTTCGCAGAATCGCTTTTGTGCAGAAAACAGTAACACTTGTTCAGAACGAAAGAAAGCACAGAGCCCCAGATTTTATGTTGTCCTGGAGAGCTTGCAGAGCACTGGGGAAAAGCAGGCAGAGAATTCCCTGCTAGCACCTTCTCTGTGCCTGGGAAGCAGAAGTGTTCACATTGCTTCGCAGAATCGCTTTTGTGCAGAAAACAGTAACACTTGTTCAGAATGAAAGAAAGCACAGAGCCCCAGATTTTATGTTGTCCTGGAGAGCTTGCAGAGCACTGGGGAAAAGCAGGCAGAGAATTCCCTGCTAGCACCTTCTCTGTGCCTGGGAAACAGAAGTGTTCACATTGCTTCGCAGAATCGCTTTTGTGCAGAAAACAGTAACAGTTGTTCAGAACGAAGGAAAGCACAGAGCCCCAGATTTTATGTTGTCCTGGAGAGCTTGCAGAGCACTGGGGAAAGGCAGGCAGAGAATTCCCTGCTAGCACCTTCTCTGTGCCTGGGAAGCAGAAGTGTTCACATTGCTTCGCAGAATCGCTTTTGTGCAGAATACAATAACACTTGTTCAGAACGAAAGAAAGCACAGAGCCCCAGATTTTATGTTGTCCTGGAGAGCTTGCAGAGCACTGGGGAAAAGCAGGCAGAGAATTCCCTGCTAGCACCTTCTCTGTGCCTGGGAAGCAGAAGTGTTCACATTGCTTCGCAGAATCGCTTTTGTGCAGAAAACAATAACACTTGTTCAGAACGAAAGAAAGCACAGAGCCCCAGATTTGCTGTTGTCCTGGAGAGCTTGCAGAGCACTGGGGAAAAGCAGGCAGAGAATTCCCTGCTAGCACCTTCTCTGTGCCTGGGAAGCAGAAGTCTTCACATTGCTTCGCAGAATCGCTTTTGTGCAGAAAACAGTAACACTTGTTCAGAACGAAAGAAAGCACAGAGCCCCAGATTTTATGTTGTCCTGGAGAGCTTGCAGAGCACTGGGGAAAAGCAGGCAGAGAATTCCCTGCTAGCACCTTCTCTGTGCCTGGGGAGCAGAAGTGTTCACATTGCTTCGCAGAATCGCTTTTGTGCAGAAAACAATAACACTTGTTCAGAACGAAAGAAAGCACAGAGCCCCAGATTTTATGTTGTCCTGGAGAGCTTGCAGAGCACTGGGGAAAAGCAGGCAGAGAATTCCCTGCTAGCACCTTCTCTGTGCCTGGGAAGCAGAAGTCTTCACATTGCTTCGCAGAATCGCTTTTGTGCAGAAAACAGTAACACTTGTTCAGAACGAGAGAAAGCACAGAGCCCCAGATTTTATGTTGTCCTGGAGAGCTTGCAGAGCACTGGGGAAAAGCAGGCAGAGAATTCCCTGCTAGCACCTTCTCTGTGCCTGGGAAACAGAAGTGTTCCCATTGCTTCGCAGAATCGCTTTTGTGCAGAAAACAGTAACACTTGTTCAGAACGAAAGAAAGCACAGAGCCCCAGATTTGCTGTTGTCCTGGAGAGATTGCAGAGCACTGGGGAAAGGCAGGCAGAGAATTCCCTGCTAGCACCTTCTTTGTGCCTGTTCACATTGCTTCGCAGAATAGCTTTTGTGCAGAAAACAGTAACACTTGTTCAGAACGAAAGAAAGCACAGAGCCCCAGATTTTATGTTGTCCTGGAGAGCTTGCAGAGCACTGGGGAAAAGCAGGCAGAGAATTCCCTGCTAGCACCTTCTCTGTGCCTGGGAAGCAGAAGTCTTCACATTGCTTCGCAGAATCGCTTTTGTGCAGAAAACAGTAACACTTGTTCAGAATGAAAGAAAGCACAGAGCCCCAGATTTTATGTTGTCCTGGAGAGCTTGCAGAGCACTGGGGAAAAGCAGGCAGAGAATTCCCTGCTAGCACCTTCTCTGTGCCTGGGAAACAGAAGTGTTCACATTGCTTCGCAGAATCGCTTTTGTGCAGAAAACAGTAATACTTGTTCAGAACGAAAGAAAGCACAGAGCCCCAGATTTTATGTTGTCCTGGAGAGCTTGCAGAGCACTGGGGAAAAGCAGGCAGAGAATTCCCTGCTAGCACCTTCTCTGTGCCTGGGAAACAGAAGTGTTCCCATTGCTTCGCAGAATCGCTTTTGTGCAGAAAACAGTAACACTTGTTCAGAACGAAAGAAAGCACAGAGCCCCAGATTTGCTGTTGTCCTGGAGAGCTTGCAGAGCACTGGGGAAAGGCAGGCAGAGAATTCCCTGCTAGCACCTTCTCTGTGCCTGGGAAGCAGAAGTGTTCACATTGCTTCGCAGAATCGCTTTTGTGCAGAAAACAGTAACACTTGTTCAGAACGAAAGAAAGCACAGAGCCCCAGATTTTATGTTGTCCTGGAGAGCCTGCAGAGCACTGGGGAAAAGCAGGCAGAGAATTCCCTGCTACCACCTTCTCTGAGCCTGGGAAGCAGAAGTGTTCACATTGCTTCGCAGAATCGCTTTTGTGCAGAAAACAGTAACACTTGTTCAGAACGAAAGAAAGCACAGAGCCCCAGATTTTATGTTGTCATGGAGAGCTTGCAGAGCACTGGGGAAAAGCAGGCAGAGAATTCCCTGCTAGCACCTTCTCTGTGCCTGGGAAGCAGAAGTGTTCAAATTGCTTCGCAGAATCGCTTTTGTGCAGAAAACAGTAACACTTGTTCAGAACGAAAGAAAGCACAGAGCCCCAGATTTTATGTTGTCCTGGAGAGCTTGCAGAGCACTGGGGAAAGGCAGGCAGAGAATTCCCTGCTAGCACCTTCTCTGTGCCTGGGAAGCAGAAGTCTTCACATTGCTTCGCAGAATCGCTTTTGTGCAGAAAACAATAACACTTGTTCAGAACGAAAGAAAGCACAGAGCCCCAGATTTGCTGTTGTCCTGGAGAGCTTGCAGAGCACTGGGGAAAAGCAGGCAGAGAATTCCCTGCTAGCACCTTCTCTGTGCCTGGGAAACAGAAGTGTTCACATTGCTTCGCAGAATCGCTTTTGTGCAGAAAACAGTAATACTTGTTCAGAACGAAAGAAAGCACAGAGCCCCAGATTTTATGTTGTCCTGGAGAGCTTGCAGAGCACTGGGGAAAAGCAGGCAGAGAATTCCCTGCTAGCACCTTCTCTGTGCCTTGGAAACAGAAGTGTTCCCATTGCTTCGCAGAATCGCTTTTGTGCAGAAAACAGTAACACTTGTTCAGAACGAAAGAAAGCACAGAGCCCCAGATTTGCTGTTGTCCTGGAGAGCTTGCAGAGCACTGGGGAAAGGCAGGCAGAGAATTCCCTGCTAGCACCTTCTCTGTGCCTGGGAAGCAGAAGTGTTCACATTGCTTCGCAGAATCGCTTTTGTGCAGAAAACAGTAACACTTGTTCAGAACGAAAGAAAGCACAGAGCCCCAGATTTTATGTTGTCCTGGAGAGCCTGCAGAGCACTGGGGAAAAGCAGGCAGAGAATTCCCTGCTACCACCTTCTCTGTGCCTGGGAAGCAGAAGTCTTCACATTGCTTCGCAGAATCGCTTTTGTGCAGAAAACAGTAACACTTGTTCAGAACGAAAGAAAGCACAGAGCCCCAGATTTTATGTTGTCCTGGAGAGCTTGCAGAGCACTGGGGAAAAGCAGGCAGAGAATTCCCTGCTAGCACCTTCTCTGTGCCTGGGAAGCAGAAGTGTTCACATTGCTTCGCAGAATCGCTTTTGTGCAGAAAACAGTAACACTTGTTCAGAACGAAAGAAAGCACAGAGCCCCAGATTTTATGTTGTCCTGGAGAGCTTGCAGAGCACTGGGGAAAAGCAGGCAGAGAATTCCCTGCTAGCACCTTCTCTGTGCCTGGGAAACAGAAGTGTTCACATTGCTTCGCAGAATCGCTTTTGTGCAGAAAACAGTAACACTTGTTCAGAACGAAAGAAAGCACAGAGCCCCAGATTTTATGTTGTCCTGGAGAGATTGCAGAGCACTGGGGAAAGGCAGGCAGAGAATTCCCTGCTAGCACCTTCTTTGTGCCTGTTCACATTGCTTCGCAGAATAGCTTTTGTGCAGAAAACAGTAACACTTGTTCAGAACGAAAGAAAGCACAGAGCCCCAGATTTTATGTTGTCCTGGAGAGCTTGCAGAGCACTGGGGAAAAGCAGGCAGAGAATTCCCTGCTAGCACCTTCTCTGTGCCTGGGAAGCAGAAGTCTTCACATTGCTTCGCAGAATCGCTTTTGTGCAGAAAACAGTAACACTTGTTCAGAATGAAAGAAAGCACAGAGCCCCAGATTTTATGTTGTCCTGGAGAGCTTGCAGAGCACTGGGGAAAAGCAGGCAGAGAATTCCCTGCTAGCACCTTCTCTGTGCCTGGGAAACAGAAGTGTTCCCATTGCTTCGCAGAATCGCTTTTGTGCAGAAAACAGTAACACTTGTTCAGAACGAAAGAAAGCACAGAGCCCCAGATTTTATGTTGTCCTGGAGAGCTTGCAGAGCACTGGGGAAAGGCAGGCAGAGAATTCCCTGCTAGCACCTTCTCTGTGCCTGGGAAGCAGAAGTGTTCACATTGCTTCGCAGAATCGCTTTTGTGCAGAAAACAGTAACACTTGTTCAGAACGAAAGAAAGCACAGAGCCCCAGATTTTATGTTGTCCTGGAGAGCTTGCAGAGCACTGGGGAAAAGCAGGCAGAGAATTCCCTGCTACCACCTTCTCTGAGCCTGGGAAGCAGAAGTGTTCACATTGCTTCGCAGAATCGCTTTTGTGCAGAAAACAATAACACTTGTTCAGAACGAAAGAAAGCACAGAGCCCCAGATTTTATGTTGTCCTGGAGAGCTTGCAGAGCACTGGGGAAAAGCAGGCAGAGAATTCCCTGCTAGCACCTTCTCTGTGCCTGGGAAGCAGAAGTGTTCAAATTGCTTCGCAGAATCGCTTTTGTGCAGAAAACAGTAACACTTGTTCAGAACGAAAGAAAGCACAGAGCCCCAGATTTTATGTTGTCCTGGAGAGCTTGCAGAGCACTGGGGAAAGGCAGGCAGAGAATTCCCTGCTAGCACCTTCTCTGTACCTGGGAAACAGAAGTGTTCCCATTGCTTCGCAGAATCGCTTTTGTGCAGAAAACAGTAACACTTGTTCAGAACGAAAGAAAGCACAGAGCCCCAGATTTTATGTTGTCCTGGAGAGCTTGCAGAGCACTGGGGAAAAGCAGGCAGAGAATTCCCTGCTAGCACCTTCTCTGTGCCTGGGAAACAGAAGTGTTCCCATTGCTTCGCAGAATCGCTTTTGTGCAGAAAACAGTAACACTTGTTCAGAACGAAAGAAAGCACAGAGCCCCAGATTTGCTGTTGTCCTGGAGAGCTTGCAGAGCACTGGGGAAAGGCAGGCAGAGAATTCCCTGCTAGCACCTTCTCTGTGCCTGGGAAGCAGAAGTGTTCACATTGCTTCGCAGAATCGCTTTTGTGCAGAAAACAGTAACACTTGTTCAGAACGAAAGAAAGCACAGAGCCCCAGATTTTATGTTGTCCTGGAGAGCCTGCAGAGCACTGGGGAAAAGCAGGCAGAGAATTCCCTGCTAGCACCTTCTCTGTGCCTGGGAAGCAGAAGTGTTCACATTGCTTCGCAGAATCGCTTTTGTGCAGAAAACAGTAACACTTGTTCAGAACGAAAGAAAGCACAGAGCCCCAGATTTTATGTTGTCATGGAGAGCTTGCAGAGCACTGGGGAAAAGCAGGCAGAGAATTCCCTGCTAGCACCTTCTCTGTGCCTGGGAAGCAGAAGTGTTCAAATTGCTTCGCAGAATCGCTTTTGTGCAGAAAACAGTAACACTTGTTCAGAACGAAAGAAAGCACAGAGCCCCAGATTTTATGTTGTCCTGGAGAGCTTGCAGAGCACTGGGGAAAGGCAGGCAGAGAATTCCCTGCTAGCACCTTCTCTGTACCTGGGAAGCAGAAGTCTTCACATTGCTTCGCAGAATCGCTTTTGTGCAGAAAACAATAACACTTGTTCAGAACGAAAGAAAGCACAGAGCCCCAGATTTGCTGTTGTCCTGGAGAGCTTGCAGAGCACTGGGGAAAAGCAGGCAGAGAATTCCCTGCTAGCACCTTCTCTGTGCCTGGGAAACAGAAGTGTTCACATTGCTTCGCAGAATCGCTTTTGTGCAGAAAACAGTAATACTTGTTCAGAACGAAAGAAAGCACAGAGCCCCAGATTTTATGTTGTCCTGGAGAGCTTGCAGAGCACTGGGGAAAAGCAGGCAGAGAATTCCCTGCTAGCACCTTCTCTGTGCCTGGGAAACAGAAGTGTTCCCATTGCTTCGCAGAATCGCTTTTGTGCAGAAAACAGTAACACTTGTTCAGAACGAAAGAAAGCACAGAGCCCCAGATTTGCTGTTGTCCTGGAGAGCTTGCAGAGCACTGGGGAAAGGCAGGCAGAGAATTCCCTGCTAGCACCTTCTCTGTGCCTGGGAAGCAGAAGTGTTCACATTGCTTCGCAGAATCGCTTTTGTGCAGAAAACAGTAACACTTGTTCAGAACGAAAGAAAGCACAGAGCCCCAGATTTTATGTTGTCCTGGAGAGCCTGCAGAGCACTGGGGAAAAGCAGGCAGAGAATTCCCTGCTACCACCTTCTCTGTGCCTGGGAAGCAGAAGTCTTCACATTGCTTCGCAGAATCGCTTTTGTGCAGAAAACAGTAACACTTGTTCAGAACGAAAGAAAGCACAGAGCCCCAGATTTTATGTTGTCCTGGAGAGCTTGCAGAGCACTGGGGAAAAGCAGGCAGAGAATTCCCTGCTAGCACCTTCTCTGTGCCTGGGAAGCAGAAGTGTTCACATTGCTTCGCAGAATCGCTTTTGTGCAGAAAACAGTAACACTTGTTCAGAACGAAAGAAAGCACAGAGCCCCAGATTTTATGTTGTCCTGGAGAGCTTGCAGAGCACTGGGGAAAAGCAGGCAGAGAATTCCCTGCTAGCACCTTCTCTGTGCCTGGGAAACAGAAGTGTTCACATTGCTTCGCAGAATCGCTTTTGTGCAGAAAACAGTAACACTTGTTCAGAACGAAAGAAAGCACAGAGCCCCAGATTTTATGTTGTCCTGGAGAGATTGCAGAGCACTGGGGAAAGGCAGGCAGAGAATTCCCTGCTAGCACCTTCTTTGTGCCTGTTCACATTGCTTCGCAGAATAGCTTTTGTGCAGAAAACAGTAACACTTGTTCAGAACGAAAGAAAGCACAGAGCCCCAGATTTTATGTTGTCCTGGAGAGCTTGCAGAGCACTGGGGAAAAGCAGGCAGAGAATTCCCTGCTAGCACCTTCTCTGTGCCTGGGAAGCAGAAGTCTTCACATTGCTTCGCAGAATCGCTTTTGTGCAGAAAACAGTAACACTTGTTCAGAATGAAAGAAAGCACAGAGCCCCAGATTTTATGTTGTCCTGGAGAGCTTGCAGAGCACTGGGGAAAAGCAGGCAGAGAATTCCCTGCTAGCACCTTCTCTGTGCCTGGGAAACAGAAGTGTTCCCATTGCTTCGCAGAATCGCTTTTGTGCAGAAAACAGTAACACTTGTTCAGAACGAAAGAAAGCACAGAGCCCCAGATTTTATGTTGTCCTGGAGAGCTTGCAGAGCACTGGGGAAAGGCAGGCAGAGAATTCCCTGCTAGCACCTTCTCTGTGCCTGGGAAGCAGAAGTGTTCACATTGCTTCGCAGAATCGCTTTTGTGCAGAAAACAGTAACACTTGTTCAGAACGAAAGAAAGCACAGAGCCCCAGATTTTATGTTGTCCTGGAGAGCTTGCAGAGCACTGGGGAAAAGCAGGCAGAGAATTCCCTGCTACCACCTTCTCTGAGCCTGGGAAGCAGAAGTGTTCACATTGCTTCGCAGAATCGCTTTTGTGCAGAAAACAATAACACTTGTTCAGAACGAAAGAAAGCACAGAGCCCCAGATTTTATGTTGTCCTGGAGAGCTTGCAGAGCACTGGGGAAAAGCAGGCAGAGAATTCCCTGCTAGCACCTTCTCTGTGCCTGGGAAGCAGAAGTGTTCAAATTGCTTCGCAGAATCGCTTTTGTGCAGAAAACAGTAACACTTGTTCAGAACGAAAGAAAGCACAGAGCCCCAGATTTTATGTTGTCCTGGAGAGCTTGCAGAGCACTGGGGAAAGGCAGGCAGAGAATTCCCTGCTAGCACCTTCTCTGTACCTGGGAAGCAGAAGTCTTCACATTGCTTCGCAGAATCGCTTTTGTGCAGAAAACAATAACACTTGTTCAGAACGAAAGAAAGCACAGAGCCCCAGATTTGCTGTTGTCCTGGAGAGCTTGCAGAGCACTGGGGAAAAGCAGGCAGAGAATTCCCTGCTAGCACCTTCTCTGTGCCTGGGAAACAGAAGTGTTCACATTGCTTCGCAGAATCGCTTTTGTGCAGAAAACAGTAATACTTGTTCAGAACGAAAGAAAGCACAGAGCCCCAGATTTTATGTTGTCCTGGAGAGCTTGCAGAGCACTGGGGAAAAGCAGGCAGAGAATTCCCTGCTAGCACCTTCTCTGTGCCTGGGAAACAGAAGTGTTCCCATTGCTTCGCAGAATCGCTTTTGTGCAGAAAACAGTAACACTTGTTCAGAACGAAAGAAAGCACAGAGCCCCAGATTTGCTGTTGTCCTGGAGAGCTTGCAGAGCACTGGGGAAAGGCAGGCAGAGAATTCCCTGCTAGCACCTTCTCTGTGCCTGGGAAGCAGAAGTGTTCACATTGCTTCGCAGAATCGCTTTTGTGCAGAAAACAGTAACACTTGTTCAGAACGAAAGAAAGCACAGAGCCCCAGATTTTATGTTGTCCTGGAGAGCCTGCAGAGCACTGGGGAAAAGCAGGCAGAGAATTCCCTGCTAGCACCTTCTCTGTGCCTGGGAAGCAGAAGTGTTCACATTGCTTCGCAGAATCGCTTTTGTGCAGAAAACAGTAACACTTGTTCAGAACGAAGGAAAGCACAGAGCCCCAGATTTTATGTTGTCCTGGAGAGCTTGCAGAGCACTGGGGAAAGGCAGGCAGAGAATTCCCTGCTAGCACCTTCTCTGTGCCTGGGAAGCAGAAGTGTTCACATTGCTTCGCAGAATCGCTTTTGTGCAGAAAACAATAACACTTGTTCAGAACGAAAGAAAGCACAGAGCCCCAGATTTTATGTTGTCCTGGAGAGCTTGCAAAGCACTGGGGAAAAGCAGGCAGAGAATTCCCTGCTAGCACCTTCTCTGTGCCTGGGAAGCAGAAGTGTTCAAATTGCTTCGCAGAATCGCTTTTGTGCAGAAAACAGTAACACTTGTTCAGAACGAAGGAAAGCACAGAGCCCCAGATTTTATGTTGTCCTGGAGAGCTTGCAGAGCACTGGGGAAAGGCAGGCAGAGAATTCCCTGCTAGCACCTTCTCTGTGCCTGGGAAGCAGAAGTCTTCACATTGCTTCGCAGAATCGCTTTTGTGCAGAAAACAATAACACTTGTTCAGAACGAAAGAAAGCACAGAGCCCCAGATTTTATGTTGTCCTGGAGAGCTTGCAGAGCACTGGGGAAAAGCAGGCAGAGAATTCCCTGCTAGCACGTTCTCTGTGCCTGGGAAGCAGAAGTGTTCACATTGCTTCGCAGAATCGCTTTTGTGCAGAAAACAGTAACACTTGTTCAGAACGAAAGAAAGCACAGAGCCCCAGATTTTATGTTGTCCTGGAGAGCTTGCAGAGCACTGGGGAAAAGCAGGCAGAGAATTCCCTGCTAGCACCTTCTCTGTGCCTGGGAAACAGAAGTGTTCACATTGCTTCGCAGAATCGCTTTTGTGCAGAAAACAGTAACACTTGTTCAGAACGAAAGAAAGCACAGAGCCCCAGATTTTATGTTGTCCTGGAGAGCTTGCAGAGCACTGGGGAAAAGCAGGCAGAGAATTCCCTGCTAGCACCTTCTCTGTGCCTGGGAAACAGAAGTGTTCACATTGCTTCGCAGAATCGCTTTTGTGCAGAAAACAGTAACACTTGTTCAGAACGAAAGAAAGCACAGAGCCCCAGATTTGCTGTTGTCCTGGAGAGATTGCAGAGCACTGGGGAAAGGCAGGCAGAGAATTCCCTGCTAGCACCTTCTTTGTGCCTGTTCACATTGCTTCGCAGAATAGCTTTTGTGCAGAAAACAGTAACACTTGTTCAGAACGAAAGAAAGCACAGAGCCCCAGATTTTATGTTGTCCTGGAGAGCTTGCAGAGCACTGGGGAAAAGCAGGCAGAGAATTCCCTGCTAGCACCTTCTCTGTGCCTGGGAAGCAGAAGTCTTCACATTGCTTCGCAGAATCGCTTTTGTGCAGAAAACAGTAACACTTGTTCAGAATGAAAGAAAGCACAGAGCCCCAGATTTTATGTTGTCCTGGAGAGCTTGCAGAGCACTGGGGAAAAGCAGGCAGAGAATTCCCTGCTAGCACCTTCTCTGTGCCTGGGAAACAGAAGTGTTCCCATTGCTTCGCAGAATCGCTTTTGTGCAGAAAACAGTAACACTTGTTCAGAACGAAAGAAAGCACAGAGCCCCAGATTTTATGTTGTCCTGGAGAGCTTGCAGAGCACTGGGGAAAGGCAGGCAGAGAATTCCCTGCTAGCACCTTCTCTGTGCCTGGGAAGCAGAAGTGTTCACATTGCTTCGCAGAATCGCTTTTGTGCAGAAAACAGTAACACTTGTTCAGAACGAAAGAAAGCACAGAGCCCCAGATTTTATGTTGTCCTGGAGAGCTTGCAGAGCACTGGGGAAAAGCAGGCAGAGAATTCCCTGCTACCACCTTCTCTGAGCCTGGGAAGCAGAAGTGTTCACATTGCTTCGCAGAATCGCTTTTGTGCAGAAAACAATAACACTTGTTCAGAACGAAAGAAAGCACAGAGCCCCAGATTTTATGTTGTCCTGGAGAGCTTGCAGAGCACTGGGGAAAAGCAGGCAGAGAATTCCCTGCTAGCACCTTCTCTGTGCCTGGGAAGCAGAAGTGTTCAAATTGCTTCGCAGAATCGCTTTTGTGCAGAAAACAGTAACACTTGTTCAGAACGAAAGAAAGCACAGAGCCCCAGATTTTATGTTGTCCTGGAGAGCTTGCAGAGCACTGGGGAAAGGCAGGCAGAGAATTCCCTGCTAGCACCTTCTCTGTACCTGGGAAGCAGAAGTCTTCACATTGCTTCGCAGAATCGCTTTTGTGCAGAAAACAATAACACTTGTTCAGAACGAAAGAAAGCACAGAGCCCCAGATTTGCTGTTGTCCTGGAGAGCTTGCAGAGCACTGGGGAAAAGCAGGCAGAGAATTCCCTGCTAGCACCTTCTCTGTGCCTGTGAAACAGAAGTGTTCACATTGCTTCGCAGAATCGCTTTTGTGCAGAAAACAGTAACAGTTGTTCAGAACGAAGGAAAGCACAGAGCCCCAGATTTTATGTTGTCCTGGAGAGCTTGCAGAGCACTGGGGAAAGGCAGGCAGAGAATTCCCTGCTAGCACCTTCTCTGTGCCTGGGAAGCAGAAGTGTTCACATTGCTTCGCAGAATCGCTTTTGTGCAGAAAACAGTAACACTTGTTCAGAACGAAAGAAAGCACAGAGCCCCAGATTTTATGTTGTCCTGGAGAGCTTGCAGAGCACTGGGGAAAAGCAGGCAGAGAATTCCCTGCTAGCACCTTCTCTGTGCCTGGGAAGCAGAAGTGTTCAAATTGCTTCGCAGAATCGCTTTTGTGCAGAAAACAGTAACACTTGTTCAGAACGAAAGAAAGCACAGAGCCCCAGATTTTATGTTGTCCTGGAGAGCTTGCAGAGCACTGGGGAAAAGCAGGCAGAGAATTCCCTGCTAGCACCTTCTCTGTGCCTGGGAAGCAGAAGTCTTCACATTGCTTCGCAGAATCGCTTTTGTGCAGAAAACAGTAACACTTGTTCAGAATGAAAGAAAGCACAGAGCCCCAGATTTTATGTTGTCCTGGAGAGCTTGCAGAGCACTGGGGAAAAGCAGGCAGAGAATTCCCTGCTAGCACCTTCTCTGTGCCTGGGAAACAGAAGTGTTCCCATTGCTTCGCAGAATCGCTTTTGTGCAGAAAACAGTAACACTTGTTCAGAACGAAAGAAAGCACAGAGCCCCAGATTTTATGTTGTCCTGGAGAGCTTGCAGAGCACTGGGGAAAGGCAGGCAGAGAATTCCCTGCTAGCACCTTCTCTGTGCCTGGGAAGCAGAAGTGTTCACATTGCTTCGCAGAATCGCTTTTGTGCAGAAAACAGTAACACTTGTTCAGAACGAAAGAAAGCACAGAGCCCCAGATTTTATGTTGTCCTGGAGAGCTTGCAGAGCACTGGGGAAAAGCAGGCAGAGAATTCCCTGCTACCACCTTCTCTGAGCCTGGGAAGCAGAAGTGTTCACATTGCTTCGCAGAATCGCTTTTGTGCAGAAAACAATAACACTTGTTCAGAACGAAAGAAAGCACAGAGCCCCAGATTTTATGTTGTCCTGGAGAGCTTGCAGAGCACTGGGGAAAAGCAGGCAGAGAATTCCCTGCTAGCACCTTCTCTGTGCCTGGGAAACAGAAGTGTTCCCATTGCTTCGCAGAATCGCTTTTGTGCAGAAAACAGTAATACTTGTTCAGAACGAAAGAAAGCACAGAGCCCCAGATTTTATGTTGTCCTGGAGAGCTTGCAGAGCACTGGGGAAAAGCAGGCAGAGAATTCCCTGCTAGCACCTTCTCTGTGCCTGGGAAACAGAAGTGTTCACATTGCTTCGCAGAATCGCTTTTGTGCAGAAAACAGTAACACTTGTTCAGAACGAAAGAAAGCACAGAGCCCCAGATTTGCTGTTGTCCTGGAGAGCTTGCAGAGCACTGGGGAAAGGCAGGCAGAGAATTCCCTGCTAGCACCTTCTCTGTGCCTGGGAAGCAGAAGTGTTCACATTGCTTCGCAGAATCGCTTTTGTGCAGAAAACAGTAACACTTGTTCAGAACGAAAGAAAGCACAGAGCCCCAGATTTTATGTTGTCCTGGAGAGCCTGCAGAGCACTGGGGAAAAGCAGGCAGAGAATTCCCTGCTACCACCTTCTCTGTGCATGGGAAACAGAAGTGTTCACATTGCTTCGCAGAATCGCTTTTGTGCAGAAAACAGTAACACTTGTTCAGAACGAAGGAAAGCACAGAGCCCCAGATTTTATGTTGTCCTGGAGAGCTTGCAGAGCACTGGGGAAAGGCAGGCAGAGAATTCCCTGCTAGCACCTTCGCAGAGAATTCCCTGCTAGCACCTTCTCTGTGCCTGGGAAACAGAAGTGTTCACATTGCTTCGCAGAATCGCTTTTGTGCAGAAAACAGTAACAGTTGTTCAGAACGAAGGAAAGCACAGAGCCCCAGATTTTATGTTGTCCTGGAGAGCTTGCAGAGCACTGGGGAAAGGCAGGCAGAGAATTCCCTGCTAGCACCTTCTCTGTGCCTGGGAAGCAGAAGTGTTCACATTGCTTCGCAGAATCGCTTTTGTGCAGAAAACAGTAACACTTGTTCAGAACGAAAGAAAGCACAGAGCCCCAGATTTTATGTTGTCCTGGAGAGCTTGCAGAGCACTGGGGAAAAGCAGGCAGAGAATTCCCTGCTAGCACCTTCTCTGTGCCTGGGAAGCAGAAGTGTTCAAATTGCTTCGCAGAATCGCTTTTGTGCAGAAAACAGTAACACTTGTTCAGAACGAAAGAAAGCACAGAGCCCCAGATTTTATGTTGTCCTGGAGAGCTTGCAGAGCACTGGGGAAAAGCAGGCAGAGAATTCCCTGCTAGCATCTTCTCTGTGCCTGGGAAGCAGAAGTCTTCACATTGCTTCGCAGAATCGCTTTTGTGCAGAAAACAGTAACACTTGTTCAGAATGAAAGAAAGCACAGAGCCCCAGATTTTATGTTGTCCTGGAGAGCTTGCAGAGCACTGGGTAAAAGCAGGCAGAGAATTCCCTGCTAGCACCTTCTCTGTGCCTGGGAAGCAGAAGTGTTCCCATTGCTTCGCAGAATCGCTTTTGTGCAGAAAACAGTAACACTTGTTCAGAACGAAAGAAAGCACAGAGCCCCAGATTTTATGTTGTCCTGGAGAGCTTGCAGAGCACTGGGGAAAGGCAGGCAGAGAATTCCCTGCTAGCACCTTCTCTGTGCCTGGGAAGCAGAAGTGTTCACATTGCTTCGCAGAATCGCTTTTGTGCAGAAAACAGTAACACTTGTTCAGAACGTAAGAAAGCACAGAGCCCCAGATTTTATGTTGTCCTGGAGAGCTTGCAGAGCACTGGGGAAAAGCAGGCAGAGAATTCCCTGCTACCACCTTCTCTGTGCCTGGGAAACAGAAGTGTTCACATTGCTTCGCAGAATCGCTTTTGTGCAGAAAACAGTAACACTTGTTCAGAACGAAGGAAAGCACAGAGCCCCAGATTTTATGTTGTCCTGGAGAGCTTGCAGAGCACTGGGGAAAGGCAGGCAGAGAATTCCCTGCTAGCACCTTCTCTGTGCCTGGGAAGCAGAAGTGTTCAAATTGCTTCGCAGAATCGCTTTTGTGCAGAAAACAGTAACACTTGTTCAGAACGAAAGAAAGCACAGAGCCCCAGATTTTATGTTGTCCTGGAGAGCTTGCAGAGCACTGGGGAAAAGCAGGCAGAGAATTCCCTGCTAGCACCTTCTCTGTGCCTGGGAAGCAGAAGTGTTCACATTGCTTCGCAGAATCGCTTTTGTGCAGAAAACAGTAACACTTGTTCAGAACGAAGGAAAGCACAGAGCCCCAGATTTTATGTTGTCCTGGAGAGCTTGCAGAGCACTGGGGAAAGGCAGGCAGAGAATTCCCTGCTACCACCTTCTCTGTGCCTGGGAAGCAGAAGTGTTCACATTGCTTCGCAGAATCGCTTTTGTGCAGAAAACAATAACACTTGTTCAGAACGAAAGAAAGCACAGAGCCCCAGATTTTATGTTGTCCTGGAGAGCTTGCAGAGCACTGGGGAAAAGCAGGCAGAGAATTCCCTGCTAGCACCCTCTCTGTGCCTGGGAAGCAGAAGTCTTCACATTGCTTCGCAGAATCGCTTTTGTGCAGAATACAATAACACTTGTTCAGAACGAAAGAAAGCACAGAGCCCCAGATTTTATGTTGTCCTGGAGAGCTTGCAGAGCACTGGGGAAAAGCAGGCAGAGAATTCCCTGCTAGCACCTTCTCTGTGCCTGGGAAGCAGAAGTGTTCACATTGCTTCGCAGAATCGCTTTTGTGCAGAAAACAGTAACACTTGTTCAGAACGAAAGAAAGCACAGAGCCCCAGATTTTATGTTGTCCTGGAGAGCTTGCAGAGCACTGGGGAAAAGCAGGCAGAGAATTCCCTGCTAGCACCTTCTCTGTGCCTGGGAAACAGAAGTGTTCACATTGCTTCGCAGAATCGCTTTTGTGCAGAAAACAGTAACACTTGTTCAGAACGAAAGAAAGCACAGAGCCCCAGATTTGCTGTTGTCCTGGAGAGCTTGCAGAGCACTGGGGAAAGGCAGGCAGAGAATTCCCTGCTAGCACCTTCTTTGTGCCTGTTCACATTGCTTCGCAGAATCGCTTTTGTGCAGAAAACAGTAACACTTGTTCAGAACGAAAGAAAGCACAGAGCCCCAGATTTTATGTTGTCCTGGAGAGCTTGCAGAGCACTGGGGAAAAGCAGGCAGAGAATTCCCTGCTAGCACCTTCTCTGTGCCTGGGAAGCAGAAGTCTTCACATTGCTTCGCAGAATCGCTTTTGTGCAGAAAACAGTAACACTTGTTCAGAATGAAAGAAAGCACAGAGCCCCAGATTTTATGTTGTCCTGGAGAGCTTGCAGAGCACTGGGGAAAAGCAGGCAGAGAATTCCCTGCTAGCACCTTCTCTGTGCCTGGGAAACAGAAGTGTTCCCATTGCTTCGCAGAATCGCTTTTGTGCAGAAAACAGTAACACTTGTTCAGAACGAAGGAAAGCACAGAGCCCCAGATTTTATGTTGTCCTGGAGAGCTTGCAGAGCACTGGGGAAAGGCAGGCAGAGAATTCCCTGCTAGCACCTTCTCTGTGCCTGGGAAGCAGAAGTGTTCACATTGCTTCGCAGAATCGCTTTTGTGCAGAAAACAGTAACAGTTGTTCAGAACGAAGGAAAGCACAGAGCCCCAGATTTTATGTTGTCCTGGAGAGCTTGCAGAGCACTGGGGAAAGGCAGGCAGAGAATTCCCTGCTAGCACCTTCTCTGTGCCTGGGAAGCAGAAGTGTTCACATTGCTTCGCAGAATCGCTTTTGTGCAGAAAACAGTAACACTTGTTCAGAACGAAAGAAAGCACAGAGCCCCAGATTTTATGTTGTCCTGGAGAGCTTGCAGAGCACTGGGGAAAAGCAGGCAGAGAATTCCCTGCTAGCACCTTCTCTGTGCCTGGGAAGCAGAAGTGTTCAAATTGCTTCGCAGAATCGCTTTTGTGCAGAAAACAGTAACACTTGTTCAGAACGAAAGAAAGCACAGAGCCCCAGATTTTATGTTGTCCTGGAGAGCTTGCAGAGCACTGGGGAAAAGCAGGCAGAGAATTCCCTGCTAGCACCTTCTCTGTGCCTAGTAAGCAGAAGTCTTCACATTGCTTCGCAGAATCGCTTTTGTGCAGAAAACAGTAACACTTGTTCAGAACGAAAGAAAGCACAGAGCCCCAGATTTTATGTTGTCCTGGAGAGCTTGCAGAGCACTGGGGAAAGGCAGGCAGAGAATTCCCTGCTAGCACCTTCTCTGTGCCTGGGAAACAGAAGTGTTCCCATTGCTTCGCAGAATCGCTTTTGTGCAGAAAACAGTAACACTTGTTCAGAACGAAAGAAAGCACAGAGCCCCAGATTTTATGTTGTCCTGGAGAGCTTGCAGAGCACTGGGGAAAGGCAGGCAGAGAATTCCCTGCTAGCACCTTCTCTGTGCCTGGGAAGCAGAAGTCTTCACATTGCTTCGCAGAATCGCTTTTGTGCAGAAAACAGTAACACTTGTTCAGAATGAAAGAAAGCACAGAGCCCCAGATTTTATGTTGTCCTGGAGAGCTTGCAGAGCACTGGGGAAAAGCAGGCAGAGAATTCCCTGCTAGCACCTTCTCTGTGCCTGGGAAACAGAAGTGTTCCCATTGCTTCGCAGAATCGCTTTTGTGCAGAAAACAGTAACACTTGTTCAGAACGAAAGAAAGCACAGAGCCCCAGATTTTATGTTGTCCTGGAGAGCTTGCAGAGCACTGGGGAAAAGCAGGCAGAGAATTCCCTGCTAGCACCCTCTCTGTGCCTGGGAAGCAGAAGTCTTCACATTGCTTCGCAGAATCGCTTTTGTGCAGAATACAATAACACTTGTTCAGAACGAAAGAAAGCACAGAGCCCCAGATTTTATGTTGTCCTGGAGAGCTTGCAGAGCACTGGGGAAAAGCAGGCAGAGAATTCCCTGCTAGCACCTTCTTTGTGCCTGTTCACATTGCTTCGCAGAATCTCTTTTGTGCAGAAAACAGTAACACTTGTTCAGAACGAAAGAAAGCACAGAGCCCCAGATTTTATGTTGTCCTGGAGAGCTTGCAGAGCACTGGGGAAAAGCAGGCAGAGAATTCCCTGCTAGCACCTTCTCTGTGCCTGGGAAGCAGAAGTCTTCACATTGCTTCGCACAATCGCTTTTGTGCAGAAAACAGTAACACTTGTTCAGAATGAAAGAAAGCACAGAGCCCCAGATTTTATGTTGTCCTGGAGAGCTTGCAGAGCACTGGGGAAAAGCAGGCAGAGAATTCCCTGCTAGCACCTTCTCTGTGCCTGGGAAACAGAAGTGTTCCCATTGCTTCGCAGAATCGCTTTTGTGCAGAAAACAGTAACACTTGTTCAGAACGAAAGAAAGCACAGAGCCCCAGATTTGCTGTTGTCCTGGAGAGCTTGCAGAGCACTGGGGAAAGGCAGGCAGAGAATTCCCTGCTAGCACCTTCTCTGTGCCTGGGAAGCAGAAGTGTTCACATTGCTTCGCAGAATCGCTTTTGTGCAGAAAACAGTAACACTTGTTCAGAATGAAAGAAAGCACAGAGCCCCAGATTTTATGTTGTCCTGGAGAGCTTGCAGAGCACTGGGGAAAAGCAGGCAGAGAATTCCCTGCTAGCACCTTCTCTGTGCCTGGGAAACAGAAGTGTTCACATTGCTTCGCAGAATCGCTTTTGTGCAGAAAACAGTAACACTTGTTCAGAACGAAGGAAAGCACAGAGCCCCAGATTTTATGTTGTCCTGGAGAGCTTGCAGAGCACTGGGGAAAGGCAGGCAGAGAATTCCCTGCTAGCACCTTCTCTGTGCCTGGGAAGCAGAAGTGTTCACATTGCTTCGCAGAATCGCTTTTGTGCAGAAAACAATAACACTTGTTCAGAACGAAAGAAAGCACAGAGCCCCAGATTTTATGTTGTCCTGGAGAGCTTGCAAAGCACTGGGGAAAAGCAGGCAGAGAATTCCCTGCTAGCACCTTCTCTGTGCCTGGGAAGCAGAAGTGTTCAAATTGCTTCGCAGAATCGCTTTTGTGCAGAAAACAGTAACACTTGTTCAGAACGAAGGAAAGCACAGAGCCCCAGATTTTATGTTGTCCTGGAGAGCTTGCAGAGCACTGGGGAAAGGCAGGCAGAGAATTCCCTGCTAGCACCTTCTCTGTGCCTGGGAAGCAGAAGTGTTCACATTGCTTCGCAGAATCGCTTTTGTGCAGAAAACAGTAACACTTGTTCAGAACGAAAGAAAGCACAGAGCCCCAGATTTTATGTTGTCCTGGAGAGCTTGCAGAGCACTGGGGAAAAGCAGGCAGAGAATTCCCTGCTAGCACCTTCTCTGTGCCTGGGAAGCAGAAGTCTTCACATTGCTTCGCAGAATCGCTTTTGTGCAGAAAACAGTAACACTTGTTCAGAACGAGAGAAAGCACAGAGCCCCAGATTTTATGTTGTCCTGGAGAGCTTGCAGAGCACTGGGGAAAAGCAGGCAGAGAATTCCCTGCTAGCATCTTCTCTGTGCCTGGGAAGCAGAAGTCTTCACATTGCTTCGCAGAATCGCTTTTGTGCAGAAAACAGTAACACTTGTTCAGAATGAAAGAAAGCACAGAGCCCCAGATTTTATGTTGTCCTGGAGAGCTTGCAGAGCACTGGGTAAAAGCAGGCAGAGAATTCCCTGCTAGCACCTTCTCTGTGCCTGGGAAGCAGAAGTGTTCACATTGCTTCGCAGAATCGCTTTTGTGCAGAAAACAGTAACACTTGTTCAGAACGAAAGAAAGCACAGAGCCCCAGATTTTATGTTGTCCTGGAGAGCTTGCAGAGCACTGGGGAAAGGCAGGCAGAGAATTCCCTGCTAGCACCTTCTCTGTGCCTGGGAAGCAGAAGTGTTCACATTGCTTCGCAGAATCGCTTTTGTGCAGAAAACAGTAACACTTGTTCAGAACGAAAGAAAGCACAGAGCCCCAGATTTTATGTTGTCCTGGAGAGCTTGCAGAGCACTGGGGAAAAGCAGGCAGAGAATTCCCTGCTACCACCTTCTCTGTGCCTGGGAAACAGAAGTGTTCACATTGCTTCGCAGAATCGCTTTTGTGCAGAAAACAGTAACACTTGTTCAGAACGAAGGAAAGCACAGAGCCCCAGATTTTATGTTGTCCTGGAGAGCTTGCAGAGCACTGGGGAAAGGCAGGCAGAGAATTCCCTGCTAGCACCTTCTCTGTGCCTGGGAAGCAGAAGTGTTCACATTGCTTCGCAGAATCGCTTTTGTGCAGAAAACAATAACACTTGTTCAGAACGAAAGAAAGCACAGAGCCCCAGATTTTATGTTGTCCTGGAGAGCTTGCAGAGCACTGGGGAAAAGCAGGCAGAGAATTCCCTGCTAGCACCTTCTCTGTGCCTGGGAAGCAGAAGTGTTCAAATTGCTTCGCAGAATCGCTTTTGTGCAGAAAACAGTAACACTTGTTCAGAACGAAAGAAAGCACAGAGCCCCAGATTTTATGTTGTCCTGGAGAGCTTGCAGAGCACTGGGGAAAAGCAGGCAGAGAATTCCCTGCTAGCACCTTCTCTGTGCCTGGGAAGCAGAAGTGTTCACATTGCTTCGCAGAATCGCTTTTGTGCAGAAAACAGTAACACTTGTTCAGAACGAAAGAAAGCACAGAGCCCCAGATTTTATGTTGTCCTGGAGAGCTTGCAGAGCACTGGGGAAAAGCAGGCAGAGAATTCCCTGCTAGCACCTTCTCTGTGCCTGGGAAACAGAAGTGTTCACATTGCTTCGCAGAATCGCTTTTGTGCAGAAAACAGTAACACTTGTTCAGAACGAAAGAAAGCACAGAGCCCCAGATTTGCTGTTGTCCTGGAGAGCTTGCAGAGCACTGGGGAAAGGCAGGCAGAGAATTCCCTGCTAGCACCTTCTTTGTGCCTGTTCACATTGCTTCGCAGAATCGCTTTTGTGCAGAAAACAGTAACACTTGTTCAGAACGAAAGAAAGCACAGAGCCCCAGATTTTATGTTGTCCTGGAGAGCTTGCAGAGCACTGGGGAAAAGCAGGCAGAGAATTCCCTGCTAGCACCTTCTCTGTGCCTGGGAAGCAGAAGTCTTCACATTGCTTCGCAGAATCGCTTTTGTGCAGAAAACAGTAACACTTGTTCAGAATGAAAGAAAGCACAGAGCCCCAGATTTTATGTTGTCCTGGAGAGCTTGCAGAGCACTGGGGAAAAGCAGGCAGAGAATTCCCTGCTAGCACCTTCTCTGTGCCTGGGAAACAGAAGTGTTCCCATTGCTTCGCAGAATCGCTTTTGTGCAGAAAACAGTAACACTTGTTCAGAACGAAAGAAAGCACAGAGCCCCAGATTTTATGTTGTCCTGGAGAGCTTGCAGAGCACTGGGGAAAGGCAGGCAGAGAATTCCCTGCTAGCACCTTCTCTGTGCCTGGGAAGCAGAAGTGTTCACATTGCTTCGCAGAATCGCTTTTGTGCAGAAAACAGTAACAGTTGTTCAGAACGAAGGAAAGCACAGAGCCCCAGATTTTATGTTGTCCTGGAGAGCTTGCAGAGCACTGGGGAAAGGCAGGCAGAGAATTCCCTGCTAGCACCTTCTCTGTGCCTGGGAAGCAGAAGTGTTCACATTGCTTCGCAGAATCGCTTTTGTGCAGAAAACAGTAACACTTGTTCAGAACGAAAGAAAGCACAGAGCCCCAGATTTTATGTTGTCCTGGAGAGCTTGCAGAGCACTGGGGAAAAGCAGGCAGAGAATTCCCTGCTAGCACCTTCTCTGTGCCTGGGAAGCAGAAGTGTTCACATTGCTTCGCAGAATCGCTTTTGTGCAGAAAACAGTAACACTTGTTCAGAACGAAAGAAAGCACAGAGCCCCAGATTTTATGTTGTCCTGGAGAGCTTGCAGAGCACTGGGGAAAGGCAGGCAGAGAATTCCCTGCTAGCACCTTCTCTGTGCCTGGGAAGCAGAAGTCTTCACATTGCTTCGCAGAATCGCTTTTGTGCAGAAAACAGTAACACTTGTTCAGAACGAAAGAAAGCACAGAGCCCCAGATTTTATGTTGTCCTGGAGAGCTTGCAGAGCACTGGGGAAAGGCAGGCAGAGAATTCCCTGCTAGCACCTTCTCTGTGCCTGGGAAACAGAAGTGTTCCCATTGCTTCGCAGAATCGCTTTTGTGCAGAAAACAGTAACACTTGTTCAGAACGAAAGAAAGCACAGAGCCCCAGATTTTATGTTGTCCTGGAGAGCTTGCAGAGCACTGGGGAAAGGCAGGCAGAGAATTCCCTGCTAGCACCTTCTCTGTGCCTGGGAAGCAGAAGTGTTCACATTGCTTCGCAGAATCGCTTTTGTGCAGAAAACAGTAACACTTGTTCAGAACGAAGGAAAGCACAGAGCCCCAGATTTTATGTTGTCCTGGAGAGCTTGCAGAGCACTGGGGAAAAGCAGGCAGAGAATTCCCTGCTAGCACCTTCTCTGTGCCTGGGAAGCAGAAGTCTTCACATTGCTTCGCAGAATCGCTTTTGTGCAGAAAACAATAACACTTGTTCAGAACGAAAGAAAGCACAGAGCCCCAGATTTGCTGTTGTCCTGGAGAGCTTGCAGAGCACTGGGGAAAGGCAGGCAGAGAATTCCCTGCTAGCACCTTCTCTGTGCCTGGGAAGCAGAAGTGTTCACATTGCTTCGCAGAATCGCTTTTGTGCAGAAAACAGTAACACTTGTTCAGAACGAAGGAAAGCACAGAGCCCCAGATTTTATGTTGTCCTGGAGAGCTTGCAGAGCACTGGGGAAAAGCAGGCAGAGAATTCCCTGCTAGCACCTTCTCTGTGCCTGGGAAGCAGAAGTGTTCACATTGCTTCGCAGAATCGCTTTTGTGCAGAAAACAGTAACACTTGTTCAGAACGAAAGAAAGCACAGAGCCCCAGATTTGCTGTTGTCCTGGAGAGCTTGCAGAGCACTGGGGAAAAGCAGGCAGAGAATTCCCTGCTAGCACCTTCTCTGTGCCTGGGAAGCAGAAGTCTTCACATTGCTTCGCAGAATCGCTTTTGTGCAGAAAACAGTAACACTTGTTCAGAATGAAAGAAAGCACAGAGCCCCAGATTTTATGTTGTCCTGGAGAGCTTGCAGAGCACTGGGGAAAGGCAGGCAGAGAATTCCCTGCTAGCACCTTCTCTGTGCCTGGGAAACAGAAGTGTTCCCATTGCTTCGCAGAATCGCTTTTGTGCAGAAAACAGTAACACTTGTTCAGAACGAAAGAAAGCACAGAGCCCCAGATTTTATGTTGTCCTGGAGAGCTTGCAGAGCACTGGGGAAAGGCAGGCAGAGAATTCCCTGCTAGCACCTTCTCTGTGCCTGGGAAGCAGAAGTGTTCACATTGCTTCGCAGAATCGCTTTTGTGCAGAAAACAGTAACACTTGTTCAGAATGAAAGAAAGCACAGAGCCCCAGATTTTATGTTGTCCTGGAGAGCTTGCAGAGCACTGGGGAAAAGCAGGCAGAGAATTCCCTGCTAGCACCTTCTCTGTGCCTGGGAAACAGAAGTGTTCACATTGCTTCGCAGAATCGCTTTTGTGCAGAAAACATTAACACTTGTTCAGAACGAAAGAAAGCACAGAGCCCCAGATTTTATGTTGTCCTGGAGAGCTTGCAGAGCACTGGGGAAAGGCAGGCAGAGAATTCCCTGCTAGCACCTTCTCTGTGCCTGGGAAGCAGAAGTGTTCACATTGCTTCGCAGAATCGCTTTTGTGCAGAAAACAGTAACACTTGTTCAGAACGAAAGAAAGCAAAGAGCCCCAGATTTTATGTTGTCCTGGAGAGCTTGCAGAGCACTGGGGAAAAGCAGGCAGAGAATTCCCTGCTAGCACCTTCTCTGTGCCTGGGAAGCAGAAGTCTTCACATTGCTTCGCAGAATCGCTTTTGTGCAGAAAACAGTAACACTTGTTCAGAACGAGAGAAAGCACAGAGCCCCAGATTTTATGTTGTCCTGGAGAGCTTGCAGAGCACTGGGGAAAAGCAGGCAGAGAATTCCCTGCTAGCACCTTCTCTGTGCCTGGGAAACAGAAGTGTTCCCATTGCTTCGCAGAATCGCTTTTGTGCAGAAAACAGTAACACTTGTTCAGAACGAAAGAAAGCACAGAGCCCCAGATTTTATGTTGTCCTGGAGAGCTTGCAGAGCACTGGGGAAAAGCAGGCAGAGAATTCCCTGCTAGCACCTTCTCTGTGCCTGGGAAACAGAAGTGTTCACATCGCTTCGCAGAATCGCTTTTGTGCAGAAAACAGTAACACTTGTTCAGAACGAAGGAAAGCACAGAGCCCCAGATTTTATGTTGTCCTGGAGAGCTTGCAGAGCACTGGGGAAAGGCAGGCAGAGAATTCCCTGCTAGCACCTTCTCTGTGCCTGGGAAGCAGAAGTGTTCACATTGCTTCGCAGAATCGCTTTTGTGCAGAAAACAATAACACTTGTTCAGAACGAAAGAAAGCACAGAGCCCCAGATTTTATGTTGTCCTGGAGAGCTTGCAGAGCACTGGGGAAAAGCAGGCAGAGAATTCCCTGCTAGCACCTTCTCTGTGCCTGGGAAGCAGAAGTGTTCAAATTGCTTCGCAGAATCGCTTTTGTGCAGAAAACAGTAACACTTGTTCAGAACGAAAGAAAGCACAGAGCCCCAGATTTTATGTTGTCCTGGAGAGCTTGCAGAGCACTGGGGAAAAGCAGGCAGAGAATTCCCTGCTAGCACCTTCTCTGTGCCTGGGAAGCAGAAGTGTTCACATTGCTTCGCAGAATCGCTTTTGTGCAGAAAACAGTAACACTTGTTCAGAACGAAAGAAAGCACAGAGCCCCAGATTTTATGTTGTCCTGGAGAGCTTGCAGAGCACTGGGGAAAAGCAGGCAGAGAATTCCCTGCTAGCACCTTCTCTGTGCCTGGGAAACAGAAGTGTTCACATTGCTTCGCAGAATCGCTTTTGTGCAGAAAACAGTAACACTTGTTCAGAACGAAAGAAAGCACAGAGCCCCAGATTTGCTGTTGTCCTGGAGAGCTTGCAGAGCACTGGGGAAAGGCAGGCAGAGAATTCCCTGCTAGCACCTTCTTTGTGCCTGTTCACATTGCTTCGCAGAATCGCTTTTGTGCAGAAAACAGTAACACTTGTTCAGAACGAAAGAAAGCACAGAGCCCCAGATTTTATGTTGTCCTGGAGAGCTTGCAGAGCACTGGGGAAAAGCAGGCAGAGAATTCCCTGCTAGCACCTTCTCTGTGCCTGGGAAGCAGAAGTCTTCACATTGCTTCGCAGAATCGCTTTTGTGCAGAAAACAGTAACACTTGTTCAGAATGAAAGAAAGCACAGAGCCCCAGATTTTATGTTGTCCTGGAGAGCTTGCAGAGCACTGGGGAAAAGCAGGCAGAGAATTCCCTGCTAGCACCTTCTCTGTGCCTGGGAAACAGAAGTGTTCCCATTGCTTCGCAGAATCGCTTTTGTGCAGAAAACAGTAACACTTGTTCAGAACGAAAGAAAGCACAGAGCCCCAGATTTTATGTTGTCCTGGAGAGCTTGCAGAGCACTGGGGAAAGGCAGGCAGAGAATTCCCTGCTAGCACCTTCTCTGTGCCTGGGAAGCAGAAGTGTTCACATTGCTTCGCAGAATCGCTTTTGTGCAGAAAACAGTAACAGTTGTTCAGAACGAAGGAAAGCACAGAGCCCCAGATTTTATGTTGTCCTGGAGAGCTTGCAGAGCACTGGGGAAAGGCAGGCAGAGAATTCCCTGCTAGCACCTTCTCTGTGCCTGGGAAGCAGAAGTGTTCACATTGCTTCGCAGAATCGCTTTTGTGCAGAAAACAGTAACACTTGTTCAGAACGAAAGAAAGCACAGAGCCCCAGATTTTATGTTGTCCTGGAGAGCTTGCAGAGCACTGGGGAAAAGCAGGCAGAGAATTCCCTGCTAGCACCTTCTCTGTGCCTGGGAAGCAGAAGTGTTCACATTGCTTCGCAGAATCGCTTTTGTGCAGAAAACAGTAACACTTGTTCAGAACGAAAGAAAGCACAGAGCCCCAGATTTTATGTTGTCCTGGAGAGCTTGCAGAGCACTGGGGAAAGGCAGGCAGAGAATTCCCTGCTAGCACCTTCTCTGTGCCTGGGAAGCAGAAGTCTTCACATTGCTTCGCAGAATCGCTTTTGTGCAGAAAACAGTAACACTTGTTCAGAACGAAAGAAAGCACAGAGCCCCAGATTTTATGTTGTCCTGGAGAGCTTGCAGAGCACTGGGGAAAGGCAGGCAGAGAATTCCCTGCTAGCACCTTCTCTGTGCCTGGGAAACAGAAGTGTTCCCATTGCTTCGCAGAATCGCTTTTGTGCAGAAAACAGTAACACTTGTTCAGAACGAAAGAAAGCACAGAGCCCCAGATTTTATGTTGTCCTGGAGAGCTTGCAGAGCACTGGGGAAAGGCAGGCAGAGAATTCCCTGCTAGCACCTTCTCTGTGCCTGGGAAGCAGAAGTGTTCACATTGCTTCGCAGAATCGCTTTTGTGCAGAAAACAGTAACACTTGTTCAGAACGAAGGAAAGCACAGAGCCCCAGATTTTATGTTGTCCTGGAGAGCTTGCAGAGCACTGGGGAAAAGCAGGCAGAGAATTCCCTGCTAGCACCTTCTCTGTGCCTGGGAAGCAGAAGTCTTCACATTGCTTCGCAGAATCGCTTTTGTGCAGAAAACAATAACACTTGTTCAGAACGAAAGAAAGCACAGAGCCCCAGATTTGCTGTTGTCCTGGAGAGCTTGCAGAGCACTGGGGAAAGGCAGGCAGAGAATTCCCTGCTAGCACCTTCTCTGTGCCTGGGAAGCAGAAGTGTTCACATTGCTTCGCAGAATCGCTTTTGTGCAGAAAACAGTAACACTTGTTCAGAACGAAGGAAAGCACAGAGCCCCAGATTTTATGTTGTCCTGGAGAGCTTGCAGAGCACTGGGGAAAAGCAGGCAGAGAATTCCCTGCTAGCACCTTCTCTGTGCCTGGGAAGCAGAAGTGTTCACATTGCTTCGCAGAATCGCTTTTGTGCAGAAAACAGTAACACTTGTTCAGAACGAAAGAAAGCACAGAGCCCCAGATTTGCTGTTGTCCTGGAGAGCTTGCAGAGCACTGGGGAAAAGCAGGCAGAGAATTCCCTGCTAGCACCTTCTCTGTGCCTGGGAAGCAGAAGTCTTCACATTGCTTCGCAGAATCGCTTTTGTGCAGAAAACAGTAACACTTGTTCAGAATGAAAGAAAGCACAGAGCCCCAGATTTTATGTTGTCCTGGAGAGCTTGCAGAGCACTGGGGAAAGGCAGGCAGAGAATTCCCTGCTAGCACCTTCTCTGTGCCTGGGAAACAGAAGTGTTCCCATTGCTTCGCAGAATCGCTTTTGTGCAGAAAACAGTAACACTTGTTCAGAACGAAAGAAAGCACAGAGCCCCAGATTTTATGTTGTCCTGGAGAGCTTGCAGAGCACTGGGGAAAGGCAGGCAGAGAATTCCCTGCTAGCACCTTCTCTGTGCCTGGGAAGCAGAAGTGTTCACATTGCTTCGCAGAATCGCTTTTGTGCAGAAAACAGTAACACTTGTTCAGAATGAAAGAAAGCACAGAGCCCCAGATTTTATGTTGTCCTGGAGAGCTTGCAGAGCACTGGGGAAAAGCAGGCAGAGAATTCCCTGCTAGCACCTTCTCTGTGCCTGGGAAACAGAAGTGTTCACATTGCTTCGCAGAATCGCTTTTGTGCAGAAAACATTAACACTTGTTCAGAACGAAAGAAAGCACAGAGCCCCAGATTTTATGTTGTCCTGGAGAGCTTGCAGAGCACTGGGGAAAGGCAGGCAGAGAATTCCCTGCTAGCACCTTCTCTGTGCCTGGGAAGCAGAAGTGTTCACATTGCTTCGCAGAATCGCTTTTGTGCAGAAAACAGTAACACTTGTTCAGAACGAAAGAAAGCAAAGAGCCCCAGATTTTATGTTGTCCTGGAGAGCTTGCAGAGCACTGGGGAAAAGCAGGCAGAGAATTCCCTGCTAGCACCTTCTCTGTGCCTGGGAAGCAGAAGTCTTCACATTGCTTCGCAGAATCGCTTTTGTGCAGAAAACAGTAACACTTGTTCAGAACGAGAGAAAGCACAGAGCCCCAGATTTTATGTTGTCCTGGAGAGCTTGCAGAGCACTGGGGAAAAGCAGGCAGAGAATTCCCTGCTAGCACCTTCTCTGTGCCTGGGAAACAGAAGTGTTCCCATTGCTTCGCAGAATCGCTTTTGTGCAGAAAACAGTAACACTTGTTCAGAACGAAAGAAAGCACAGAGCCCCAGATTTTATGTTGTCCTGGAGAGCTTGCAGAGCACTGGGGAAAAGCAGGCAGAGAATTCCCTGCTAGCACCTTCTCTGTGCCTGGGAAACAGAAGTGTTCACATCGCTTCGCAGAATCGCTTTTGTGCAGAAAACAGTAACACTTGTTCAGAACGAAAGAAAGCACAGAGCCCCAGATTTGCTGTTGTCCTGGAGAGCTTGCAGAGCACTGGGGAAAGGCAGGCAGAGAATTCCCTGCTAGCACCTTCTTTGTGCCTGTTCACATTGCTTCGCAGAATCGCTTTTGTGCAGAAAACAGTAACACTTGTTCAGAACGAAGGAAAGCACAGAGCCCCAGATTTTATGTTGTCCTGGAGAGCTTGCAGAGCACTGGGGAAAGGCAGGCAGAGAATTCCCTGCTAGCACCTTCTCTGTGCCTGGGAAGCAGAAGTGTTCCCATTGCTTCGCAGAATCGCTTTTGTGCAGAAAACAGTAACACTTGTTCAGAACGAAAGAAAGCACAGAGCCCCAGATTTTATGTTGTCCTGGAGAGCTTGCAGAGCACTGGGGAAAGGCAGGCAGAGAATTCCCTGCTAGCACCTTCTCTGTGCCTGGGAAGCAGAAGTGTTCACATTGCTTCGCAGAATCGCTTTTGTGCAGAAAACAATAACACTTGTTCAGAACGAAGGAAAGCACAGAGCCCCAGATTTTATGTTGTCCTGGAGAGCTTGCAGAGCACTGGGGAAAGGCAGGCAGAGAATTCCCTGCTAGCACCTTCTCTGTGCCTGGGAAGCAGAAGTGTTCACATTGCTTCGCAGAATCGCTTTTGTGCAGAAAACAATAACACATGTTCAGAACGAAAGAAAGCACAGAGCCCCAGATTTTATGTTGTCCTGGAGAGCTTGCAAAGCACTGGGGAAAAGCAGGCAGAGAATTCCCTGCTAGCACCTTCTCTGTGCCTGGGAAGCAGAAGTCTTCACGTTGCTTCGCAGAATCGCTTTTGTGCAGAAAACAGTAACACTTGTTCAGAACGAGAGAAAGCACAGAGCCCCAGATTTTATGTTGTCCTGGAGAGCTTGCAGAGCACTGGGGAAAAGCAGGCAGAGAATTCCCTGCTAGCACCTTCTCTGTGCCTGGGAAACAGAAGTGTTCCCATTGCTTCGCAGAATCGCTTTTGTGCAGAAAACAGTAACAGTTGTTCAGAACGAAGGAAAGCACAGAGCCCCAGATTTTATGTTGTCCTGGAGAGCTTGCAGAGCACTGGGGAAAGGCAGGCAGAGAATTCCCTGCTAGCACCTTCTCTGTGCCTGGGAAGCAGAAGTGTTCACATTGCTTCGCAGAATCGCTTTTGTGCAGAAAACAGTAACACTTGTTCAGAACGAAAGAAAGCACAGAGCCCCAGATTTTATGTTGTCCTGGAGAGCTTGCAGAGCACTGGGGAAAAGCAGGCAGAGAATTCCCTGCTAGCACCTTCTCTGTGCCTGGGAAGCAGAAGTGTTCAAATTGCTTCGCAGAATCGCTTTTGTGCAGAAAACAGTAACACTTGTTCAGAACGAAAGAAAGCACAGAGCCCCAGATTTTATGTTGTCCTGGAGAGCTTGCAGAGCACTGGGGAAAAGCAGGCAGAGAATTCCCTGCTAGCATCTTCTCTGTGCCTGGGAAGCAGAAGTGTTCACATTGCTTCGCAGAATCGCTTTTGTGCAGAAAACAGTAACACTTGTTCAGAATGAAAGAAAGCACAGAGCCCCAGATTTTATGTTGTCCTGGAGAGCTTGCAGAGCACTGGGGAAAAGCAGGCAGAGAATTCCCTGCTAGCACCTTCTCTGTGCCTGGGAAGCAGAAGTGTTCCCATTGCTTCGCAGAATCGCTTTTGTGCAGAAAACAGTAACACTTGTTCAGAACGAAAGAAAGCACAGAGCCCCAGATTTTATGTTGTCCTGGAGAGCTTGCAGAGCACTGGGGAAAGGCAGGCAGAGAATTCCCTGCTAGCACCTTCTCTGTGCCTGGGAAGCAGAAGTGTTCACATTGCTTCGCAGAATCGCTTTTGTGCAGAAAACAGTAACACTTGTTCAGAACGAAAGAAAGCACAGAGCCACAGATTTTATGTTGTCCTGGAGAGCTTGCAGAGCACTGGGGAAAAGCAGGCAGAGAATTCCCTGCTACCACCTTCTCTGTGCCTGGGAAACAGAAGTGTTCACATTGCTTCGCAGAATCGCTTTTGTGCAGAAAACAGTAACACTTGTTCAGAACGAAGGAAAGCACAGAGCCCCAGATTTTATGTTGTCCTGGAGAGCTTGCAGAGCACTGGGGAAAGGCAGGCAGAGAATTCCCTGCTAGCACCTTCTCTGTGCCTGGGAAGCAGAAGTGTTCACATTGCTTCGCAGAATCGCTTTTGTGCAGAAAACAATAACACTTGTTCAGAACGAAAGAAAGCACAGAGTCCCAGATTTTATGTTGTCCTGGAGAGCTTGCAGAGCACTGGGGAAAAGCAGGCAGAGAATTCCCTGCTAGCACCTTCTCTGTGCCTGGGAAGCAGAAGTGTTCAAATTGCTTCGCAGAATCGCTTTTGTGCAGAAAACAATAACATTTGTTCAGAACGAAAGAAAGCACAGAGCCCCAGATTTTATGTTGTCCTGGAGAGCTTGCAGAGCACTGGGGAAAAGCAGGCAGAGAATTCCCTGCTAGCACCTTCTCTGTGCCTGGGAAACAGAAGTGTTCACATTGCTTCGCAGAATCGCTTTTGTGCAGAAAACAGTAACACTTGTTCAGAACGAAAGAAAGCACAGAGCCCCAGATTTTATGTTGTCCTGGAGAGCTTGCAGAGCACTGGGGAAAAGCAGGCAGAGAATTCCCTGCTAGCACCTTCTCTGTGCCTGGGAAACAGAAGTGTTCACATTGCTTCGCAGAATCGCTTTTGTGCAGAGAACAGTAACACTTGTTCAGAACGAAAGAAAGCACAGAGCCCCAGATTTTATGTTGTCCTGGAGAGCTTGCAGAGCACTGGGGAAAGGCAGGCAGAGAATTCCCTGCTAGCACCTTCTCTGTGCCTGGGAAGCAGAAGTGTTCACATTGCTTCGCAGAATCGCTTTTGTGCAGAAAACAGTAACACTTGTTCAGAACGAAGGAAAGCACAGAGCCCCAGATTTTATGTTGTCCTGGAGAGCTTGCAGAGCACTGGGGAAAGGCAGGCAGAGAATTCCCTGCTAGCACCTTCTCTGTGCCTGGGAAGCAGAAGTGTTCACATTGCTTCGCAGAATCGCTTTTGTGCAGAAAACAGTAACACTTGTTCAGAACGAAAGAAAGCACAGAGCCCCAGATTTTATGTTGTCCTGGAGAGCTTGCAAAGCACTGGGGAAAAGCAGGCAGAGAATTCCCTGCTAGCACCTTCTCTGTGCCTGGGAAGCAGAAGTGTTCAAATTGCTTCGCAGAATCGCTTTTGTGCAGAAAACAGTAACACTTGTTCAGAACGAAGGAAAGCACAGAGCCCCAGATTTTATGTTGTCCTGGAGAGCTTGCAGAGCACTGGGGAAAGGCAGGCAGAGAATTCCCTGCTAGCACCTTCTCTGTGCCTGGGAAGCAGAAGTGTTCAAATTGCTTCGCAGAATCGCTTTTGTGCAGAAAACAGTAACACTTGTTCAGAACGAAAGAAAGCACAGAGCCCCAGATTTTATGTTGTCCTGGAGAGCTTGCAGAGCACTGGGGAAAAGCAGGCAGAGAATTCCCTGCTAGCACCTTCTCTGTGCCTGGGAAGCAGAAGTCTTCACATTGCTTCGCAGAATCGCTTTTGTGCAGAAAACAGTAACACTTGTTCAGAACGAGAGAAAGCACAGAGCCCCAGATTTTATGTTGTCCTGGAGAGCTTGCAGAGCACTGGGGAAAAGCAGGCAGAGAATTCCCTGCTAGCACCTTCTCTGTGCCTGGGAAACAGAAGTGTTCCCATTGCTTCGCAGAATCGCTTTTGTGCAGAAAACAGTAACACTTGTTCAGAACGAAAGAAAGCACAGAGCCCCAGATTTTATGTTGTCCTGGAGAGCTTGCAGAGCACTGGGGAAAAGCAGGCAGAGAATTCCCTGCTACCACCTTCTCTGTGCCTGGGAAACAGAAGTGTTCACATTGCTTCGCAGAATCGCTTTTGTGCAGAAAACAGTAACAGTTGTTCAGAATGAAGGAAAGCACAGAGCCCCAGATTTTATGTTGTCCTGGAGAGCTTGCAGAGCACTGGGGAAAGGCAGGCAGAGAATTCCCTGCTAGCACCTTCTCTGTGCCTGGGAAGCAGAAGTGTCCACATTGCTTCGCAGAATCGCTTTTGTGCAGAAAACAGTAACACTTGTTCAGAACTAAAGAAAGCACAGAGCCCCAGATTTTATGTTGTCCTGGAGAGCTTGCAGAGCACTGGGGAAAAGCAGGCAGAGAATTCCCTGCTAGCACCTTCTCTGTGCCTGGGAAGCAGAAGTGTTCACATTGCTTCGCAGAATCGCTTTTGTGCAGAAAACAATAACACTTGTTCAGAACGAAAGAAAGCACAGAGCCCCAGATTTTATGTTGTCCTGGAGAGCTTGCAGAGCACTGGGGAAAAGCAGGCAGAGAATTCCCTGCTAGCACCTTCTCTGTGCCTGGGAAACAGAAGTGTTCAAATCGCTTCGCAGAATCGCTTTTGTGCAGAAAACAGTAACACTTGTTCAGAACGAAAGAAAGCACAGAGCCCCAGATTTGCTGTTGTCCTGGAGAGCTTGCAGAGCACTGGGGAAAGGCAGGCAGAGAATTCCCTGCTAGCACCTTCTTTGTGCCTGTTCACATTGCTTCGCAAAATCGCTTTTGTGCAGAAAACAGTAACACTTGTTCAGAACGAAGGAAAGCACAGAGCCCCAGATTTTATGTTGTCCTGGAGAGCTTGCAGAGCACTGGGGAAAGGCAGGCAGAGAATTCCCTGCTAGCACCTTCTCTGTGCCTGGGAAGCAGAAGTGTTCCCATTGCTTCGCAGAATCGCTTTTGTGCAGAAAACAGTAACACTTGTTCAGAACGAAAGAAAGCACAGAGCCCCAGATTTTATGTTGTCCTGGAGAGCTTGCAGAGCACTGGGGAAAGGCAGGCAGAGAATTCCCTGCTAGCACCTTCTCTGTGCCTGGGAAGCAGAAGTGTTCACATTGCTTCGCAGAATCGCTTTTGTGCAGAAAACAGTAACACTTGTTCAGAACGAAGGAAAGCACAGAGCCCCAGATTTTATGTTGTCCTGGAGAGCTTGCAGAGCACTGGGGAAAGGCAGGCAGAGAATTCCCTGCTAGCACCTTCTCTGTGCCTGGGAAGCAGAAGTGTTCACATTGCTTCGCAGAATCGCTTTTGTGCAGAAAACAATAACACTTGTTCAGAACGAAAGAAAGCACAGAGCCCCAGATTTTATGTTGTCCTGGAGAGCTTGCAAAGCACTGGGGAAAAGCAGGCAGAGAATTCCCTGCTAGCACCTTCTCTGTGCCTGGGAAGCAGAAGTCTTCACATTGCTTCGCAGAATCGCTTTTGTGCAGAAAACAGTAACACTTGTTCAGAACGAGAGAAAGCACAGAGCCCCAGATTTTATGTTGTCCTGGAGAGCTTGCAGAGCACTGGGGAAAAGCAGGCAGAGAATTCCCTGCTAGCACCTTCTCTGTGCCTGGGAAACAGAAGTGTTCCCATTGCTTCGCAGAATCGCTTTTGTGCAGAAAACAGTAACACTTGTTCAGAACGAAAGAAAGCACAGAGCCCCAGATTTTATGTTGTCCTGGAGAGCTTGCAGAGCACTGGGGAAAAGCAGGCAGAGAATTCCCTGCTACCACCTTCTCTGTGCCTGGGAAACAGAAGTGTTCACATTGCTTCGCAGAATCGCTTTTGTGCAGAAAACAGTAACAGTTGTTCAGAACGAAGGAAAGCACAGAGCCCCAGATTTTATGTTGTCCTGGAGAGCTTGCAGAGCACTGGGGAAAGGCAGGCAGAGAATTCCCTGCTAGCACCTTCTCTGTGCCTGGGAAGCAGAAGTGTTCACATTGCTTCGCAGAATCGCTTTTGTGCAGAAAACAGTAACACTTGTTCAGAACGAAAGAAAGCACAGAGCCCCAGATTTTATGTTGTCCTGGAGAGCTTGCAGAGCACTGGGGAAAAGCAGGCAGAGAATTCCCTGCTAGCACCTTCTCTGTGCCTGGGAAGCAGAAGTGTTCAAATTGCTTCGCAGAATCGCTTTTGTGCAGAAAACAGTAACACTTGTTCAGAACGAAAGAAAGCACAGAGCCCCAGATTTTATGTTGTCCTGGAGAGCTTGCAGAGCACTGGGGAAAAGCAGGCAGAGAATTCCCTGCTAGCATCTTCTCTGTGCCTGGGAAGCAGAAGTCTTCACATTGCTTCGCAGAATCGCTTTTGTGCAGAAAACAGTAACACTTGTTCAGAATGAAAGAAAGCACAGAGCCCCAGATTTTATGTTGTCCTGGAGAGCTTGCAGAGCACTGGGGAAAAGCAGGCAGAGAATTCCCTGCTAGCACCTTCTCTGTGCCTGGGAAGCAGAAGTGTTCCCATTGCTTCGCAGAATCGCTTTTGTGCAGAAAACAGTAACACTTGTTCAGAACGAAAGAAAGCACAGAGCCCCAGATTTTATGTTGTCCTGGAGAGCTTGCAGAGCACTGGGGAAAGGCAGGCAGAGAATTCCCTGCTAGCACCTTCTCTGTGCCTGGGAAGCAGAAGTGTTCACATTGCTTCGCAGAATCGCTTTTGTGCAGAAAACAGTAACACTTGTTCAGAACGAAAGAAAGCACAGAGCCCCAGATTTTATGTTGTCCTGGAGAGCTTGCAGAGCACTGGGGAAAAGCAGGCAGAGAATTCCCTGCTAGCACCTTCTCTGTGCCTGGGAAACAGAAGTGTTCACATTGCTTCGCAGAATCGCTTTTGTGCAGAAAACAGTAACACTTGTTCAGAACGAAGGAAAGCACAGAGCCCCAGATTTTATGTTGTCCTGGAGAGCTTGCAGAGCACTGGGGAAAGGCAGGCAGAGAATTCCCTGCTAGCACCTTCTCTGTGCCTGGGAAGCAGAAGTGTTCACATTGCTTCGCAGAATCGCTTTTGTGCAGAAAACAATAACACTTGTTCAGAACGAAAGAAAGCACAGAGCCCCAGATTTTATGTTGTCCTGGAGAGCTTGCAGAGCACTGGGGAAAAGCAGGCAGAGAATTCCCTGCTAGCACCTTCTCTGTGCCTGGGAAGCAGAAGTGTTCAAATTGCTTCGCAGAATCGCTTTTGTGCAGAAAACAGTAACACTTGTTCAGAACGAAGGAAAGCACAGAGCCCCGGATTTTATGTTGTCCTGGAGAGCTTGCAGAGCACTGGGGAAAGGCAGGCAGAGAATTCCCTGCTAGCACCTTCTCTGTGCCTGGGAAACAGAAGTGTTCACATTGCTTCGCAGAATCGCTTTTGTGCAGAAAACAATAACACTTGTTCAGAACGAAAGAAAGCACAGAGCCCCAGATTTTATGTTGTCCTGGAGAGCTTGCAGAGCACTGGGGAAAAGCAGGCAGAGAATTCCCTGCTAGCACCTTCTCTGTGCCTGGGAAGCAGAAGTCTTCACATTGCTTCGCAGAATCGCTTTTGTGCAGAAAACAGTAACAGTTGTTCAGAACGAAGGAAAGCACAGAGCCCCAGATTTTATGTTGTCCTGGAGAGCTTGCAGAGCACTGGGGAAAGGCAGGCAGAGAATTCCCTGCTAGCACCTTCTCTGTGCCTGGGAAGCAGAAGTGTTCACATTGCTTCGCAGAATCGCTTTTGTGCAGAAAACAGTAACACTTGTTCAGAACGAAAGAAAGCACAGAGCCCCAGATTTTATGTTGTCCTGGAGAGCTTGCAGAGCACTGGGGAAAAGCAGGCAGAGAATTCCCTGCTAGCACCTTCTCTGTGCCTGGGAAGCAGAAGTGTTCAAATTGCTTCGCAGAATCGCTTTTGTGCAGAAAACAGTAACACTTGTTCAGAACGAAAGAAAGCACAGAGCCCCAGATTTTATGTTGTCCTGGAGAACTTGCAGAGCACTGGGGAAAAGCAGGCAGAGAATTCCCTGCTAGCACCTTCTCTGTGCCTGGGAAACAGAAGTGTTCCCATTGCTTCGCAGAATCGCTTTTGTGCAGAAAACAGTAACACTTGTTCAGAACGAAAGAAAGCACAGAGCCCCAGATTTTATGTTGTCCTGGAGAGCTTGCAGAGCACTGGGGAAAGGCAGGCAGAGAATTCCCTGCTAGCACCTTCTCTGTGCCTGGGAAACAGAAGTGTTCACATTGCTTCGCAGAATCGCTTTTGTGCAGAAAACAATAACACTTGTTCAGAACGAAGGAAAGCACAGAGCCCCAGATTTTATGTTGTCCTGGAGAGCTTGCAGAGCACTGGGGAAAGGCAGGCAGAGAATTCCCTGCTAGCACCTTCTCTGTGCCTGGGAAGCAGAAGTGTTCACATTGCTTCGCAGAATCGCTTTTGTGCAGAAAACAGTAACAGTTGTTCAGAACGAAGGAAAGCACAGAGCCCCAGATTTTATGTTGTCCTGGAGAGCTTGCAGAGCACTGGGGAAAGGCAGGCAGAGAATTCCCTGCTAGCACCTTCTCTGTGCCTGGGAAGCAGAAGTGTTCACATTGCTTCGCAGAATCGCTTTTGTGCAGAAAACAGTAACACTTGTTCAGAACGAAAGAAAGCACAGAGCCCCAGATTTTATGTTGTCCTGGAGAGCTTGCAGAGCACTGGGGAAAAGCAGGCAGAGAATTCCCTGCTAGCACCTTCTCTGTGCCTGGGAAGCAGAAGTGTTCAAATTGCTTCGCAGAATCGCTTTTGTGCAGAAAACAGTAACACTTGTTCAGAACGAAAGAAAGCACAGAGCCCCAGATTTTATGTTGTCCTGGAGAGCTTGCAGAGCACTGGGGAAAAGCAGGCAGAGAATTCCCTGCTAGCATCTTCTCTGTGCCTGGGAAGCAGAAGTCTTCACATTGCTTCGCAGAATCGCTTTTGTGCAGAAAACAGTAACACTTGTTCAGAATGAAAGAAAGCACAGAGCCCCAGATTTTATGTTGTCCTGGAGAGCTTGCAGAGCACTGGGGAAAAGCAGGCAGAGAATTCCCTGCTAGCACCTTCTCTGTGCCTGGGAAACAGAAGTGTTCACATTGCTTCGCAGAATCGCTTTTGTGCAGAAAACATTAACACTTGTTCAGAACGAAAGAAAGCACAGAGCCCCAGATTTTATGTTGTCCTGGAGAGCTTGCAGAGCACTGGGGAAAGGCAGGCAGAGAATTCCCTGCTAGCACCTTCTCTGTGCCTGGGAAGCAGAAGTGTTCACATTGCTTCGCAGAATCGCTTTTGTGCAGAAAACAGTAACACTTGTTCAGAACGAAAGAAAGCACAGAGCCCCAGATTTTATGTTGTCCTGGAGAGCTTGCAGAGCACTGGGGAAAAGCAGGCAGAGAATTCCCTGCTAGCACCTTCTCTGTGCCTGGGAAACAGAAGTGTTCACATTGCTTCGCAGAATCGCTTTTGTGCAGAAAACAGTAACACTTGTTCAGAACGAAGGAAAGCACAGAGCCCCAGATTTTATGTTGTCCTGGAGAGCTTGCAGAGCACTGGGGAAAGGCAGGCAGAGAATTCCCTGCTAGCACCTTCTCTGTGCCTGGGAAGCAGAAGTGTTCACATTGCTTCGCAGAATCGCTTTTGTGCAGAAAACAATAACACTTGTTCAGAACGAAAGAAAGCACAGAGCCCCAGATTTTATGTTGTCCTGGAGAGCTTGCAGAGCACTGGGGAAAAGCAGGCAGAGAATTCCCTGCTAGCACCTTCTCTGTGCCTGGGAAGCAGAAGTGTTCAAATTGCTTCGCAGAATCGCTTTTGTGCAGAAAACAGTAACACTTGTTCAGAACGAAGGAAAGCACAGAGCCCCGGATTTTATGTTGTCCTGGAGAGCTTGCAGAGCACTGGGGAAAGGCAGGCAGAGAATTCCCTGCTAGCACCTTCTCTGTGCCTGGGAAACAGAAGTGTTCACATTGCTTCGCAGAATCGCTTTTGTGCAGAAAACAATAACACTTGTTCAGAACGAAAGAAAGCACAGAGCCCCAGATTTTATGTTGTCCTGGAGAGCTTGCAGAGCACTGGGGAAAAGCAGGCAGAGAATTCCCTGCTAGCACCTTCTCTGTGCCTGGGAAGCAGAAGTCTTCACATTGCTTCGCAGAATCGCTTTTGTGCAGAAAACAGTAACAGTTGTTCAGAACGAAGGAAAGCACAGAGCCCCAGATTTTATGTTGTCCTGGAGAGCTTGCAGAGCACTGGGGAAAGGCAGGCAGAGAATTCCCTGCTAGCACCTTCTCTGTGCCTGGGAAGCAGAAGTGTTCACATTGCTTCGCAGAATCGCTTTTGTGCAGAAAACAGTAACACTTGTTCAGAACGAAAGAAAGCACAGAGCCCCAGATTTTATGTTGTCCTGGAGAGCTTGCAGAGCACTGGGGAAAAGCAGGCAGAGAATTCCCTGCTAGCACCTTCTCTGTGCCTGGGAAGCAGAAGTGTTCAAATTGCTTCGCAGAATCGCTTTTGTGCAGAAAACAGTAACACTTGTTCAGAACGAAAGAAAGCACAGAGCCCCAGATTTTATGTTGTCCTGGAGAACTTGCAGAGCACTGGGGAAAAGCAGGCAGAGAATTCCCTGCTAGCACCTTCTCTGTGCCTGGGAAACAGAAGTGTTCCCATTGCTTCGCAGAATCGCTTTTGTGCAGAAAACAGTAACACTTGTTCAGAACGAAAGAAAGCACAGAGCCCCAGATTTTATGTTGTCCTGGAGAGCTTGCAGAGCACTGGGGAAAGGCAGGCAGAGAATTCCCTGCTAGCACCTTCTCTGTGCCTGGGAAACAGAAGTGTTCACATTGCTTCGCAGAATCGCTTTTGTGCAGAAAACAATAACACTTGTTCAGAACGAAGGAAAGCACAGAGCCCCAGATTTTATGTTGTCCTGGAGAGCTTGCAGAGCACTGGGGAAAGGCAGGCAGAGAATTCCCTGCTAGCACCTTCTCTGTGCCTGGGAAGCAGAAGTGTTCACATTGCTTCGCAGAATCGCTTTTGTGCAGAAAACAGTAACACTTGTTCAGAACGAAAGAAAGCACAGAGCCCCAGATTTGCTGTTGTCCTGGAGAGCTTGCAGAGCACTGGGGAAAGGCAGGCAGAGAATTCCCTGCTAGCACCTTCTCTGTGCCTGGGAAGCAGAAGTGTTCACATTGCTTCGCAGAATCGCTTTTGTGCAGAAAACAGTAACACTTGTTCAGAACGAAAGAAAGCACAGAGCCCCAGATTTTATGTTGTCCTGGAGAGCTTGCAGAGCACTGGGGAAAAGCAGGCAGAGAATTCCCTGCTAGCACCTTCTCTGTGCCTGGGAAACAGAAGTGTTCACATTGCTTCGCAGAATCGCTTTTGTGCAGAAAACAATAACACTTGTTCAGAACGAAGGAAAGCACAGAGCCCCAGATTTTATGTTGTCCTGGAGAGCTTGCAGAGCACTGGGGAAAGGCAGGCAGAGAATTCCCTGCTAGCACCTTCTCTGTGCCTGGGAAGCAGAAGTGTTCACATTGCTTCGCAGAATCGCTTTTGTGCAGAAAACAATAACACTTGTTCAGAACGAAAGAAAGCACAGAGCCCCAGATTTTATGTTGTCCTGGAGAGCTTGCAGAGCACTGGGGAAAAGCAGGCAGAGAATTCCCTGCTAGCACCTTCTCTGTGCCTGGGAAGCAGAAGTCTTCACATTGCTTCGCAGAATCGCTTTTGTGCAGAAAACAGTAACAGTTGTTCAGAACGAAAGAAAGCACAGAGCCCCAGATTTTATGTTGTCCTGGAGAGCTTGCAGAGCACTGGGGAAAGGCAGGCAGAGAATTCCCTGCTAGCACCTTCTCTGTGCCTGGGAAGCAGAAGTGTTCACATTGCTTCGCAGAATCGCTTTTGTGCAGAAAACAGTAACACTTGTTCAGAACGAAAGAAAGCACAGAGCCCCAGATTTTATGTTGTCCTGGAGAGCTTGCAGAGCACTGGGGAAAAGCAGGCAGAGAATTCCCTGCTAGCACCTTCTCTGTGCCTGGGAAACAGAAGTGTTCCCATTGCTTCGCAGAATCGCTTTTGTGCAGAAAACAGTAACACTTGTTCAGAACGAAAGAAAGCACAGAGCCCCAGATTTTATGTTGTCCTGGAGAGCTTGCAGAGCACTGGGGAAAAGCAGGCAGAGAATTCCCTGCTAGCACCTTCTCTGTGCCTGGGAAGCAGAAGTGTTCAAATTGCTTCGCAGAATCGCTTTTGTGCAGAAAACAGTAACAGTTGTTCAGAACGAAGGAAAGCACAGAGCCCCAGAATTTATGTTGTCCTGGAGAGCTTGCAGAGCACTGGGGAAAGGCAGGCAGAGAATTCCCTGCTAGCACCTTCTCTGTGCCTGGGAAACAGAAGTGTTCACATTGCTTCGCAGAATCGCTTTTGTGCAGAAAACAGTAACACTTGTTCAGAACGAAAGAAAGCACAGAGCCCCAGATTTTATGTTGTCCTGGAGAGCTTGCAGAGCACTGGGGAAAAGCAGGCAGAGAATTCCCTGCTAGCACCTTCTCTGTGCCTGGGAAACAGAAGTGTTCACATTGCTTCGCAGAATCGCTTTTGTGCAGAAAACAGTAACACTTGTTCAGAACGAAAGAAAGCACAGAGCCCCAGATTTTATGTTGTCCTGGAGAGCTTGCAGAGCACTGGGGAAAAGCAGGCAGAGAATTCCCTGCTAGCACCTTCTCTGTGCCTGGGAAACAGAAGTGTTCACATTGCTTCGCAGAATCGCTTTTGTGCAGAAAACAGTAACACTTGTTCAGAACGAAGGAAAGCACAGAGCCCCAGATTTTATGTTGTCCTGGAGAGCTTGCAGAGCACTGGGGAAAGGCAGGCAGAGAATTCCCTGCTAGCACCTTCTCTGTGCCTGGGAAGCAGAAGTCTTCACATTGCTTCGCAGAATCGCTTTTGTGCAGAAAACAATAACACTTGTTCAGAACGAAAGAAAGCACAGAGCCCCAGATTTTATGTTGTCCTGGAGAGCTTGCAGAGCACTGGGGAAAAGCAGGCAGAGAATTCCCTGCTAGCACCTTCTCTGTGCCTGGGAAGCAGAAGTGTTCACATTGCTTCGCAGAATCGCTTTTGTGCAGAAAACAGTAACAGTTGTTCAGAACGAAGGAAAGCACAGAGCCCCAGATTTTATGTTGTCCTGGAGAGCTTGCAGAGCACTGGGGAAAGGCAGGCAGAGAATTCCCTGCTAGCACCTTCTCTGTGCCTGGGAAGCAGAAGTGTTCACATTGCTTCGCAGAATCGCTTTTGTGCAGAAAACAGTAACACTTGTTCAGAATGAAAGAAAGCACAGAGCCCCAGATTTTATGTTGTCCTGGAGAGCTTGCAGAGCACTGGGGAAAAGCAGGCAGAGAATTCCCTGCTAGCACCTTCTCTGTGCCTGGGAAACAGAAGTGTTCCCATTGCTTCGCAGAATCGCTTTTGTGCAGAAAACAGTAACACTTGTTCAGAACGAAAGAAAGCACAGAGCCCCAGATTTTATGTTGTCCTGGAGAGCTTGCAGAGCACTGGGGAAAAGCAGGCAGAGAATTCCCTGCTAGCACCCTCTCTGTGCCTGGGAAGCAGAAGTCTTCACATTGCTTCGCAGAATCGCTTTTGTGCAGAATACAATAACACTTGTTCAGAACGAAAGAAAGCACAGAGCCCCAGATTTTATGTTGTCCTGGAGAGCTTGCAGAGCACTGGGGAAAAGCAGGCAGAGAATTCCCTGCTAGCACCTTCTTTGTGCCTGTTCACATTGCTTCGCAGAATCTCTTTTGTGCAGAAAACAGTAACACTTGTTCAGAACGAAAGAAAGCACAGAGCCCCAGATTTTATGTTGTCCTGGAGAGCTTGCAGAGCACTGGGGAAAAGCAGGCAGAGAATTCCCTGCTAGCACCTTCTCTGTGCCTGGGAAGCAGAAGTCTTCACATTGCTTCGCAGAATCGCTTTTGTGCAGAAAACAGTAACACTTGTTCAGAATGAAAGAAAGCACAGAGCCCCAGATTTTATGTTGTCCTGGAGAGCTTGCAGAGCACTGGGGAAAAGCAGGCAGAGAATTCCCTGCTAGCACCTTCTCTGTGCCTGGGAAACAGAAGTGTTCCCATTCCTTCGCAGAATCGCTTTTGTGCAGAAAACAGTAACACTTGTTCAGAACGAAAGAAAGCACAGAGCCCCAGATTTGCTGTTGTCCTGGAGAGCTTGCAGAGCACTGGGGAAAGGCAGGCAGAGAATTCCCTGCTAGCACCTTCTCTGTGCCTGGGAAGCAGAAGTGTTCACATTGCTTCGCAGAATCGCTTTTGTGCAGAAAACAGTAACACTTGTTCAGAATGAAAGAAAGCACAGAGCCCCAGATTTTATGTTGTCCTGGAGAGCTTGCAGAGCACTGGGGAAAAGCAGGCAGAGAATTCCCTGCTAGCACCTTCTCTGTGCCTGGGAAACAGAAGTGTTCCCATTGCTTCGCAGAATCGCTTTTGTGCAGAAAACAGTAACACTTGTTCAGAACGAAAGAAAGCACAGAGCCCCAGATTTTATGTTGTCCTGGAGAGCTTGCAGAGCACTGGGGAAAAGCAGGCAGAGAATTCCCTGCTAGCACCCTCTCTGTGCCTGGGAAGCAGAAGTCTTCACATTGCTTCGCAGAATCGCTTTTGTGCAGAATACAATAACACTTGTTCAGAACGAAAGAAAGCACAGAGCCCCAGATTTTATGTTGTCCTGGAGAGCTTGCAGAGCACTGGGGAAAAGCAGGCAGAGAATTCCCTGCTAGCACCTTCTTTGTGCCTGTTCACATTGCTTCGCAGAATCTCTTTTGTGCAGAAAACAGTAACACTTGTTCAGAACGAAAGAAAGCACAGAGCCCCAGATTTTATGTTGTCCTGGAGAGCTTGCAGAGCACTGGGGAAAAGCAGGCAGAGAATTCCCTGCTAGCACCTTCTCTGTGCCTGGGAAGCAGAAGTCTTCACATTGCTTCGCAGAATCGCTTTTGTGCAGAAAACAGTAACACTTGTTCAGAATGAAAGAAAGCACAGAGCCCCAGATTTTATGTTGTCCTGGAGAGCTTGCAGAGCACTGGGGAAAAGCAGGCAGAGAATTCCCTGCTAGCACCTTCTCTGTGCCTGGGAAACAGAAGTGTTCCCATTCCTTCGCAGAATCGCTTTTGTGCAGAAAACAGTAACACTTGTTCAGAACGAAAGAAAGCACAGAGCCCCAGATTTGCTGTTGTCCTGGAGAGCTTGCAGAGCACTGGGGAAAGGCAGGCAGAGAATTCCCTGCTAGCACCTTCTCTGTGCCTGGGAAGCAGAAGTGTTCACATTGCTTCGCAGAATCGCTTTTGTGCAGAAAACAGTAACACTTGTTCAGAATGAAAGAAAGCACAGAGCCCCAGATTTTATGTTGTCCTGGAGAGCTTGCAGAGCACTGGGGAAAAGCAGGCAGAGAATTCCCTGCTAGCACCTTCTCTGTGCCTGGGAAACAGAAGTGTTCACATTGCTTCGCAGAATCGCTTTTGTGCAGAAAACAGTAACACTTGTTCAGAACGAAGGAAAGCACAGAGCCCCAGATTTTATGTTGTCCTGGAGAGCTTGCAGAGCACTGGGGAAAGGCAGGCAGAGAATTCCCTGCTAGCACCTTCTCTGTGCCTGGGAAGCAGAAGTGTTCACATTGCTTCGCAGAATCGCTTTTGTGCAGAAAACAATAACACTTGTTCAGAACGAAAGAAAGCACAGAGCCCCAGATTTTATGTTGTCCTGGAGAGCTTGCAAAGCACTGGGGAAAAGCAGGCAGAGAATTCCCTGCTAGCACCTTCTCTGTGCCTGGGAAACAGAAGTGTTCACATTGCTTCGCAGAATCGCTTTTGTGCAGAAAACAGTAACAGTTGTTCAGAACGAAGGAAAGCACAGAGCCCCAGATTTTATGTTGTCCTGGAGAGCTTGCAGAGCACTGGGGAAAGGCAGGCAGAGAATTCCCTGCTAGCACCTTCTCTGTGCCTGGGAAGCAGAAGTGTTCACATTGCTTCGCAGAATCGCTTTTGTGCAGAAAACAATAACACTTGTTCAGAACGAAAGAAAGCACAGAGCCCCAGATTTTATGTTGTCCTGGAGAGCTTGCAGAGCACTGGGGAAAAGCAGGCAGAGAATTCCCTGCTAGCACCTTCTCTGTGCCTGGGAAGCAGAAGTGTTCAAATTGCTTCGCAGAATCGCTTTTGTGCAGAAAACAGTAACACTTGTTCAGAACGAAAGAAAGCACAGAGCCCCAGATTTTATGTTGTCCTGGAGAGCTTGCAGAGCACTGGGGAAAAGCAGGCAGAGAATTCCCTGCTAGCATCTTCTCTGTGCCTGGGAAGCAGAAGTCTTCACATTGCTTCGCAGAATCGCTTTTGTGCAGAAAACAGTAACACTTGTTCAGAATGAAAGAAAGCACAGAGCCCCAGATTTTATGTTGTCCTGGAGAGCTTGCAGAGCACTGGGGAAAAGCAGGCAGAGAATTCCCTGCTAGCACCTTCTCTGTGCCTGGGAAGCAGAAGTGTTCCCATTGCTTCGCAGAATCGCTTTTGTGCAGAAAACAGTAACACTTGTTCAGAACGAAAGAAAGCACAGAGCCCCAGATTTTATGTTGTCCTGGAGAGCTTGCAGAGCACTGGGGAAAGGCAGGCAGAGAATTCCCTGCTAGCACCTTCTCTGTGCCTGGGAAGCAGAAGTGTTCACATTGCTTCGCAGAATCGCTTTTGTGCAGAAAACAGTAACACTTGTTCAGAACGAAAGAAAGCACAGAGCCCCAGATTTTATGTTGTCCTGGAGAGCTTGCAGAGCACTGGGGAAAAGCAGGCAGAGAATTCCCTGCTACCACCTTCTCTGTGCCTGGGAAACAGAAGTGTTCACATTGCTTCGCAGAATCGCTTTTGTGCAGAAAACAGTAACACTTGTTCAGAACGAAGGAAAGCACAGAGCCCCAGATTTTATGTTGTCCTGGAGAGCTTGCAGAGCACTGGGGAAAGGCAGGCAGAGAATTCCCTGCTAGCACCTTCTCTGTGCCTGGGAAGCAGAAGTGTTCACATTGCTTCGCAGAATCGCTTTTGTGCAGAAAACAATAACACTTGTTCAGAACGAAAGAAAGCACAGAGCCCCAGATTTTATGTTGTCCTGGAGAGCTTGCAGAGCACTGGGGAAAAGCAGGCAGAGAATTCCCTGCTAGCACCTTCTCTGTGCCTGGGAAGCAGAAGTGTTCAAATTGCTTCGCAGAATCGCTTTTGTGCAGAAAACAGTAACACTTGTTCAGAACGAAAGAAAGCACAGAGCCCCAGATTTTATGTTGTCCTGGAGAGCTTGCAGAGCACTGGGGAAAAGCAGGCAGAGAATTCCCTGCTAGCACCTTCTCTGTGCCTGGGAAGCAGAAGTGTTCACATTGCTTCGCAGAATCGCTTTTGTGCAGAAAACAGTAACACTTGTTCAGAACGAAAGAAAGCACAGAGCCCCAGATTTTATGTTGTCCTGGAGAGCTTGCAGAGCACTGGGGAAAAGCAGGCAGAGAATTCCCTGCTAGCACCTTCTCTGTGCCTGGGAAACAGAAGTGTTCACATTGCTTCGCAGAATCGCTTTTGTGCAGAAAACAGTAACACTTGTTCAGAACGAAGGAAAGCACAGAGCCCCAGATTTTATGTTGTCCTGGAGAGCTTGCAGAGCACTGGGGAAAGGCAGGCAGAGAATTCCCTGCTAGCACCTTCTCTGTGCCTGGGAAGCAGAAGTGTTCACATTGCTTCGCAGAATCGCTTTTGTGCAGAAAACAATAACACTTGTTCAGAACGAAAGAAAGCACAGAGCCCCAGATTTTATGTTGTCCTGGAGAGCTTGCAGAGCACTGGGGAAAAGCAGGCAGAGAATTCCCTGCTAGCACCCTCTCTGTGCCTGGGAAGCAGAAGTCTTCACATTGCTTCGCAGAATCGCTTTTGTGCAGAATACAATAACACTTGTTCAGAACGAAAGAAAGCACAGAGCCCCAGATTTTATGTTGTCCTGGAGAGCTTGCAGAGCACTGGGGAAAAGCAGGCAGAGAATTCCCTGCTAGCACCTTCTCTGTGCCTGGGAAGCAGAAGTGTTCACATTGCTTCGCAGAATCGCTTTTGTGCAGAAAACAGTAACACTTGTTCAGAACGAAAGAAAGCACAGAGCCCCAGATTTTATGTTGTCCTGGAGAGCTTGCAGAGCACTGGGGAAAAGCAGGCAGAGAATTCCCTGCTAGCACCTTCTCTGTGCCTGGGAAACAGAAGTGTTCACATTGCTTCGCAGAATCGCTTTTGTGCAGAAAACAGTAACACTTGTTCAGAACGAAAGAAAGCACAGAGCCCCAGATTTGCTGTTGTCCTGGAGAGCTTGCAGAGCACTGGGGAAAGGCAGGCAGAGAATTCCCTGCTAGCACCTTCTCTGTGCCTGGGAAGCAGAAGTGTTCACATTGCTTCGCAGAATCGCTTTTGTGCAGAAAACAGTAACAGTTGTTCAGAACGAAGGAAAGCACAGAGCCCCAGATTTTATGTTGTCCTGGAGAGCTTGCAGAGCACTGGGGAAAGGCAGGCAGAGAATTCCCTGCTAGCACCTTCTCTGTGCCTGGGAAGCAGAAGTGTTCACATTGCTTCGCAGAATCGCTTTTGTGCAGAAAACAGTAACACTTGTTCAGAACGAAAGAAAGCACAGAGCCCCAGATTTTATGTTGTCCTGGAGAGCTTGCAGAGCACTGGGGAAAAGCAGGCAGAGAATTCCCTGCTAGCACCTTCTCTGTGCCTGGGAAGCAGAAGTGTTCAAATTGCTTCGCAGAATCGCTTTTGTGCAGAAAACAGTAACACTTGTTCAGAACGAAAGAAAGCACAGAGCCCCAGATTTTATGTTGTCCTGGAGAGCTTGCAGAGCACTGGGGAAAAGCAGGCAGAGAATTCCCTGCTAGCACCTTCTCTGTGCCTAGTAAGCAGAAGTCTTCACATTGCTTCGCAGAATCGCTTTTGTGCAGAAAACAGTAACACTTGTTCAGAACGAAAGAAAGCACAGAGCCCCAGATTTTATGTTGTCCTGGAGAGCTTGCAGAGCACTGGGGAAAGGCAGGCAGAGAATTCCCTGCTAGCACCTTCTCTGTGCCTGGGAAGCAGAAGTGTTCACATTGCTTCGCAGAATCGCTTTTGTGCAGAAAACAGTAACACTTGTTCAGAACGAAAGAAAGCACAGAGCCCCAGATTTTATGTTGTCCTGGAGAGCTTGCAGAGCACTGGGGAAAGGCAGGCAGAGAATTCCCTGCTAGCACCTTCTCTGTGCCTGGGAAGCAGAAGTGTTCACATTGCTTCGCAGAATCGCTTTTGTGCAGAAAACAGTAACACTTGTTCAGAACGAAAGAAAGCACAGAGCCCCAGATTTGCTGTTGTCCTGGAGAGCTTGCAGAGCACTGGGGAAAGGCAGGCAGAGAATTCCCTGCTAGCACCTTCTCTGTGCCTGGGAAGCAGAAGTGTTCACATTGCTTCGCAGAATCGCTTTTGTGCAGAAAACAGTAACAGTTGTTCAGAACGAAGGAAAGCACAGAGCCCCAGATTTTATGTTGTCCTGGAGAGCTTGCAGAGCACTGGGGAAAGGCAGGCAGAGAATTCCCTGCTAGCACCTTCTCTGTGCCTGGGAAGCAGAAGTGTTCACATTGCTTCGCAGAATCGCTTTTGTGCAGAAAACAGTAACACTTGTTCAGAACGAAAGAAAGCACAGAGCCCCAGATTTTATGTTGTCCTGGAGAGCTTGCAGAGCACTGGGGAAAAGCAGGCAGAGAATTCCCTGCTAGCACCTTCTCTGTGCCTGGGAAGCAGAAGTGTTCAAATTGCTTCGCAGAATCGCTTTTGTGCAGAAAACAGTAACACTTGTTCAGAACGAAAGAAAGCACAGAGCCCCAGATTTTATGTTGTCCTGGAGAGCTTGCAGAGCACTGGGGAAAAGCAGGCAGAGAATTCCCTGCTAGCACCTTCTCTGTGCCTAGTAAGCAGAAGTCTTCACATTGCTTCGCAGAATCGCTTTTGTGCAGAAAACAGTAACACTTGTTCAGAACGAAAGAAAGCACAGAGCCCCAGATTTTATGTTGTCCTGGAGAGCTTGCAGAGCACTGGGGAAAGGCAGGCAGAGAATTCCCTGCTAGCACCTTCTCTGTGCCTGGGAAACAGAAGTGTTCCCATTGCTTCGCAGAATCGCTTTTGTGCAGAAAACAGTAACACTTGTTCAGAACGAAAGAAAGCACAGAGCCCCAGATTTTATGTTGTCCTGGAGAGCTTGCAGAGCACTGGGGAAAGGCAGGCAGAGAATTCCCTGCTAGCACCTTCTCTGTGCCTGGGAAGCAGAAGTGTTCACATTGCTTCGCAGAATCGCTTTTGTGCAGAAAACAGTAACACTTGTTCAGAACGAAAGAAAGCACAGAGCCCCAGATTTTATGTTGTCCTGGAGAGCTTGCAGAGCACTGGGGAAAAGCAGGCAGAGAATTCCCTGCTAGCACCTTCTCTGTGCCTGGGAAGCAGAAGTGTTCAAATTGCTTCGCAGAATCGCTTTTGTGCAGAAAACATTAACACTTGTTCAGAACGAAAGAAAGCACAGAGCCCCAGATTTTATGTTGTCCTGGAGAGCTTGCAGAGCACTGGGGAAAGGCAGGCAGAGAATTCCCTGCTAGCACCTTCTCTGTGCCTGGGAAGCAGAAGTCTTCACATTGCTTCGCAGAATCGCTTTTGTGCAGAAAACAGTAACACTTGTTCAGAATGAAAGAAAGCACAGAGCCCCAGATTTTATGTTGTCCTGGAGAGCTTGCAGAGCACTGGGGAAAAGCAGGCAGAGAATTCCCTGCTAGCACCTTCTCTGTGCCTGGGAAACAGAAGTGTTCCCATTGCTTCGCAGAATCGCTTTTGTGCAGAAAACAGTAACACTTGTTCAGAACGAAAGAAAGCACAGAGCCCCAGATTTTATGTTGTCCTGGAGAGCTTGCAGAGCACTGGGGAAAAGCAGGCAGAGAATTCCCTGCTAGCACCCTCTCTGTGCCTGGGAAGCAGAAGTCTTCACATTGCTTCGCAGAATCGCTTTTGTGCAGAATACAATAACACTTGTTCAGAACGAAAGAAAGCACAGAGCCCCAGATTTTATGTTGTCCTGGAGAGCTTGCAGAGCACTGGGGAAAAGCAGGCAGAGAATTCCCTGCTAGCACCTTCTTTGTGCCTGTTCACATTGCTTCGCAGAATCTCTTTTGTGCAGAAAACAGTAACACTTGTTCAGAACGAAAGAAAGCACAGAGCCCCAGATTTTATGTTGTCCTGGAGAGCTTGCAGAGCACTGGGGAAAAGCAGGCAGAGAATTCCCTGCTAGCACCTTCTCTGTGCCTGGGAAGCAGAAGTCTTCACATTGCTTCGCAGAATCGCTTTTGTGCAGAAAACAGTAACACTTGTTCAGAATGAAAGAAAGCACAGAGCCCCAGATTTTATGTTGTCCTGGAGAGCTTGCAGAGCACTGGGGAAAAGCAGGCAGAGAATTCCCTGCTAGCACCTTCTCTGTGCCTGGGAAACAGAAGTGTTCCCATTGCTTCGCAGAATCGCTTTTGTGCAGAAAACAGTAACACTTGTTCAGAACGAAAGAAAGCACAGAGCCCCAGATTTTATGTTGTCCTGGAGAGCTTGCAGAGCACTGGGGAAAGGCAGGCAGAGAATTCCCTGCTAGCACCTTCTCTGTGCCTGGGAAGCAGAAGTGTTCACATTGCTTCGCAGAATCGCTTTTGTGCAGAAAACAGTAACACTTGTTCAGAATGAAAGAAAGCACAGAGCCCCAGATTTTATGTTGTCCTGGAGAGCTTGCAGAGCACTGGGGAAAAGCAGGCAGAGAATTCCCTGCTAGCACCTTCTCTGTGCCTGGGAAACAGAAGTGTTCACATTGCTTCGCAGAATCGCTTTTGTGCAGAAAACAGTAACACTTGTTCAGAACGAAGGAAAGCACAGAGCCCCAGATTTTATGTTGTCCTGGAGAGCTTGCAGAGCACTGGGGAAAGGCAGGCAGAGAATTCCCTGCTAGCACCTTCTCTGTGCCTGGGAAGCAGAAGTGTTCACATTGCTTCGCAGAATCGCTTTTGTGCAGAAAACAATAACACTTGTTCAGAACGAAAGAAAGCACAGAGCCCCAGATTTTATGTTGTCCTGGAGAGCTTGCAAAGCACTGGGGAAAAGCAGGCAGAGAATTCCCTGCTAGCACCTTCTCTGTGCCTGGGAAGCAGAAGTGTTCAAATTGCTTCGCAGAATCGCTTTTGTGCAGAAAACAGTAACACTTGTTCAGAACGAAGGAAAGCACAGAGCCCCAGATTTTATGTTGTCCTGGAGAGCTTGCAGAGCACTGGGGAAAGGCAGGCAGAGAATTCCCTGCTAGCACCTTCTCTGTGCCTGGGAAGCAGAAGTGTTCACATTGCTTCGCAGAATCGCTTTTGTGCAGAAAACAGTAACACTTGTTCAGAACGAAAGAAAGCACAGAGCCCCAGATTTTATGTTGTCCTGGAGAGCTTGCAGAGCACTGGGGAAAAGCAGGCAGAGAATTCCCTGCTAGCACCTTCTCTGTGCCTGGGAAGCAGAAGTGTTCACATTGCTTCGCAGAATCGCTTTTGTGCAGAAAACAGTAACACTTGTTCAGAACGAGAGAAAGCACAGAGCCCCAGATTTTATGTTGTCCTGGAGAGCTTGCAGAGCACTGGGGAAAAGCAGGCAGAGAATTCCCTGCTAGCACCTTCTCTGTGCCTGGGAAACAGAAGTGTTCCCATTGCTTCGCAGTATCGCTTTTGTGCAGAAAACAGTAACACTTGTTCAGAACGAAAGAAAGCACAGAGCCCCAGATTTTATGTTGTCCTGGAGAGCTTGCAGAGCACTGGGGAAAAGCAGGCAGAGAATTCCCTGCTACCACCTTCTCTGTGCCTGGGAAACAGAAGTGTTCACATTGCTTCGCAGAATCGCTTTTGTGCAGAAAACAGTAACAGTTGTTCAGAACGAAGGAAAGCACAGAGCCCCAGATTTTATGTTGTCCTGGAGAGCTTGCAGAGCACTGGGGAAAGGCAGGCAGAGAATTCCCTGCTAGCACCTTCTCTGTGCCTGGGAAGCAGAAGTGTTCACATTGCTTCGCAGAATCGCTTTTGTGCAGAAAACAGTAACACTTGTTCAGAACGAAAGAAAGCACAGAGCCCCAGATTTTATGTTGTCCTGGAGAGCTTGCAGAGCACTGGGGAAAAGCAGGCAGAGAATTCCCTGCTACCACCTTCTCTGTGCCTGGGAAACAGAAGTGTTCACATTGCTTCGCAGAATCGCTTTTGTGCAGAAAACAGTAACACTTGTTCAGAACGAAGGAAAGCACAGAGCCCCAGATTTTATGTTGTCCTGGAGAGCTTGCAGAGCACTGGGGAAAGGCAGGCAGAGAATTCCCTGCTAGCACCTTCTCTGTGCCTGGGAAGCAGAAGTGTTCACATTGCTTCGCAGAATCGCTTTTGTGCAGAAAACAATAACACTTGTTCAGAACGAAAGAAAGCACAGAGCCCCAGATTTTATGTTGTCCTGGAGAGCTTGCAGAGCACTGGGGAAAAGCAGGCAGAGAATTCCCTGCTAGCACCTTCTCTGTGCCTGGGAAGCAGAAGTGTTCAAATTGCTTCGCAGAATCGCTTTTGTGCAGAAAACAGTAACACTTGTTCAGAACGAAAGAAAGCACAGAGCCCCAGATTTTATGTTGTCCTGGAGAGCTTGCAGAGCACTGGGGAAAAGCAGGCAGAGAATTCCCTGCTAGCACCTTCTCTGTGCCTGGGAAGCAGAAGTGTTCACATTGCTTCGCAGAATCGCTTTTGTGCAGAAAACAGTAACACTTGTTCAGAACGAAAGAAAGCACAGAGCCCCAGATTTTATGTTGTCCTGGAGAGCTTGCAGAGCACTGGGGAAAAGCAGGCAGAGAATTCCCTGCTAGCACCTTCTCTGTGCCTGGGAAACAGAAGTGTTCACATTGCTTCGCAGAATCGCTTTTGTGCAGAAAACAGTAACACTTGTTCAGAACGAAAGAAAGCACAGAGCCCCAGATTTGCTGTTGTCCTGGAGAGCTTGCAGAGCACTGGGGAAAGGCAGGCAGAGAATTCCCTGCTAGCACCTTCTTTGTGCCTGTTCACATTGCTTCGCAGAATCGCTTTTGTGCAGAAAACAGTAACACTTGTTCAGAACGAAAGAAAGCACAGAGCCCCAGATTTTATGTTGTCCTGGAGAGCTTGCAGAGCACTGGGGAAAAGCAGGCAGAGAATTCCCTGCTAGCACCTTCTCTGTGCCTGGGAAGCAGAAGTCTTCACATTGCTTCGCAGAATCGCTTTTGTGCAGAAAACAGTAACACTTGTTCAGAATGAAAGAAAGCACAGAGCCCCAGATTTTATGTTGTCCTGGAGAGCTTGCAGAGCACTGGGGAAAAGCAGGCAGAGAATTCCCTGCTAGCACCTTCTCTGTGCCTGGGAAACAGAAGTGTTCCCATTGCTTCGCAGAATCGCTTTTGTGCAGAAAACAGTAACACTTGTTCAGAACGAAAGAAAGCACAGAGCCCCAGATTTTATGTTGTCCTGGAGAGCTTGCAGAGCACTGGGGAAAGGCAGGCAGAGAATTCCCTGCTAGCACCTTCTCTGTGCCTGGGAAGCAGAAGTGTTCACATTGCTTCGCAGAATCGCTTTTGTGCAGAAAACAGTAACAGTTGTTCAGAACGAAGGAAAGCACAGAGCCCCAGATTTTATGTTGTCCTGGAGAGCTTGCAGAGCACTGGGGAAAGGCAGGCAGAGAATTCCCTGCTAGCACCTTCTCTGTGCCTGGGAAGCAGAAGTGTTCACATTGCTTCGCAGAATCGCTTTTGTGCAGAAAACAGTAACACTTGTTCAGAACGAAAGAAAGCACAGAGCCCCAGATTTTATGTTGTCCTGGAGAGCTTGCAGAGCACTGGGGAAAAGCAGGCAGAGAATTCCCTGCTAGCACCTTCTCTGTGCCTGGGAAGCAGAAGTGTTCACATTGCTTCGCAGAATCGCTTTTGTGCAGAAAACAATAACACTTGTTCAGAACGAAAGAAAGCACAGAGCCCCAGATTTTATGTTGTCCTGGAGAGCTTGCAGAGCACTGGGGAAAGGCAGGCAGAGAATTCCCTGCTAGCACCTTCTCTGTGCCTGGGAAGCAGAAGTGTTCACATTGCTTCGCAGAATCGCTTTTGTGCAGAAAACAGTAACACTTGTTCAGAACGAAAGAAAGCACAGAGCCCCAGATTTTATGTTGTCCTGGAGAGCTTGCAGAGCACTGGGGAAAGGCAGGCAGAGAATTCCCTGCTAGCACCTTCTCTGTGCCTGGGAAACAGAAGTGTTCCCATTGCTTCGCAGAATCGCTTTTGTGCAGAAAACAGTAACACTTGTTCAGAACGAAAGAAAGCACAGAGCCCCAGATTTTATGTTGTCCTGGAGAGCTTGCAGAGCACTGGGGAAAGGCAGGCAGAGAATTCCCTGCTAGCACCTTCTCTGTGCCTGGGAAGCAGAAGTGTTCACATTGCTTCGCAGAATCGCTTTTGTGCAGAAAACAGTAACACTTGTTCAGAACGAAGGAAAGCACAGAGCCCCAGATTTTATGTTGTCCTGGAGAGCTTGCAGAGCACTGGGGAAAAGCAGGCAGAGAATTCCCTGCTAGCACCTTCTCTGTGCCTGGGAAGCAGAAGTCTTCACATTGCTTCGCAGAATCGCTTTTGTGCAGAAAACAATAACACTTGTTCAGAACGAAAGAAAGCACAGAGCCCCAGATTTGCTGTTGTCCTGGAGAGCTTGCAGAGCACTGGGGAAAAGCAGGCAGAGAATTCCCTGCTAGCACCTTCTCTGTGCCTGGGAAGCAGAAGTGTTCACATTGCTTCGCAGAATCGCTTTTGTGCAGAAAACAGTAACACTTGTTCAGAACGAAAGAAAGCACAGAGCCCCAGATTTTATGTTGTCCTGGAGAGCTTGCAGAGCACTGGGGAAAAGCAGGCAGAGAATTCCCTGCTAGCACCTTCTCTGTGCCTGGGAAACAGAAGTGTTCACATTGCTTCGCAGAATCGCTTTTGTGCAGAAAACAGTAACACTTGTTCAGAACGAAAGAAAGCACAGAGCCCGAGATTTGCTGTTGTCCTGGAGAGCTTGCAGAGCACTGGGGAAAAGCAGGCAGAGAATTCCCTGCTAGCACCTTCTCTGTGCCTGGGAAGCAGAAGTGTTCACATTGCTTCGCAGAATCGCTTTTGTGCAGAAAACAGTAACACTTGTTCAGAACGAAGGAAAGCACAGAGCCCCAGATTTTATGTTGTCCTGGAGAGCTTGCAGAGCACTGGGGAAAAGCAGGCAGAGAATTCCCTGCTAGCACCTTCTCTGTGCCTGGGAAGCAGAAGTCTTCACATTGCTTCGCAGAATCGCTTTTGTGCAGAAAACAATAACACTTGTTCAGAACGAAAGAAAGCACAGAGCCCCAGATTTGCTGTTGTCCTGGAGAGCTTGCAGAGCACTGGGGAAAAGCAGGCAGAGAATTCCCTGCTAGCACCTTCTCTGTGCCTGGGAAGCAGAAGTGTTCACATTGCTTCGCAGAATCGCTTTTGTGCAGAAAACAGTAACACTTGTTCAGAACGAAAGAAAGCACAGAGCCCCAGATTTTATGTTGTCCTGGAGAGCTTGCAGAGCACTGGGGAAAAGCAGGCAGAGAATTCCCTGCTAGCACCTTCTCTGTGCCTGGGAAGCAGAAGTCTTCACATTGCTTCGCAGAATCGCTTTTGTGCAGAAAACAGTAACACTTGTTCAGAACGAAAGAAAGCACAGAGCCCCAGATTTTATGTTGTCCTGGAGAGCTTGCAGAGCACTGGGGAAAGGCAGGCAGAGAATTCCCTGCTAGCACCTTCTCTGTGCCTGGGAAACAGAAGTGTTCCCATTGCTTCGCAGAATCGCTTTTGTGCAGAAAACAGTAACACTTGTTCAGAACGAAAGAAAGCACAGAGCCCCAGATTTTATGTTGTCCTGGAGAGCTTGCAGAGCACTGGGGAAAGGCAGGCAGAGAATTCCCTGCTAGCACCTTCTCTGTGCCTGGGAAGCAGAAGTGTTCACATTGCTTCGCAGAATCGCTTTTGTGCAGAAAACAGTAACACTTGTTCAGAATGAAAGAAAGCACAGAGCCCCAGATTTTATGTTGTCCTGGAGAGCTTGCAGAGCACTGGGGAAAAGCAGGCAGAGAATTCCCTGCTAGCACCTTCTCTGTGCCTGGGAAACAGAAGTGTTCACATTGCTTCGCAGAATCGCTTTTGTGCAGAAAACATTAACACTTGTTCAGAACGAAAGAAAGCACAGAGCCCCAGATTTTATGTTGTCCTGGAGAGCTTGCAGAGCACTGGGGAAAGGCAGGCAGAGAATTCCCTGCTAGCACCTTCTCTGTGCCTGGGAAGCAGAAGTGTTCACATTGCTTCGCAGAATCGCTTTTGTGCAGAAAACAGTAACACTTGTTCAGAATGAAAGAAAGCACAGAGCCCCAGATTTTATGTTGTCCTGGAGAGCTTGCAGAGCACTGGGGAAAAGCAGGCAGAGAATTCCCTGCTAGCACCTTCTCTGTGCCTGGGAAACAGAAGTGTTCACATTGCTTCGCAGAATCGCTTTTGTGCAGAAAACAGTAACACTTGTTCAGAACGAAGGAAAGCACAGAGCCCCAGATTTTATGTTGTCCTGGAGAGCTTGCAGAGCACTGGGGAAAGGCAGGCAGAGAATTCCCTGCTAGCACCTTCTCTGTGCCTGGGAAGCAGAAGTGTTCACATTGCTTCGCAGAATCGCTTTTGTGCAGAAAACAATAACACTTGTTCAGAACGAAAGAAAGCACAGAGCCCCAGATTTTATGTTGTCCTGGAGAGCTTGCAAAGCACTGGGGAAAAGCAGGCAGAGAATTCCCTGCTAGCACCTTCTCTGTGCCTGGGAAGCAGAAGTGTTCAAATTGCTTCGCAGAATCGCTTTTGTGCAGAAAACAGTAACACTTGTTCAGAACGAAGGAAAGCACAGAGCCCCAGATTTTATGTTGTCCTGGAGAGCTTGCAGAGCACTGGGGAAAGGCAGGCAGAGAATTCCCTGCTAGCACCTTCTCTGTGCCTGGGAAGCAGAAGTGTTCACATTGCTTCGCAGAATCGCTTTTGTGCAGAAAACAGTAACACTTGTTCAGAACGAAAGAAAGCACAGAGCCCCAGATTTTATGTTGTCCTGGAGAGCTTGCAGAGCACTGGGGAAAAGCAGGCAGAGAATTCCCTGCTAGCACCTTCTCTGTGCCTGGGAAGCAGAAGTGTTCACATTGCTTCGCAGAATCGCTTTTGTGCAGAAAACAGTAACACTTGTTCAGAACGAGAGAAAGCACAGAGCCCCAGATTTTATGTTGTCCTGGAGAGCTTGCAGAGCACTGGGGAAAAGCAGGCAGAGAATTCCCTGCTAGCACCTTCTCTGTGCCTGGGAAACAGAAGTGTTCCCATTGCTTCGCAGTATCGCTTTTGTGCAGAAAACAGTAACACTTGTTCAGAACGAAAGAAAGCACAGAGCCCCAGATTTTATGTTGTCCTGGAGAGCTTGCAGAGCACTGGGGAAAAGCAGGCAGAGAATTCCCTGCTACCACCTTCTCTGTGCCTGGGAAACAGAAGTGTTCACATTGCTTCGCAGAATCGCTTTTGTGCAGAAAACAGTAACAGTTGTTCAGAACGAAGGAAAGCACAGAGCCCCAGATTTTATGTTGTCCTGGAGAGCTTGCAGAGCACTGGGGAAAGGCAGGCAGAGAATTCCCTGCTAGCACCTTCTCTGTGCCTGGGAAGCAGAAGTGTTCACATTGCTTCGCAGAATCGCTTTTGTGCAGAAAACAGTAACACTTGTTCAGAACGAAAGAAAGCACAGAGCCCCAGATTTTATGTTGTCCTGGAGAGCTTGCAGAGCACTGGGGAAAAGCAGGCAGAGAATTCCCTGCTACCACCTTCTCTGTGCCTGGGAAACAGAAGTGTTCACATTGCTTCGCAGAATCGCTTTTGTGCAGAAAACAGTAACACTTGTTCAGAACGAAGGAAAGCACAGAGCCCCAGATTTTATGTTGTCCTGGAGAGCTTGCAGAGCACTGGGGAAAGGCAGGCAGAGAATTCCCTGCTAGCACCTTCTCTGTGCCTGGGAAGCAGAAGTGTTCACATTGCTTCGCAGAATCGCTTTTGTGCAGAAAACAATAACACTTGTTCAGAACGAAAGAAAGCACAGAGCCCCAGATTTTATGTTGTCCTGGAGAGCTTGCAGAGCACTGGGGAAAAGCAGGCAGAGAATTCCCTGCTAGCACCTTCTCTGTGCCTGGGAAGCAGAAGTGTTCAAATTGCTTCGCAGAATCGCTTTTGTGCAGAAAACAGTAACACTTGTTCAGAACGAAAGAAAGCACAGAGCCCCAGATTTTATGTTGTCCTGGAGAGCTTGCAGAGCACTGGGGAAAAGCAGGCAGAGAATTCCCTGCTAGCACCTTCTCTGTGCCTGGGAAGCAGAAGTGTTCACATTGCTTCGCAGAATCGCTTTTGTGCAGAAAACAGTAACACTTGTTCAGAACGAAAGAAAGCACAGAGCCCCAGATTTTATGTTGTCCTGGAGAGCTTGCAGAGCACTGGGGAAAAGCAGGCAGAGAATTCCCTGCTAGCACCTTCTCTGTGCCTGGGAAACAGAAGTGTTCACATTGCTTCGCAGAATCGCTTTTGTGCAGAAAACAGTAACACTTGTTCAGAACGAAAGAAAGCACAGAGCCCCAGATTTGCTGTTGTCCTGGAGAGCTTGCAGAGCACTGGGGAAAGGCAGGCAGAGAATTCCCTGCTAGCACCTTCTTTGTGCCTGTTCACATTGCTTCGCAGAATCGCTTTTGTGCAGAAAACAGTAACACTTGTTCAGAACGAAAGAAAGCACAGAGCCCCAGATTTTATGTTGTCCTGGAGAGCTTGCAGAGCACTGGGGAAAAGCAGGCAGAGAATTCCCTGCTAGCACCTTCTCTGTGCCTGGGAAGCAGAAGTCTTCACATTGCTTCGCAGAATCGCTTTTGTGCAGAAAACAGTAACACTTGTTCAGAATGAAAGAAAGCACAGAGCCCCAGATTTTATGTTGTCCTGGAGAGCTTGCAGAGCACTGGGGAAAAGCAGGCAGAGAATTCCCTGCTAGCACCTTCTCTGTGCCTGGGAAACAGAAGTGTTCCCATTGCTTCGCAGAATCGCTTTTGTGCAGAAAACAGTAACACTTGTTCAGAACGAAAGAAAGCACAGAGCCCCAGATTTTATGTTGTCCTGGAGAGCTTGCAGAGCACTGGGGAAAGGCAGGCAGAGAATTCCCTGCTAGCACCTTCTCTGTGCCTGGGAAGCAGAAGTGTTCACATTGCTTCGCAGAATCGCTTTTGTGCAGAAAACAGTAACAGTTGTTCAGAACGAAGGAAAGCACAGAGCCCCAGATTTTATGTTGTCCTGGAGAGCTTGCAGAGCACTGGGGAAAGGCAGGCAGAGAATTCCCTGCTAGCACCTTCTCTGTGCCTGGGAAGCAGAAGTGTTCACATTGCTTCGCAGAATCGCTTTTGTGCAGAAAACAGTAACACTTGTTCAGAACGAAAGAAAGCACAGAGCCCCAGATTTTATGTTGTCCTGGAGAGCTTGCAGAGCACTGGGGAAAAGCAGGCAGAGAATTCCCTGCTAGCACCTTCTCTGTGCCTGGGAAGCAGAAGTGTTCACATTGCTTCGCAGAATCGCTTTTGTGCAGAAAACAATAACACTTGTTCAGAACGAAAGAAAGCACAGAGCCCCAGATTTTATGTTGTCCTGGAGAGCTTGCAGAGCACTGGGGAAAGGCAGGCAGAGAATTCCCTGCTAGCACCTTCTCTGTGCCTGGGAAGCAGAAGTGTTCACATTGCTTCGCAGAATCGCTTTTGTGCAGAAAACAGTAACACTTGTTCAGAACGAAAGAAAGCACAGAGCCCCAGATTTTATGTTGTCCTGGAGAGCTTGCAGAGCACTGGGGAAAGGCAGGCAGAGAATTCCCTGCTAGCACCTTCTCTGTGCCTGGGAAACAGAAGTGTTCCCATTGCTTCGCAGAATCGCTTTTGTGCAGAAAACAGTAACACTTGTTCAGAACGAAAGAAAGCACAGAGCCCCAGATTTTATGTTGTCCTGGAGAGCTTGCAGAGCACTGGGGAAAGGCAGGCAGAGAATTCCCTGCTAGCACCTTCTCTGTGCCTGGGAAGCAGAAGTGTTCACATTGCTTCGCAGAATCGCTTTTGTGCAGAAAACAGTAACACTTGTTCAGAACGAAGGAAAGCACAGAGCCCCAGATTTTATGTTGTCCTGGAGAGCTTGCAGAGCACTGGGGAAAAGCAGGCAGAGAATTCCCTGCTAGCACCTTCTCTGTGCCTGGGAAGCAGAAGTCTTCACATTGCTTCGCAGAATCGCTTTTGTGCAGAAAACAATAACACTTGTTCAGAACGAAAGAAAGCACAGAGCCCCAGATTTGCTGTTGTCCTGGAGAGCTTGCAGAGCACTGGGGAAAAGCAGGCAGAGAATTCCCTGCTAGCACCTTCTCTGTGCCTGGGAAGCAGAAGTGTTCACATTGCTTCGCAGAATCGCTTTTGTGCAGAAAACAGTAACACTTGTTCAGAACGAAAGAAAGCACAGAGCCCCAGATTTTATGTTGTCCTGGAGAGCTTGCAGAGCACTGGGGAAAAGCAGGCAGAGAATTCCCTGCTAGCACCTTCTCTGTGCCTGGGAAACAGAAGTGTTCACATTGCTTCGCAGAATCGCTTTTGTGCAGAAAACAGTAACACTTGTTCAGAACGAAAGAAAGCACAGAGCCCGAGATTTGCTGTTGTCCTGGAGAGCTTGCAGAGCACTGGGGAAAAGCAGGCAGAGAATTCCCTGCTAGCACCTTCTCTGTGCCTGGGAAGCAGAAGTGTTCACATTGCTTCGCAGAATCGCTTTTGTGCAGAAAACAGTAACACTTGTTCAGAACGAAGGAAAGCACAGAGCCCCAGATTTTATGTTGTCCTGGAGAGCTTGCAGAGCACTGGGGAAAAGCAGGCAGAGAATTCCCTGCTAGCACCTTCTCTGTGCCTGGGAAGCAGAAGTCTTCACATTGCTTCGCAGAATCGCTTTTGTGCAGAAAACAATAACACTTGTTCAGAACGAAAGAAAGCACAGAGCCCCAGATTTGCTGTTGTCCTGGAGAGCTTGCAGAGCACTGGGGAAAAGCAGGCAGAGAATTCCCTGCTAGCACCTTCTCTGTGCCTGGGAAGCAGAAGTGTTCACATTGCTTCGCAGAATCGCTTTTGTGCAGAAAACAGTAACACTTGTTCAGAACGAAAGAAAGCACAGAGCCCCAGATTTTATGTTGTCCTGGAGAGCTTGCAGAGCACTGGGGAAAAGCAGGCAGAGAATTCCCTGCTAGCACCTTCTCTGTGCCTGGGAAGCAGAAGTCTTCACATTGCTTCGCAGAATCGCTTTTGTGCAGAAAACAGTAACACTTGTTCAGAACGAAAGAAAGCACAGAGCCCCAGATTTTATGTTGTCCTGGAGAGCTTGCAGAGCACTGGGGAAAGGCAGGCAGAGAATTCCCTGCTAGCACCTTCTCTGTGCCTGGGAAACAGAAGTGTTCCCATTGCTTCGCAGAATCGCTTTTGTGCAGAAAACAGTAACACTTGTTCAGAACGAAAGAAAGCACAGAGCCCCAGATTTTATGTTGTCCTGGAGAGCTTGCAGAGCACTGGGGAAAGGCAGGCAGAGAATTCCCTGCTAGCACCTTCTCTGTGCCTGGGAAGCAGAAGTGTTCACATTGCTTCGCAGAATCGCTTTTGTGCAGAAAACAGTAACACTTGTTCAGAATGAAAGAAAGCACAGAGCCCCAGATTTTATGTTGTCCTGGAGAGCTTGCAGAGCACTGGGGAAAAGCAGGCAGAGAATTCCCTGCTAGCACCTTCTCTGTGCCTGGGAAACAGAAGTGTTCACATTGCTTCGCAGAATCGCTTTTGTGCAGAAAACATTAACACTTGTTCAGAACGAAAGAAAGCACAGAGCCCCAGATTTTATGTTGTCCTGGAGAGCTTGCAGAGCACTGGGGAAAGGCAGGCAGAGAATTCCCTGCTAGCACCTTCTCTGTGCCTGGGAAGCAGAAGTGTTCACATTGCTTCGCAGAATCGCTTTTGTGCAGAAAACAGTAACACTTGTTCAGAACGAAGGAAAGCACAGAGCCCCAGATTTTATGTTGTCCTGGAGAGCTTGCAGAGCACTGGGGAAAGGCAGGCAGAGAATTCCCTGCTAGCACCTTCTCTGTGCCTGGGAAGCAGAAGTCTTCACATTGCTTCGCAGAATCGCTTTTGTGCAGAAAACAGTAACACTTGTTCAGAACGAGAGAAAGCACAGAGCCCCAGATTTTATGTTGTCCTGGAGAGCTTGCAGAGCACTGGGGAAAAGCAGGCAGAGAATTCCCTGCTAGCACCTTCTCTGTGCCTGGGAAGCAGAAGTGTTCAAATTGCTTCGCAGAATCGCTTTTGTGCAGAAAACAGTAACACTTGTTCAGAACGAAGGAAAGCACAGAGCCCCAGATTTTATGTTGTCCTGGAGAGCTTGCAGAGCACTGGGGAAAGGCAGGCAGAGAATTCCCTGCTAGCACCTTCTCTGTGCCTGGGAAGCAGAAGTGTTCACATTGCTTCGCAGAATCGCTTTTGTGCAGAAAACAGTAACACTTGTTCAGAACGAAAGAAAGCACAGAGCCCCAGATTTTATGTTGTCCTGGAGAGCTTGCAGAGCACTGGGGAAAAGCAGGCAGAGAATTCCCTGCTAGCACCTTCTCTGTGCCTGGGAAGCAGAAGTGTTCACATTGCTTCGCAGAATCGCTTTTGTGCAGAAAACAGTAACACTTGTTCAGAACGAGAGAAAGCACAGAGCCCCAGATTTTATGTTGTCCTGGAGAGCTTGCAGAGCACTGGGGAAAAGCAGGCAGAGAATTCCCTGCTAGCACCTTCTCTGTGCCTGGGAAACAGAAGTGTTCCCATTGCTTCGCAGTATCGCTTTTGTGCAGAAAACAGTAACACTTGTTCAGAACGAAAGAAAGCACAGAGCCCCAGATTTTATGTTGTCCTGGAGAGCTTGCAGAGCACTGGGGAAAAGCAGGCAGAGAATTCCCTGCTACCACCTTCTCTGTGCCTGGGAAACAGAAGTGTTCACATTGCTTCGCAGAATCGCTTTTGTGCAGAAAACAGTAACAGTTGTTCAGAACGAAGGAAAGCACAGAGCCCCAGATTTTATGTTGTCCTGGAGAGCTTGCAGAGCACTGGGGAAAGGCAGGCAGAGAATTCCCTGCTAGCACCTTCTCTGTGCCTGGGAAGCAGAAGTGTTCACATTGCTTCGCAGAATCGCTTTTGTGCAGAAAACAGTAACACTTGTTCAGAACGAAAGAAAGCACAGAGCCCCAGATTTTATGTTGTCCTGGAGAGCTTGCAGAGCACTGGGGAAAAGCAGGCAGAGAATTCCCTGCTAGCACCTTCTCTGTGCCTGGGAAGCAGAAGTGTTCAAATTGCTTCGCAGAATCGCTTTTGTGCAGAAAACAGTAACACTTGTTCAGAACGAAAGAAAGCACAGAGCCCCAGATTTTATGTTGTCCTGGAGAGCTTGCAGAGCACTGGGGAAAAGCAGGCAGAGAATTCCCTGCTAGCACCTTCTCTGTGCCTGGGAAGCAGAAGTGTTCACATTGCTTCGCAGAATCGCTTTTGTGCAGAAAACAGTAACACTTGTTCAGAACGAAAGAAAGCACAGAGCCCCAGATTTTATGTTGTCCTGGAGAGCTTGCAGAGCACTGGGGAAAAGCAGGCAGAGAATTCCCTGCTAGCACCTTCTCTGTGCCTGGGAAACAGAAGTGTTCACATTGCTTCGCAGAATCGCTTTTGTGCAGAAAACAGTAACACTTGTTCAGAACGAAAGAAAGCACAGAGCCCCAGATTTGCTGTTGTCCTGGAGAGCTTGCAGAGCACTGGGGAAAGGCAGGCAGAGAATTCCCTGCTAGCACCTTCTTTGTGCCTGTTCACATTGCTTCGCAGAATCGCTTTTGTGCAGAAAACAGTAACACTTGTTCAGAACGAAAGAAAGCACAGAGCCCCAGATTTTATGTTGTCCTGGAGAGCTTGCAGAGCACTGGGGAAAAGCAGGCAGAGAATTCCCTGCTAGCACCTTCTCTGTGCCTGGGAAGCAGAAGTCTTCACATTGCTTCGCAGAATCGCTTTTGTGCAGAAAACAGTAACACTTGTTCAGAATGAAAGAAAGCACAGAGCCCCAGATTTTATGTTGTCCTGGAGAGCTTGCAGAGCACTGGGGAAAAGCAGGCAGAGAATTCCCTGCTAGCACCTTCTCTGTGCCTGGGAAACAGAAGTGTTCCCATTGCTTCGCAGAATCGCTTTTGTGCAGAAAACAGTAACACTTGTTCAGAACGAAAGAAAGCACAGAGCCCCAGATTTTATGTTGTCCTGGAGAGCTTGCAGAGCACTGGGGAAAGGCAGGCAGAGAATTCCCTGCTAGCACCTTCTCTGTGCCTGGGAAGCAGAAGTGTTCACATTGCTTCGCAGAATCGCTTTTGTGCAGAAAACAGTAACAGTTGTTCAGAACGAAGGAAAGCACAGAGCCCCAGATTTTATGTTGTCCTGGAGAGCTTGCAGAGCACTGGGGAAAGGCAGGCAGAGAATTCCCTGCTAGCACCTTCTCTGTGCCTGGGAAGCAGAAGTGTTCACATTGCTTCGCAGAATCGCTTTTGTGCAGAAAACAGTAACACTTGTTCAGAACGAAAGAAAGCACAGAGCCCCAGATTTTATGTTGTCCTGGAGAGCTTGCAGAGCACTGGGGAAAAGCAGGCAGAGAATTCCCTGCTAGCACCTTCTCTGTGCCTGGGAAGCAGAAGTGTTCACATTGCTTCACAGAATCGCTTTTGTGCAGAAAACAGTAACACTTGTTCAGAACGAAAGAAAGCACAGAGCCCCAGATTTTATGTTGTCCTGGAGAGCTTGCAGAGCACTGGGGAAAGGCAGGCAGAGAATTCCCTGCTAGCACCTTCTCTGTGCCTGGGAAGCAGAAGTCTTCACATTGCTTCGCAGAATCGCTTTTGTGCAGAAAACAGTAACACTTGTTCAGAACGAAAGAAAGCACAGAGCCCCAGATTTTATGTTGTCCTGGAGAGCTTGCAGAGCACTGGGGAAAGGCAGGCAGAGAATTCCCTGCTAGCACCTTCTCTGTGCCTGGGAAACAGAAGTGTTCCCATTGCTTCGCAGAATCGCTTTTGTGCAGAAAACAGTAACACTTGTTCAGAACGAAAGAAAGCACAGAGCCCCAGATTTTATGTTGTCCTGGAGAGCTTGCAGAGCACTGGGGAAAGGCAGGCAGAGAATTCCCTGCTAGCACCTTCTCTGTGCCTGGGAAGCAGAAGTGTTCACATTGCTTCGCAGAATCGCTTTTGTGCAGAAAACAGTAACACTTGTTCAGAACGAAGGAAAGCACAGAGCCCCAGATTTTATGTTGTCCTGGAGAGCTTGCAGAGCACTGGGGAAAAGCAGGCAGAGAATTCCCTGCTAGCACCTTCTCTGTGCCTGGGAAGCAGAAGTCTTCACATTGCTTCGCAGAATCGCTTTTGTGCAGAAAACAATAACACTTGTTCAGAACGAAAGAAAGCACAGAGCCCCAGATTTGCTGTTGTCCTGGAGAGCTTGCAGAGCACTGGGGAAAAGCAGGCAGAGAATTCCCTGCTAGCACCTTCTCTGTGCCTGGGAAGCAGAAGTGTTCACATTGCTTCGCAGAATCGCTTTTGTGCAGAAAACAGTAACACTTGTTCAGAACGAAAGAAAGCACAGAGCCCCAGATTTTATGTTGTCCTGGAGAGCTTGCAGAGCACTGGGGAAAAGCAGGCAGAGAATTCCCTGCTAGCACCTTCTCTGTGCCTGGGAAACAGAAGTGTTCACATTGCTTCGCAGAATCGCTTTTGTGCAGAAAACAGTAACACTTGTTCAGAACGAAAGAAAGCACAGAGCCCGAGATTTGCTGTTGTCCTGGAGAGCTTGCAGAGCACTGGGGAAAAGCAGGCAGAGAATTCCCTGCTAGCACCTTCTCTGTGCCTGGGAAGCAGAAGTGTTCACATTGCTTCGCAGAATCGCTTTTGTGCAGAAAACAGTAACACTTGTTCAGAACGAAGGAAAGCACAGAGCCCCAGATTTTATGTTGTCCTGGAGAGCTTGCAGAGCACTGGGGAAAAGCAGGCAGAGAATTCCCTGCTAGCACCTTCTCTGTGCCTGGGAAGCAGAAGTCTTCACATTGCTTCGCAGAATCGCTTTTGTGCAGAAAACAATAACACTTGTTCAGAACGAAAGAAAGCACAGAGCCCCAGATTTGCTGTTGTCCTGGAGAGCTTGCAGAGCACTGGGGAAAAGCAGGCAGAGAATTCCCTGCTAGCACCTTCTCTGTGCCTGGGAAGCAGAAGTGTTCACATTGCTTCGCAGAATCGCTTTTGTGCAGAAAACAGTAACACTTGTTCAGAACGAAAGAAAGCACAGAGCCCCAGATTTTATGTTGTCCTGGAGAGCTTGCAGAGCACTGGGGAAAAGCAGGCAGAGAATTCCCTGCTAGCACCTTCTCTGTGCCTGGGAAGCAGAAGTCTTCACATTGCTTCGCAGAATCGCTTTTGTGCAGAAAACAGTAACACTTGTTCAGAACGAAAGAAAGCACAGAGCCCCAGATTTTATGTTGTCCTGGAGAGCTTGCAGAGCACTGGGGAAAGGCAGGCAGAGAATTCCCTGCTAGCACCTTCTCTGTGCCTGGGAAACAGAAGTGTTCCCATTGCTTCGCAGAATCGCTTTTGTGCAGAAAACAGTAACACTTGTTCAGAACGAAAGAAAGCACAGAGCCCCAGATTTTATGTTGTCCTGGAGAGCTTGCAGAGCACTGGGGAAAGGCAGGCAGAGAATTCCCTGCTAGCACCTTCTCTGTGCCTGGGAAGCAGAAGTGTTCACATTGCTTCGCAGAATCGCTTTTGTGCAGAAAACAGTAACACTTGTTCAGAATGAAAGAAAGCACAGAGCCCCAGATTTTATGTTGTCCTGGAGAGCTTGCAGAGCACTGGGGAAAAGCAGGCAGAGAATTCCCTGCTAGCACCTTCTCTGTGCCTGGGAAACAGAAGTGTTCACATTGCTTCGCAGAATCGCTTTTGTGCAGAAAACATTAACACTTGTTCAGAACGAAAGAAAGCACAGAGCCCCAGATTTTATGTTGTCCTGGAGAGCTTGCAGAGCACTGGGGAAAGGCAGGCAGAGAATTCCCTGCTAGCACCTTCTCTGTGCCTGGGAAGCAGAAGTGTTCACATTGCTTCGCAGAATCGCTTTTGTGCAGAAAACAGTAACACTTGTTCAGAACGAAGGAAAGCACAGAGCCCCAGATTTTATGTTGTCCTGGAGAGCTTGCAGAGCACTGGGGAAAGGCAGGCAGAGAATTCCCTGCTAGCACCTTCTCTGTGCCTGGGAAGCAGAAGTCTTCACATTGCTTCGCAGAATCGCTTTTGTGCAGAAAACAGTAACACTTGTTCAGAACGAGAGAAAGCACAGAGCCCCAGATTTTATGTTGTCCTGGAGAGCTTGCAGAGCACTGGGGAAAAGCAGGCAGAGAATTCCCTGCTAGCACCTTCTTTGTGCCTGTTCACATTGCTTCGCAGAATCTCTTTTGTGCAGAAAACAGTAACACTTGTTCAGAACGAAAGAAAGCACAGAGCCCCAGATTTTATGTTGTCCTGGAGAGCTTGCAGAGCACTGGGGAAAAGCAGGCAGAGAATTCCCTGCTAGCACCTTCTCTGTGCCTGGGAAGCAGAAGTCTTCACATTGCTTCGCAGAATCGCTTTTGTGCAGAAAACAGTAACACTTGTTCAGAATGAAAGAAAGCACAGAGCCCCAGATTTTATGTTGTCCTGGAGAGCTTGCAGAGCACTGGGGAAAAGCAGGCAGAGAATTCCCTGCTAGCACCTTCTCTGTGCCTGGGAAACAGAAGTGTTCCCATTGCTTCGCAGAATCGCTTTTGTGCAGAAAACAGTAACACTTGTTCAGAACGAAAGAAAGCACAGAGCCCCAGATTTGCTGTTGTCCTGGAGAGCTTGCAGAGCACTGGGGAAAGGCAGGCAGAGAATTCCCTGCTAGCACCTTCTCTGTGCCTGGGAAGCAGAAGTGTTCACATTGCTTCGCAGAATCGCTTTTGTGCAGAAAACAGTAACACTTGTTCAGAATGAAAGAAAGCACAGAGCCCCAGATTTTATGTTGTCCTGGAGAGCTTGCAGAGCACTGGGGAAAAGCAGGCAGAGAATTCCCTGCTAGCACCTTCTCTGTGCCTGGGAAACAGAAGTGTTCACATTGCTTCGCAGAATCGCTTTTGTGCAGAAAACAGTAACACTTGTTCAGAACGAAGGAAAGCACAGAGCCCCAGATTTTATGTTGTCCTGGAGAGCTTGCAGAGCACTGGGGAAAGGCAGGCAGAGAATTCCCTGCTAGCACCTTCTCTGTGCCTGGGAAGCAGAAGTGTTCACATTGCTTCGCAGAATCGCTTTTGTGCAGAAAACAATAACACTTGTTCAGAACGAAAGAAAGCACAGAGCCCCAGATTTTATGTTGTCCTGGAGAGCTTGCAAAGCACTGGGGAAAAGCAGGCAGAGAATTCCCTGCTAGCACCTTCTCTGTGCCTGGGAAGCAGAAGTGTTCAAATTGCTTCGCAGAATCGCTTTTGTGCAGAAAACAGTAACACTTGTTCAGAACGAAGGAAAGCACAGAGCCCCAGATTTTATGTTGTCCTGGAGAGCTTGCAGAGCACTGGGGAAAGGCAGGCAGAGAATTCCCTGCTAGCACCTTCTCTGTGCCTGGGAAGCAGAAGTGTTCACATTGCTTCGCAGAATCGCTTTTGTGCAGAAAACAGTAACACTTGTTCAGAACGAGAGAAAGCACAGAGCCCCAGATTTTATGTTGTCCTGGAGAGCTTGCAGAGCACTGGGGAAAAGCAGGCAGAGAATTCCCTGCTAGCACCTTCTCTGTGCCTGGGAAGCAGAAGTGTTCACATTGCTTCGCAGAATCGCTTTTGTGCAGAAAACAGTAACACTTGTTCAGAACGAGAGAAAGCACAGAGCCCCAGATTTTATGTTGTCCTGGAGAGCTTGCAGAGCACTGGGGAAAAGCAGGCAGAGAATTCCCTGCTAGCACCTTCTCTGTGCCTGGGAAACAGAAGTGTTCCCATTGCTTCGCAGTATCGCTTTTGTGCAGAAAACAGTAACACTTGTTCAGAACGAAAGAAAGCACAGAGCCCCAGATTTTATGTTGTCCTGGAGAGCTTGCAGAGCACTGGGGAAAAGCAGGCAGAGAATTCCCTGCTACCACCTTCTCTGTGCCTGGGAAACAGAAGTGTTCACATTGCTTCGCAGAATCGCTTTTGTGCAGAAAACAGTAACAGTTGTTCAGAACGAAGGAAAGCACAGAGCCCCAGATTTTATGTTGTCCTGGAGAGCTTGCAGAGCACTGGGGAAAGGCAGGCAGAGAATTCCCTGCTAGCACCTTCTCTGTGCCTGGGAAGCAGAAGTGTTCACATTGCTTCGCAGAATCGCTTTTGTGCAGAAAACAGTAACACTTGTTCAGAACGAAAGAAAGCACAGAGCCCCAGATTTTATGTTGTCCTGGAGAGCTTGCAGAGCACTGGGGAAAAGCAGGCAGAGAATTCCCTGCTACCACCTTCTCTGTGCCTGGGAAACAGAAGTGTTCACATTGCTTCGCAGAATCGCTTTTGTGCAGAAAACAGTAACACTTGTTCAGAACGAAGGAAAGCACAGAGCCCCAGATTTTATGTTGTCCTGGAGAGCTTGCAGAGCACTGGGGAAAGGCAGGCAGAGAATTCCCTGCTAGCACCTTCTCTGTGCCTGGGAAGCAGAAGTGTTCACATTGCTTCGCAGAATCGCTTTTGTGCAGAAAACAATAACACTTGTTCAGAACGAAAGAAAGCACAGAGCCCCAGATTTTATGTTGTCCTGGAGAGCTTGCAGAGCACTGGGGAAAAGCAGGCAGAGAATTCCCTGCTAGCACCTTCTCTGTGCCTGGGAAGCAGAAGTGTTCAAATTGCTTCGCAGAATCGCTTTTGTGCAGAAAACAGTAACACTTGTTCAGAACGAAAGAAAGCACAGAGCCCCAGATTTTATGTTGTCCTGGAGAGCTTGCAGAGCACTGGGGAAAAGCAGGCAGAGAATTCCCTGCTAGCACCTTCTCTGTGCCTGGGAAGCAGAAGTCTTCACATTGCTTCGCAGAATCGCTTTTGTGCAGAAAACAGTAACACTTGTTCAGAATGAAAGAAAGCACAGAGCCCCAGATTTTATGTTGTCCTGGAGAGCTTGCAGAGCACTGGGGAAAAGCAGGCAGAGAATTCCCTGCTAGCACCTTCTCTGTGCCTGGGAAACAGAAGTGTTCCCATTGCTTCGCAGAATCGCTTTTGTGCAGAAAACAGTAACACTTGTTCAGAACGAAAGAAAGCACAGAGCCCCAGATTTTATGTTGTCCTGGAGAGCTTGCAGAGCACTGGGGAAAGGCAGGCAGAGAATTCCCTGCTAGCACCTTCTCTGTGCCTGGGAAGCAGAAGTCTTCACATTGCTTCGCAGAATCGCTTTTGTGCAGAAAACAGTAACAGTTGTTCAGAACGAAGGAAAGCACAGAGCCCCAGATTTTATGTTGTCCTGGAGAGCTTGCAGAGCACTGGGGAAAGGCAGGCAGAGAATTCCCTGCTAGCACCTTCTCTGTGCCTGGGAAGCAGAAGTGTTCACATTGCTTCGCAGAATCGCTTTTGTGCAGAAAACAGTAACACTTGTTCAGAACGAAAGAAAGCACAGAGCCCCAGATTTTATGTTGTCCTGGAGAGCTTGCAGAGCACTGGGGAAAAGCAGGCAGAGAATTCCCTGCTAGCACCTTCTCTGTGCCTGGGAAGCAGAAGTGTTCACATTGCTTCGCAGAATCGCTTTTGTGCAGAAAACAGTAACACTTGTTCAGAACGAAAGAAAGCACAGAGCCCCAGATTTTATGTTGTCCTGGAGAGCTTGCAGAGCACTGGGGAAAGGCAGGCAGAGAATTCCCTGCTAGCACCTTCTCTGTGCCTGGGAAGCAGAAGTCTTCACATTGCTTCGCAGAATCGCTTTTGTGCAGAAAACAGTAACACTTGTTCAGAACGAAAGAAAGCACAGAGCCCCAGATTTTATGTTGTCCTGGAGAGCTTGCAGAGCACTGGGGAAAGGCAGGCAGAGAATTCCCTGCTAGCACCTTCTCTGTGCCTGGGAAACAGAAGTGTTCCCATTGCTTCGCAGAATCGCTTTTGTGCAGAAAACAGTAACACTTGTTCAGAACGAAAGAAAGCACAGAGCCCCAGATTTTATGTTGTCCTGGAGAGCTTGCAGAGCACTGGGGAAAGGCAGGCAGAGAATTCCCTGCTAGCACCTTCTCTGTGCCTGGGAAGCAGAAGTGTTCACATTGCTTCGCAGAATCGCTTTTGTGCAGAAAACAGTAACACTTGTTCAGAACGAAGGAAAGCACAGAGCCCCAGATTTTATGTTGTCCTGGAGAGCTTGCAGAGCACTGGGGAAAAGCAGGCAGAGAATTCCCTGCTAGCACCTTCTCTGTGCCTGGGAAGCAGAAGTCTTCACATTGCTTCGCAGAATCGCTTTTGTGCAGAAAACAATAACACTTGTTCAGAACGAAAGAAAGCACAGAGCCCCAGATTTGCTGTTGTCCTGGAGAGCTTGCAGAGCACTGGGGAAAAGCAGGCAGAGAATTCCCTGCTAGCACCTTCTCTGTGCCTGGGAAGCAGAAGTGTTCACATTGCTTCGCAGAATCGCTTTTGTGCAGAAAACAGTAACACTTGTTCAGAACGAAAGAAAGCACAGAGCCCCAGATTTTATGTTGTCCTGGAGAGCTTGCAGAGCACTGGGGAAAAGCAGGCAGAGAATTCCCTGCTAGCACCTTCTCTGTGCCTGGGAAACAGAAGTGTTCACATTGCTTCGCAGAATCGCTTTTGTGCAGAAAACAGTAACACTTGTTCAGAACGAAAGAAAGCACAGAGCCCCAGATTTTATGTTGTCCTGGAGAGCTTGCAGAGCACTGGGGAAAAGCAGGCAGAGAATTCCCTGCTAGCACCTTCTCTGTGCCTGGGAAGCAGAAGTGTTCACATTGCTTCGCAGAATCGCTTTTGTGCAGAAAACAGTAACACTTGTTCAGAACGAAGGAAAGCACAGAGCCCCAGATTTTATGTTGTCCTGGAGAGCTTGCAGAGCACTGGGGAAAAGCAGGCAGAGAATTCCCTGCTAGCACCTTCTCTGTGCCTGGGAAGCAGAAGTCTTCACATTGCTTCGCAGAATCGCTTTTGTGCAGAAAACAATAACACTTGTTCAGAACGAAAGAAAGCACAGAGCCCCAGATTTGCTGTTGTCCTGGAGAGCTTGCAGAGCACTGGGGAAAAGCAGGCAGAGAATTCCCTGCTAGCACCTTCTCTGTGCCTGGGAAGCAGAAGTGTTCACATTGCTTCGCAGAATCGCTTTTGTGCAGAAAACAGTAACACTTGTTCAGAACGAAAGAAAGCACAGAGCCCCAGATTTTATGTTGTCCTGGAGAGCTTGCAGAGCACTGGGGAAAAGCAGGCAGAGAATTCCCTGCTAGCACCTTCTCTGTGCCTGGGAAGCAGAAGTCTTCACATTGCTTCGCAGAATCGCTTTTGTGCAGAAAACAGTAACACTTGTTCAGAACGAAAGAAAGCACAGAGCCCCAGATTTTATGTTGTCCTGGAGAGCTTGCAGAGCACTGGGGAAAGGCAGGCAGAGAATTCCCTGCTAGCACCTTCTCTGTGCCTGGGAAACAGAAGTGTTCCCATTGCTTCGCAGAATCGCTTTTGTGCAGAAAACAGTAACACTTGTTCAGAACGAAAGAAAGCACAGAGCCCCAGATTTTATGTTGTCCTGGAGAGCTTGCAGAGCACTGGGGAAAGGCAGGCAGAGAATTCCCTGCTAGCACCTTCTCTGTGCCTGGGAAGCAGAAGTGTTCACATTGCTTCGCAGAATCGCTTTTGTGCAGAAAACAGTAACACTTGTTCAGAATGAAAGAAAGCACAGAGCCCCAGATTTTATGTTGTCCTGGAGAGCTTGCAGAGCACTGGGGAAAAGCAGGCAGAGAATTCCCTGCTAGCACCTTCTCTGTGCCTGGGAAACAGAAGTGTTCACATTGCTTCGCAGAATCGCTTTTGTGCAGAAAACATTAACACTTGTTCAGAACGAAAGAAAGCACAGAGCCCCAGATTTTATGTTGTCCTGGAGAGCTTGCAGAGCACTGGGGAAAGGCAGGCAGAGAATTCCCTGCTAGCACCTTCTCTGTGCCTGGGAAGCAGAAGTGTTCACATTGCTTCGCAGAATCGCTTTTGTGCAGAAAACAGTAACACTTGTTCAGAACGAAGGAAAGCACAGAGCCCCAGATTTTATGTTGTCCTGGAGAGCTTGCAGAGCACTGGGGAAAGGCAGGCAGAGAATTCCCTGCTAGCACCTTCTCTGTGCCTGGGAAGCAGAAGTCTTCACATTGCTTCGCAGAATCGCTTTTGTGCAGAAAACAGTAACACTTGTTCAGAACGAGAGAAAGCACAGAGCCCCAGATTTTATGTTGTCCTGGAGAGCTTGCAGAGCACTGGGGAAAAGCAGGCAGAGAATTCCCTGCTAGCACCTTCTCTGTGCCTGGGAAACAGAAGTGTTCCCATTGCTTCGCAGAATCGCTTTTGTGCAGAAAACAGTAACACTTGTTCAGAACGAAAGAAAGCACAGAGCCCCAGATTTTATGTTGTCCTGGAGAGCTTGCAGAGCACTGGGGAAAAGCAGGCAGAGAATTCCCTGCTACCACCTTCTCTGTGCCTGGGAAACAGAAGTGTTCACATTGCTTCGCAGAATCGCTTTTGTGCAGAAAACAGTAACACTTGTTCAGAACGAAGGAAAGCACAGAGCCCCAGATTTTATGTTGTCCTGGAGAGCTTGCAGAGCACTGGGGAAAGGCAGGCAGAGAATTCCCTGCTAGCACCTTCTCTGTGCCTGGGAAGCAGAAGTGTTCACATTGCTTCGCAGAATCGCTTTTGTGCAGAAAACAGTAACACTTGTTCAGCACGAAAGAAAGCACAGAGCCCCAGATTTTATGTTGTCCTGGAGAGCTTGCAGAGCACTGGGGAAAAGCAGGCAGAGAATTCCCTGCTAGCACCTTCTCTGTGCCTGGGAAGCAGAAGTGTTCACATTGCTTCGCAGAATCGCTTTTGTGCAGAAAACAGTAACACTTGTTCAGAACGAAAGAAAGCACAGAGCCCCAGATTTTATGTTGTCCTGGAGAGCTTGCAGAGCACTGGGGAAAAGCAGGCAGAGAATTCCCTGCTAGCACCTTCTCTGTGCCTGGGAAACAGAAGTGTTCACATCGCTTCGCAGAATCGCTTTTGTGCAGAAAACAGTAACACTTGTTCAGAACGAAAGAAAGCACAGAGCCCCAGATTTGCTGTTGTCCTGGAGAGCTTGCAGAGCACTGGGGAAAGGCAGGCAGAGAATTCCCTGCTAGCACCTTCTTTGTGCCTGTTCACATTGCTTCGCAGAATCGCTTTTGTGCAGAAAACAGTAACACTTGTTCAGAACGAAGGAAAGCACAGAGCCCCAGATTTTATGTTGTCCTGGAGAGCTTGCAGAGCACTGGGGAAAGGCAGGCAGAGAATTCCCTGCTAGCACCTTCTCTGTGCCTGGGAAGCAGAAGTGTTCCCATTGCTTCGCAGAATCGCTTTTGTGCAGAAAACAGTAACACTTGTTCAGAACGAAAGAAAGCACAGAGCCCCAGATTTTATGTTGTCCTGGAGAGCTTGCAGAGCACTGGGGAAAGGCAGGCAGAGAATTCCCTGCTAGCACCTTCTCTGTGCCTGGGAAGCAGAAGTGTTCACATTGCTTCGCAGAATCGCTTTTGTGCAGAAAACAATAACACTTGTTCAGAACGAAGGAAAGCACAGAGCCCCAGATTTTATGTTGTCCTGGAGAGCTTGCAGAGCACTGGGGAAAGGCAGGCAGAGAATTCCCTGCTACCACCTTCTCTGTGCCTGGGAAGCAGAAGTGTTCACATTGCTTCGCAGAATCGCTTTTGTGCAGAAAACAATAACACATGTTCAGAACGAAAGAAAGCACAGAGCCCCAGATTTTATGTTGTCCTGGAGAGCTTGCAAAGCACTGGGGAAAAGCAGGCAGAGAATTCCCTGCTAGCACCTTCTCTGTGCCTGGGAAGCAGAAGTCTTCACGTTGCTTCGCAGAATCGCTTTTGTGCAGAAAACAGTAACACTTGTTCAGAACGAGAGAAAGCACAGAGCCCCAGATTTTATGTTGTCCTGGAGAGCTTGCAGAGCACTGGGGAAAAGCAGGCAGAGAATTCCCTGCTAGCACCTTCTCTGTGCCTGGGAAACAGAAGTGTTCCCATTGCTTCGCAGAATCGCTTTTGTGCAGAAAACAGTAACAGTTGTTCAGAACGAAGGAAAGCACAGAGCCCCAGATTTTATGTTGTCCTGGAGAGCTTGCAGAGCACTGGGGAAAGGCAGGCAGAGAATTCCCTGCTAGCACCTTCTCTGTGCCTGGGAAGCAGAAGTGTTCACATTGCTTCGCAGAATCGCTTTTGTGCAGAAAACAGTAACACTTGTTCAGAACGAAAGAAAGCACAGAGCCCCAGATTTTATGTTGTCCTGGAGAGCTTGCAGAGCACTGGGGAAAAGCAGGCAGAGAATTCCCTGCTAGCACCTTCTCTGTGCCTGGGAAGCAGAAGTGTTCAAATTGCTTCGCAGAATCGCTTTTGTGCAGAAAACAGTAACAGTTGTTCAGAACGAAAGAAAGCACAGAGCCCCAGATTTTATGTTGTCCTGGAGAGCTTGCAGAGCACTGGGGAAAAGCAGGCAGAGAATTCCCTGCTAGCATCTTCTCTGTGCCTGGGAAGCAGAAGTGTTCACATTGCTTCGCAGAATCGCTTTTGTGCAGAAAACAGTAACACTTGTTCAGAATGAAAGAAAGCACAGAGCCCCAGATTTTATGTTGTCCTGGAGAGCTTGCAGAGCACTGGGGAAAAGCAGGCAGAGAATTCCCTGCTAGCACCTTCTCTGTGCCTGGGAAGCAGAAGTGTTCCCATTGCTTCGCAGAATCGCTTTTGTGCAGAAAACAGTAACACTTGTTCAGAACGAAAGAAAGCACAGAGCCCCAGATTTTATGTTGTCCTGGAGAGCTTGCAGAGCACTGGGGAAAGGCAGGCAGAGAATTCCCTGCTAGCACCTTCTCTGTGCCTGGGAAGCAGAAGTGTTCACATTGCTTCGCAGAATCGCTTTTGTGCAGAAAACAGTAACACTTGTTCAGAAAGAAAGAAAGCACAGAGCCACAGATTTTATGTTGTCCTGGAGAGCTTGCAGAGCACTGGGGAAAAGCAGGCAGAGAATTCCCTGCTACCACCTTCTCTGTGCCTGGGAAACAGAAGTGTTCACATTGCTTCGCAGAATCGCTTTTGTGCAGAAAACAGTAACAGTTGTTCAGAACGAAGGAAAGCACAGAGCCCCAGATTTTATGTTGTCCTGGAGAGCTTGCAGAGCACTGGGGAAAGGCAGGCAGAGAATTCCCTGCTAGCACCTTCTCTGTGCCTGGGAAGCAGAAGTGTTCACATTGCTTCGCAGAATCGCTTTTGTGCAGAAAACAATAACACTTGTTCAGAACGAAAGAAAGCACAGAGTCCCAGATTTTATGTTGTCCTGGAGAGCTTGCAGAGCACTGGGGAAAAGCAGGCAGAGAATTCCCTGCTAGCACCTTCTCTGTGCCTGGGAAGCAGAAGTGTTCAAATTGCTTCGCAGAATCGCTTTTGTGCAGAAAACAATAACACTTGTTCAGAACGAAAGAAAGCACAGAGCCCCAGATTTTATGTTGTCCTGGAGAGCTTGCAGAGCACTGGGGAAAAGCAGGCAGAGAATTCCCTGCTAGCACCTTCTCTGTGCCTGGGAAGCAGAAGTGTTCACATTGCTTCGCAGAATCGCTTTTGTGCAGAAAACAGTAACACTTGTTCAGAACGAAAGAAAGCACAGAGCCCCAGATTTTATGTTGTCCTGGAGAGCTTGCAGAGCACTGGGGAAAAGCAGGCAGAGAATTCCCTGCTAGCACCTTCTCTGTGCCTGGGAAACAGAAGTGTTCACATTGCTTCGCAGAATCGCTTTTGTGCAGAGAACAGTAACACTTGTTCAGAACGAAAGAAAGCACAGAGCCCCAGATTTTATGTTGTCCTGGAGAGCTTGCAGAGCACTGGGGAAAGGCAGGCAGAGAATTCCCTGCTAGCACCTTCTCTGTGCCTGGGAAGCAGAAGTGTTCACATTGCTTCGCAGAATCGCTTTTGTGCAGAAAACAGTAACACTTGTTCAGAACGAAGGAAAGCACAGAGCCCCAGATTTTATGTTGTCCTGGAGAGCTTGCAGAGCACTGGGGAAAGGCAGGCAGAGAATTCCCTGCTAGCACCTTCTCTGTGCCTGGGAAGCAGAAGTGTTCAAATTGCTTCGCAGAATCGCTTTTGTGCAGAAAACAGTAACACTTGTTCAGAACGAAGGAAAGCACAGAGCCCCAGATTTTATGTTGTCCTGGAGAGCTTGCAGAGCACTGGGGAAAGGCAGGCAGAGAATTCCCTGCTAGCACCTTCTCTGTGCCTGGGAAGCAGAAGTGTTCAAATTGCTTCGCAGAATCGCTTTTGTGCAGAAAACAGTAACACTTGTTCAGAACGAAAGAAAGCACAGAGCCCCAGATTTTATGTTGTCCTGGAGAGCTTGCAGAGCACTGGGGAAAAGCAGGCAGAGAATTCCCTGCTAGCACCTTCTCTGTGCCTGGGAAGCAGAAGTCTTCACATTGCTTCGCAGAATCGCTTTTGTGCAGAAAACAGTAACACTTGTTCAGAACGAGAGAAAGCACAGAGCCCCAGATTTTATGTTGTCCTGGAGAGCTTGCAGAGCACTGGGGAAAAGCAGGCAGAGAATTCCCTGCTACCACCTTCTCTGTGCCTGGGAAACAGAAGTGTTCACATTGCTTCGCAGAATCGCTTTTGTGCAGAAAACAGTAACACTTGTTCAGAACGAAGGAAAGCACAGAGCCCCAGATTTTATGTTGTCCTGGAGAGCTTGCAGAGCACTGGGGAAAGGCAGGCAGAGAATTCCCTGCTAGCACCTTCTCTGTGCCTGGGAAGCAGAAGTGTTCAAATTGCTTCGCAGAATCGCTTTTGTGCAGAAAACAGTAACACTTGTTCAGAACGAAAGAAAGCACAGAGCCCCAGATTTTATGTTGTCCTGGAGAGCTTGCAGAGCACTGGGGAAAAGCAGGCAGAGAATTCCCTGCTAGCACCTTCTCTGTGCCTGGGAAGCAGAAGTGTTCACATTGCTTCGCAGAATCGCTTTTGTGCAGAAAACAATAACACTTGTTCAGAACGAAAGAAAGCACAGAGCCCCAGATTTTATGTTGTCCTGGAGAGCTTGCAGAGCACTGGGGAAAAGCAGGCAGAGAATTCCCTGCTAGCACCTTCTCTGTGCCTGGGAAACAGAAGTGTTCAAATCGCTTCGCAGAATCGCTTTTGTGCAGAAAACAGTAACACTTGTTCAGAACGAAAGAAAGCACAGAGCCCCAGATTTGCTGTTGTCCTGGAGAGCTTGCAGAGCACTGGGGAAAGGCAGGCAGAGAATTCCCTGCTAGCACCTTCTTTGTGCCTGTTCACATTGCTTCGCAGAATCGCTTTTGTGCAGAAAACAGTAACACTTGTTCAGAACGAAGGAAAGCACAGAGCCCCAGATTTTATGTTGTCCTGGAGAGCTTGCAGAGCACTGGGGAAAGGCAGGCAGAGAATTCCCTGCTAGCACCTTCTCTGTGCCTGGGAAGCAGAAGTGTTCCCATTGCTTCGCAGAATCGCTTTTGTGCAGAAAACAGTAACACTTGTTCAGAACGAAAGAAAGCACAGAGCCCCAGATTTTATGTTGTCCTGGAGAGCTTGCAGAGCACTGGGGAAAGGCAGGCAGAGAATTCCCTGCTAGCACCTTCTCTGTGCCTGGGAAGCAGAAGTGTTCACATTGCTTCGCAGAATCGCTTTTGTGCAGAAAACAGTAACACTTGTTCAGAACGAAGGAAAGCACAGAGCCCCAGATTTTATGTTGTCCTGGAGAGCTTGCAGAGCACTGGGGAAAGGCAGGCAGAGAATTCCCTGCTAGCACCTTCTCTGTGCCTGGGAAGCAGAAGTGTTCACATTGCTTCGCAGAATCGCTTTTGTGCAGAAAACAATAACACTTGTTCAGAACGAAAGAAAGCACAGAGCCCCAGATTTTATGTTGTCCTGGAGAGCTTGCAAAGCACTGGGGAAAAGCAGGCAGAGAATTCCCTGCTAGCACCTTCTCTGTGCCTGGGAAGCAGAAGTCTTCACATTGCTTCGCAGAATCGCTTTTGTGCAGAAAACAGTAACACTTGTTCAGAACGAGAGAAAGCACAGAGCCCCAGATTTTATGTTGTCCTGGAGAGCTTGCAGAGCACTGGGGAAAAGCAGGCAGAGAATTCCCTGCTAGCACCTTCTCTGTGCCTGGGAAACAGAAGTGTTCCCATTGCTTCGCAGAATCGCTTTTGTGCAGAAAACAGTAACACTTGTTCAGAACGAAAGAAAGCACAGAGCCCCAGATTTTATGTTGTCCTGGAGAGCTTGCAGAGCACTGGGGAAAAGCAGGCAGAGAATTCCCTGCTACCACCTTCTCTGTGCCTGGGAAACAGAAGTGTTCACATTGCTTCGCAGAATCGCTTTTGTGCAGAAAACAGTAACAGTTGTTCAGAACGAAGGAAAGCACAGAGCCCCAGATTTTATGTTGTCCTGGAGAGCTTGCAGAGCACTGGGGAAAGGCAGGCAGAGAATTCCCTGCTAGCACCTTCTCTGTGCCTGGGAAGCAGAAGTGTTCACATTGCTTCGCAGAATCGCTTTTGTGCAGAAAACAGTAACACTTGTTCAGAACGAAAGAAAGCACAGAGCCCCAGATTTTATGTTGTCCTGGAGAGCTTGCAGAGCACTGGGGAAAAGCAGGCAGAGAATTCCCTGCTAGCACCTTCTCTGTGCCTGGGAAGCAGAAGTGTTCAAATTGCTTCGCAGAATCGCTTTTGTGCAGAAAACAGTAACACTTGTTCAGAACGAAAGAAAGCACAGAGCCCCAGATTTTATGTTGTCCTGGAGAGCTTGCAGAGCACTGGGGAAAAGCAGGCAGAGAATTCCCTGCTAGCATCTTCTCTGTGCCTGGGAAGCAGAAGTCTTCACATTGCTTCGCAGAATCGCTTTTGTGCAGAAAACAGTAACACTTGTTCAGAATGAAAGAAAGCACAGAGCCCCAGATTTTATGTTGTCCTGGAGAGCTTGCAGAGCACTGGGGAAAAGCAGGCAGAGAATTCCCTGCTAGCACCTTCTCTGTGCCTGGGAAGCAGAAGTGTTCCCATTGCTTCGCAGAATCGCTTTTGTGCAGAAAACAGTAACACTTGTTCAGAACGAAAGAAAGCACAGAGCCCCAGATTTTATGTTGTCCTGGAGAGCTTGCAGAGCACTGGGGAAAGGCAGGCAGAGAATTCCCTGCTAGCACCTTCTCTGTGCCTGGGAAGCAGAAGTGTTCACATTGCTTCGCAGAATCGCTTTTGTGCAGAAAACAGTAACACTTGTTCAGAACGAAAGAAAGCACAGAGCCCCAGATTTTATGTTGTCCTGGAGAGCTTGCAGAGCACTGGGGAAAAGCAGGCAGAGAATTCCCTGCTAGCACCTTCTCTGTGCCTGGGAAACAGAAGTGTTCACATTGCTTCGCAGAATCGCTTTTGTGCAGAAAACAGTAACACTTGTTCAGAACGAAGGAAAGCACAGAGCCCCAGATTTTATGTTGTCCTGGAGAGCTTGCAGAGCACTGGGGAAAGGCAGGCAGAGAATTCCCTGCTAGCACCTTCTCTGTGCCTGGGAAGCAGAAGTGTTCACATTGCTTCGCAGAATCGCTTTTGTGCAGAAAACAATAACACTTGTTCAGAACGAAAGAAAGCACAGAGCCCCAGATTTTATGTTGTCCTGGAGAGCTTGCAGAGCACTGGGGAAAAGCAGGCAGAGAATTCCCTGCTAGCACCTTCTCTGTGCCTGGGAAGCAGAAGTGTTCAAATTGCTTCGCAGAATCGCTTTTGTGCAGAAAACAGTAACACTTGTTCAGAACGAAGGAAAGCACAGAGCCCCGGATTTTATGTTGTCCTGGAGAGCTTGCAGAGCACTGGGGAAAGGCAGGCAGAGAATTCCCTGCTAGCACCTTCTCTGTGCCTGGGAAACAGAAGTGTTCACATTGCTTCGCAGAATCGCTTTTGTGCAGAAAACAATAACACTTGTTCAGAATGAAAGAAAGCACAGAGCCCCAGATTTTATGTTGTCCTGGAGAGCTTGCAGAGCACTGGGGAAAAGCAGGCAGAGAATTCCCTGCTAGCACCTTCTCTGTGCCTGGGAAGCAGAAGTCTTCACATTGCTTCGCAGAATCGCTTTTGTGCAGAAAACAGTAACAGTTGTTCAGAACGAAGGAAAGCACAGAGCCCCAGATTTTATGTTGTCCTGGAGAGCTTGCAGAGCACTGGGGAAAAGCAGGCAGAGAATTCCCTGCTAGCACCTTCTCTGTGCCTGGGAAGCAGAAGTGTTCAAATTGCTTCGCAGAATCGCTTTTGTGCAGAAAACAGTAACACTTGTTCAGAACGAAAGAAAGCACAGAGCCCCAGATTTTATGTTGTCCTGGAGAACTTGCAGAGCACTGGGGAAAAGCAGGCAGAGAATTCCCTGCTAGCACCTTCTCTGTGCCTGGGAAACAGAAGTGTTCCCATTGCTTCGCAGAATCGCTTTTGTGCAGAAAACAGTAACACTTGTTCAGAACGAAAGAAAGCACAGAGCCCCAGATTTTATGTTGTCCTGGAGAGCTTGCAGAGCACTGGGGAAAGGCAGGCAGAGAATTCCCTGCTAGCACCTTCTCTGTGCCTGGGAAGCAGAAGTGTTCACATTGCTTCGCAGAATCGCTTTTGTGCAGAAAACAGTAACAGTTGTTCAGAACGAAGGAAAGCACAGAGCCCCAGATTTTATGTTGTCCTGGAGAGCTTGCAGAGCACTGGGGAAAGGCAGGCAGAGAATTCCCTGCTAGCACCTTCTCTGTGCCTGGGAAGCAGAAGTGTTCACATTGCTTCGCAGAATCGCTTTTGTGCAGAAAACAGTAACACTTGTTCAGAACGAAAGAAAGCACAGAGCCCCAGATTTTATGTTGTCCTGGAGAGCTTGCAGAGCACTGGGGAAAAGCAGGCAGAGAATTCCCTGCTAGCACCTTCTCTGTGCCTGGGAAACAGAAGTGTTCACATTGCTTCGCAGAATCGCTTTTGTGCAGAAAACAATAACACTTGTTCAGAACGAAGGAAAGCACAGAGCCCCAGATTTTATGTTGTCCTGGAGAGCTTGCAGAGCACTGGGGAAAGGCAGGCAGAGAATTCCCTGCTAGCACATTCTCTGTGCCTGGGAAGCAGAAGTCTTCACATTGCTTCGCAGAATCGCTTTTGTGCAGAAAACAATAACACTTGTTCAGAACGAAAGAAAGCACAGAGCCCCAGATTTTATGTTGTCCTGGAGAGCTTGCAGAGCACTGGGGAAAAGCAGGCAGAGAATTCCCTGCTAGCACCTTCTCTGTGCCTGGGAAGCAGAAGTGTTCACATTGCTTCGCAGAATCGCTTTTGTGCAGAAAACAGTAACAGTTGTTCAGAACGAAAGAAAGCACAGAGCCCCAGATTTTATGTTGTCCTGGAGAGCTTGCAGAGCACTGGGGAAAGGCAGGCAGAGAATTCCCTGCTAGCACCTTCTCTGTGCCTGGGAAGCAGAAGTGTTCACATTGCTTCGCAGAATCGCTTTTGTGCAGAAAACAGTAACACTTGTTCAGAACGAAAGAAAGCACAGAGCCCCAGATTTTATGTTGTCCTGGAGAGCTTGCAGAGCACTGGGGAAAAGCAGGCAGAGAATTCCCTGCTAGCACCTTCTCTGTGCCTGGGAAACAGAAGTGTTCCCATTGCTTCGCAGAATCGCTTTTGTGCAGAAAACAGTAACACTTGTTCAGAACGAAAGAAAGCACAGAGCCCCAGATTTTATGTTGTCCTGGAGAGCTTGCAGAGCACTGGGGAAAAGCAGGCAGAGAATTCCCTGCTAGCACCTTCTCTGTGCCTGGGAAACAGAAGTGTTCACATTGCTTCGCAGAATCGCTTTTGTGCAGAAAACAGTAACACTTGTTCAGAACGAAAGAAAGCACAGAGCCCCAGATTTTATGTTGTCCTGGAGAGCTTGCAGAGCACTGGGGAAAAGCAGGCAGAGAATTCCCTGCTAGCACCTTCTCTGTGCCTGGGAAACAGAAGTGTTCACATTGCTTCGCAGAATCGCTTTTGTGCAGAAAACAGTAACACTTGTTCAGAACGAAGGAAAGCACAGAGCCCCAGATTTTATGTTGTCCTGGAGAGCTTGCAGAGCACTGGGGAAAGGCAGGCAGAGAATTCCCTGCTAGCACCTTCTCTGTGCCTGGGAAGCAGAAGTGTTCACATTGCTTCGCAGAATCGCTTTTGTGCAGAAAACAATAACACTTGTTCAGAACGAAAGAAAGCACAGAGCCCCAGATTTTATGTTGTCCTGGAGAGCTTGCAGAGCACTGGGGAAAAGCAGGCAGAGAATTCCCTGCTAGCACCTTCTCTGTGCCTGGGAAGCAGAAGTGTTCAAATTGCTTCGCAGAATCGCTTTTGTGCAGAAAACAGTAACACTTGTTCAGAACGAAGGAAAGCACAGAGCCCCAGATTTTATGTTGTCCTGGAGAGCTTGCAGAGCACTGGGGAAAGGCAGGCAGAGAATTCCCTGCTAGCACCTTCTCTGTGCCTGGGAAACAGAAGTGTTCCCATTGCTTCGCAGAATCGCTTTTGTGCAGAAAACAATAACACTTGTTCAGAACGAAAGAAAGCACAGAGCCCCAGATTTTATGTTGTCCTGGAGAGCTTGCAGAGCACTGGGGAAAGGCAGGCAGAGAATTCCCTGCTAGCACCTTCTCTGTGCCTGGGAAACAGAAGTGTTCACATTGCTTCGCAGAATCGCTTTTGTGCAGAAAACAATAACACTTGTTCAGAACGAAGGAAAGCACAGAGCCCCAGATTTTATGTTGTCCTGGAGAGCTTGCAGAGCACTGGGGAAAGGCAGGCAGAGAATTCCCTGCTAGCACCTTCTCTGTGCCTGGGAAGCAGAAGTGTTCACATTGCTTCGCAGAATCGCTTTTGTGCAGAAAACAGTAACAGTTGTTCAGAACGAAGGAAAGCACAGAGCCCCAGATTTTATGTTGTCCTGGAGAGCTTGCAGAGCACTGGGGAAAGGCAGGCAGAGAATTCCCTGCTAGCACCTTCTCTGTGCCTGGGAAGCAGAAGTGTTCACATTGCTTCGCAGAATCGCTTTTGTGCAGAAAACAGTAACACTTGTTCAGAACGAAAGAAAGCACAGAGCCCCAGATTTTATGTTGTCCTGGAGAGCTTGCAGAGCACTGGGGAAAAGCAGGCAGAGAATTCCCTGCTAGCACCTTCTCTGTGCCTGGGAAACAGAAGTGTTCACATTGCTTCGCAGAATCGCTTTTGTGCAGAAAACAATAACACTTGTTCAGAACGAAGGAAAGCACAGAGCCCCAGATTTTATGTTGTCCTGGAGAGCTTGCAGAGCACTGGGGAAAGGCAGGCAGAGAATTCCCTGCTAGCACCTTCTCTGTGCCTGGGAAGCAGAAGTGTTCACATTGCTTCGCAGAATCGCTTTTGTGCAGAAAACAATAACACTTGTTCAGAACGAAAGAAAGCACAGAGCCCCAGATTTTATGTTGTCCTGGAGAGCTTGCAGAGCACTGGGGAAAAGCAGGCAGAGAATTCCCTGCTAGCACCTTCTCTGTGCCTGGGAAGCAGAAGTCTTCACATTGCTTCGCAGAATCGCTTTTGTGCAGAAAACAGTAACAGTTGTTCAGAACGAAGGAAAGCACAGAGCCCCAGATTTTATGTTGTCCTGGAGAGCTTGCAGAGCACTGGGGAAAGGCAGGCAGAGAATTCCCTGCTAGCACCTTCTCTGTGCCTGGGAAGCAGAAGTGTTCACATTGCTTCGCAGAATCGCTTTTGTGCAGAAAACAGTAACACTTGTTCAGAACGAAAGAAAGCACAGAGCCCCAGATTTTATGTTGTCCTGGAGAGCTTGCAGAGCACTGGGGAAAAGCAGGCAGAGAATTCCCTGCTAGCACCTTCTCTGTGCCTGGGAAACAGAAGTGTTCCCATTGCTTCGCAGAATCGCTTTTGTGCAGAAAACAGTAACACTTGTTCAGAACGAAAGAAAGCACAGAGCCCCAGATTTTATGTTGTCCTGGAGAGCTTGCAGAGCACTGGGGAAAGGCAGGCAGAGAATTCCCTGCTAGCACCTTCTCTGTGCCTGGGAAGCAGAAGTGTTCACATTGCTTCGCAGAATCGCTTTTGTGCAGAAAACAGTAACACTTGTTCAGAACGAAGGAAAGCACAGAGCCCCAGATTTTATGTTGTCCTGGAGAGCTTGCAGAGCACTGGGGAAAGGCAGGCAGAGAATTCCCTGCTAGCACCTTCTCTGTGCCTGGGAAGCAGAAGTGTTCACATTGCTTCGCAGAATCGCTTTTGTGCAGAAAACAGTAACAGTTGTTCAGAACGAAGGAAAGCACAGAGCCCCAGATTTTATGTTGTCCTGGAGAGCTTGCAGAGCACTGGGGAAAGGCAGGCAGAGAATTCCCTGCTAGCACCTTCTCTGTGCCTGGGAAGCAGAAGTGTTCACATTGCTTCGCAGAATCGCTTTTGTGCAGAAAACAGTAACACTTGTTCAGAACGAAAGAAAGCACAGAGCCCCAGATTTTATGTTGTCCTGGAGAGCTTGCAGAGCACTGGGGAAAAGCAGGCAGAGAATTCCCTGCTAGCACCTTCTCTGTGCCTGGGAAACAGAAGTGTTCACATTGCTTCGCAGAATCGCTTTTGTGCAGAAAACAATAACACTTGTTCAGAACGAAGGAAAGCACAGAGCCCCAGATTTTATGTTGTCCTGGAGAGCTTGCAGAGCACTGGGGAAAGGCAGGCAGAGAATTCCCTGCTAGCACCTTCTCTGTGCCTGGGAAGCAGAAGTCTTCACATTGCTTCGCAGAATCGCTTTTGTGCAGAAAACAATAACACTTGTTCAGAACGAAAGAAAGCACAGAGCCCCAGATTTTATGTTGTCCTGGAGAGCTTGCAGAGCACTGGGGAAAAGCAGGCAGAGAATTCCCTGCTAGCACCTTCTCTGTGCCTGGGAAGCAGAAGTCTTCACATTGCTTCGCAGAATCGCTTTTGTGCAGAAAACAGTAACAGTTGTTCAGAACGAAGGAAAGCACAGAGCCCCAGATTTTATGTTGTCCTGGAGAGCTTGCAGAGCACTGGGGAAAGGCAGGCAGAGAATTCCCTGCTAGCACCTTCTCTGTGCCTGGGAAGCAGAAGTGTTCACATTGCTTCGCAGAATCGCTTTTGTGCAGAAAACAGTAACACTTGTTCAGAACGAAAGAAAGCACAGAGCCCCAGATTTTATGTTGTCCTGGAGAGCTTGCAGAGCACTGGGAAAAGCAGGCAGAGAATTCCCTGCTAGCACCTTCTCTGTGCCTGGGAAACAGAAGTGTTCCCATTGCTTCGCAGAATCGCTTTTGTGCAGAAAACAGTAACACTTGTTCAGAACGAAGAAAGCACAGAGCCCCAGATTTTATGTTGTCCTGGAGAGCTTGCAGAGCACTGGGGAAAAGCAGGCAGAGAATTCCCTGCTAGCACCTTCTCTGTGCCTGGGAAGCAGAAGTGTTCAAATTGCTTCGCAGAATCGCTTTTGTGCAGAAAACAGTAACACTTGTTCAGAACGAAGGAAAGCACAGAGCCCCAGATTTTATGTTGTCCTGGAGAGCTTGCAGAGCACTGGGGAAAGGCAGGCAGAGAATTCCCTGCTAGCACCTTCTCTGTGCCTGGGAAGCAGAAGTGTTCACATTGCTTCGCAGAATCGCTTTTGTGCAGAAAACAGTAACAGTTGTTCAGAACGAAGGAAAGCACAGAGCCCCAGATTTTATGTTGTCCTGGAGAGCTTGCAGAGCACTGGGGAAAGGCAGGCAGAGAATTCCCTGCTAGCACCTTCTCTGTGCCTGGAAGCAGAAGTGTTCACATTGCTTCGCAGAATCGCTTTTGTGCAGAAAACAGTAACACTTGTTCAGAACGAAAGAAAGCACAGAGCCCCAGATTTTATGTTGTCCTGGAGAGCTTGCAGAGCACTGGGAAAAGCAGGCAGAGAATTCCCTGCTAGCACCTTCTCTGTGCCTGGGAAACAGAAGTGTTCACATTGCTTCGCAGAATCGCTTTTGTGCAGAAAACAATAACACTTGTTCAGAACGAAGGAAAGCACAGAGCCCCAGATTTTATGTTGTCCTGGAGAGCTTGCAGAGCACTGGGGAAAGGCAGGCAGAGAATTCCCTGCTAGCACCTTCTCTGTGCCTGGGAAGCAGAAGTCTTCACATTGCTTCGCAGAATCGCTTTTGTGCAGAAAACAATAACACTTGTTCAGAACGAAAGAAAGCACAGAGCCCCAGATTTTATGTTGTCCTGGAGAGCTTGCAGAGCACTGGGAAAAGCAGGCAGAGAATTCCCTGCTAGCACCTTCTCTGTGCCTGGGAAGCAGAAGTCTTCACATTGCTTCGCAGAATCGCTTTTGTGCAGAAAACAGTAACAGTTGTTCAGAACGAAGGAAAGCACAGAGCCCCAGATTTTATGTTGTCCTGGAGAGCTTGCAGAGCACTGGGGAAAGGCAGGCAGAGAATAGAATTCCCTGCTAGCACCTTCTCTGTGCCTGGGAAGCAGAAGTGTTCAAATTGCTTCGCAGAATCGCTTTTGTGCAGAAAACAGTAACACTTGTTCAGAACGAAAGAAAGCACAGAGCCCCAGATTTTATGTTGTCCTGGAGAGCTTGCAGAGCACTGGGGAAAAGCAGGCAGAGAATTCCCTGCTAGCATCTTCTCTGTGCCTGGGAAGCAGAAGTCTTCACATTGCTTCGCAGAATCGCTTTTGTGCAGAAAACAGTAACACTTGTTCAGAATGAAAGAAAGCACAGAGCCCCAGATTTTATGTTGTCCTGGAGAGCTTGCAGAGCACTGGGGAAAGGCAGGCAGAGAATTCCCTGCTAGCACCTTCTCTGTGCCTGGGAAGCAGAAGTGTTCCCATTGCTTCGCAGAATCGCTTTTGTGCAGAAAACAGTAACACTTGTTCAGAACGAAAGAAAGCACAGAGCCCCAGATTTTATGTTGTCCTGGAGAGCTTGCAGAGCACTGGGGAAAGGCAGGCAGAGAATTCCCTGCTAGCACCTTCTCTGTGCCTGGGAAGCAGAAGTGTTCACATTGCTTCGCAGAATCGCTTTTGTGCAGAAAACAGTAACACTTGTTCAGAACGAAAGAAAGCACAGAGCCCCAGATTTTATGTTGTCCTGGAGAGCTTGCAGAGCACTGGGGAAAAGCAGGCAGAGAATTCCCTGCTAGCACCTTCTCTGTGCCTGGGAAACAGAAGTGTTCACATTGCTTCGCAGAATCGCTTTTGTGCAGAAAACAGTAACACTTGTTCAGAACGAAGGAAAGCACAGAGCCCCAGATTTTATGTTGTCCTGGAGAGCTTGCAGAGCACTGGGGAAAGGCAGGCAGAGAATTCCCTGCTAGCACCTTCTCTGTGCCTGGGAAGCAGAAGTGTTCAAATTGCTTCGCAGAATCGCTTTTGTGCAGAAAACAGTAACACTTGTTCAGAACGAAAGAAAGCACAGAGCCCCAGATTTTATGTTGTCCTGGAGAGCTTGCAGAGCACTGGGGAAAAGCAGGCAGAGAATTCCCTGCTAGCATCTTCTCTGTGCCTGGGAAGCAGAAGTCTTCACATTGCTTCGCAGAATCGCTTTTGTGCAGAAAACAGTAACACTTGTTCAGAATGAAAGAAAGCACAGAGCCCCAGATTTTATGTTGTCCTGGAGAGCTTGCAGAGCACTGGGGAAAGGCAGGCAGAGAATTCCCTGCTAGCACCTTCTCTGTGCCTGGGAAGCAGAAGTGTTCCCATTGCTTCGCAGAATCGCTTTTGTGCAGAAAACAGTAACACTTGTTCAGAACGAAAGAAAGCACAGAGCCCCAGATTTTATGTTGTCCTGGAGAGCTTGCAGAGCACTGGGGAAAGGCAGGCAGAGAATTCCCTGCTAGCACCTTCTCTGTGCCTGGGAAGCAGAAGTGTTCACATTGCTTCGCAGAATCGCTTTTGTGCAGAAAACAGTAACACTTGTTCAGAACGAAAGAAAGCACAGAGCCCCAGATTTTATGTTGTCCTGGAGAGCTTGCAGAGCACTGGGGAAAAGCAGGCAGAGAATTCCCTGCTACCACCTTCTCTGTGCCTGGGAAACAGAAGTGTTCACATTGCTTCGCAGAATCGCTTTTGTGCAGAAAACAGTAACACTTGTTCAGAACGAAGGAAAGCACAGAGCCCCAGATTTTATGTTGTCCTGGAGAGCTTGCAGAGCACTGGGGAAAGGCAGGCAGAGAATTCCCTGCTAGCACCTTCTCTGTGCCTGGGAAGCAGAAGTGTTCACATTGCTTCGCAGAATCGCTTTTGTGCAGAAAACAATAACACTTGTTCAGAACGAAAGAAAGCACAGAGCCCCAGATTTTATGTTGTCCTGGAGAGCTTGCAGAGCACTGGGGAAAAGCAGGCAGAGAATTCCCTGCTACCACCTTCTCTGTGCCTGGGAAGCAGAAGTGTTCAAATTGCTTCGCAGAATCGCTTTTGTGCAGAAAACAGTAACACTTGTTCAGAACGAAAGAAAGCAGAGAGCCCCAGATTTTATGTTGTCCTGGAGAGCTTGCAGAGCACTGGGGAAAAGCAGGCAGAGAATTCCCTGCTAGCACCTTCTCTGTGCCTGGGAAGCAGAAGTCTTCACATTGCTTCGCAGAATCGCTTTTGTGCAGAAAACAGTAACAGTTGTTTAGAACGAAAGAAAGCACAGAGCCCCAGATTTGCTGTTGTCCTGGAGAGCTTGCAGAGCACTGGGGAAAGGCAGGCAGAGAATTCCCTGCTAGCACCTTCTCTGTGCCTGGGAAGCAGAAGTGTTCACATTGCTTCGCAGAATCGCTTTTGTGCAGAAAACAGTAACACTTGTTCAGAACGAAGGAAAGCACAGAGCCCCAGATTTTATGTTGTCCTGGAGAGCTTGCAGAGCACTGGGGAAAAGCAGGCAGAGAATTCCCTGCTAGCACCTTCTCTGTGCCTGGGAAGCAGAAGTGTTCACATTGCTTCGCAGAATCGCTTTTGTGCAGAAAACAGTAACACTTGTTCAGAACGAAAGAAAGCACAGAGCCCCAGATTTTATGTTGTCCTGGAGAGCTTGCAGAGCACTGGGGAAAAGCAGGCAGAGAATTCCCTGCTAGCATCTTCTCTGTGCCTGGGAAGCAGAAGTCTTCACATTGCTTCGCAGAATCGCTTTTGTGCAGAAAACAGTAACACTTGTTCAGAATGAAAGAAAGCACAGAGCCCCAGATTTTATGTTGTCCTGGAGAGCTTGCAGAGCACTGGGGAAAGGCAGGCAGAGAATTCCCTGCTAGCACCTTCTCTGTGCCTGGGAAGCAGAAGTGTTCCCATTGCTTCGCAGAATCGCTTTTGTGCAGAAAACAGTAACACTTGTTCAGAACGAAAGAAAGCACAGAGCCCCAGATTTTATGCTGTCCTGGAGAGCTTGCAGAGCACTGGGGAAAGGCAGGCAGAGAATTCCCTGCTAGCACCTTCTCTGTGCCTGGGAAACAGAAGTGTTCACATTGCTTCGCAGAATCGCTTTTGTGCAGAAAACAGTAACACTTGTTCAGAACGAAGGAAAGCACAGAGCCCCAGATTTTATGTTGTCCTGGAGAGCTTGCAGAGCACTGGGGAAAGGCAGGCAGAGAATTCCCTGCTAGCACCTTCTCTGTGCCTGGGAAACAGAAGTGTTCAAATTGCTTCGCAGAATCGCTTTTGTGCAGAAAACAGTAACACTTGTTCAGAACGAAAGAAAGCACAGAGCCCCAGATTTTATGTTGTCCTGGAGAGCTTGCAGAGCACTGGGGAAAAGCAGGCAGAGAATTCCCTGCTAGCATCTTCTCTGTGCCTGGGAAGCAGAAGTCTTCACATTGCTTCGCAGAATCGCTTTTGTGCAGAAAACAGTAACACTTGTTCAGAATGAAAGAAAGCACAGAGCCCCAGATTTTATGTTGTCCTGGAGAGCTTGCAGAGCACTGGGGAAAGGCAGGCAGAGAATTCCCTGCTAGCACCTTCTCTGTGCCTGGGAAGCAGAAGTGTTCCCATTGCTTCGCAGAATCGCTTTTGTGCAGAAAACAGTAACACTTGTTCAGAACGAAAGAAAGCACAGAGCCCCAGATTTTATGTTGTCCTGGAGAGCTTGCAGAGCACTGGGGAAAGGCAGGCAGAGAATTCCCTGCTAGCACCTTCTCTGTGCCTGGGAAGCAGAAGTGTTCACATTGCTTCGCAGAATCGCTTTTGTGCAGAAAACAGTAACACTTGTTCAGAACGAAGGAAAGCACAGAGCCCCAGATTTTATGTTGTCCTGGAGAGCTTGCAGAGCACTGGGGAAAGGCAGGCAGAGAATTCCCTGCTAGCACCTTCTCTGTGCCTGGGAAGCAGAAGTGTTCACATTGCTTCGCAGAATCGCTTTTGTGCAGAAAACAATAACACTTGTTCAGAACGAAAGAAAGCACAGAGCCCCAGATTTTATGTTGTCCTGGAGAGCTTGCAGAGCACTGGGGAAAAGCAGGCAGAGAATTCCCTGCTACCACCTTCTCTGTGCCTGGGAAGCAGAAGTGTTCAAATTGCTTCGCAGAATCGCTTTTGTGCAGAAAACAGTAACACTTGTTCAGAACGAAAGAAAGCACAGAGCCCCAGATTTTATGTTGTCCTGGAGAGCTTGCAGAGCACTGGGGAAAAGCAGGCAGAGAATTCCCTGCTAGCACCTTCTCTGTGCCTGGGAAGCAGAAGTCTTCACATTGCTTCGCAGAATCGCTTTTGTGCAGAAAACAGTAACAGTTGTTTAGAACGAAAGAAAGCACAGAGCCCCAGATTTGCTGTTGTCCTGGAGAGCTTGCAGAGCACTGGGGAAAGGCAGGCAGAGAATTCCCTGCTAGCACCTTCTCTGTGCCTGGGAAGCAGAAGTGTTCACATTGCTTCGCAGAATCGCTTTTGTGCAGAAAACAGTAACACTTGTTCAGAATGAAAGAAAGCACAGAGCCCCAGATTTTATGTTGTCCTGGAGAGCTTGCAGAGCACTGGGGAAAAGCAGGCAGAGAATTCCCTGCTAGCATCTTCTCTGTGCCTGGGAAGCAGAAGTCTTCACATTGCTTCGCAGAATCGCTTTTGTGCAGAAAACAGTAACACTTGTTCAGAATGAAAGAAAGCACAGAGCCCCAGATTTTATGTTGTCCTGGAGAGCTTGCAGAGCACTGGGGAAAGGCAGGCAGAGAATTCCCTGCTAGCACCTTCTCTGTGCCTGGGAAGCAGAAGTGTTCCCATTGCTTCGCAGAATCGCTTTTGTGCAGAAAACAGTAACACTTGTTCAGAACGAAAGAAAGCACAGAGCCCCAGATTTTATGTTGTCCTGGAGAGCTTGCAGAGCACTGGGGAAAGGCAGGCAGAGAATTCCCTGCTAGCACCTTCTCTGTGCCTGGGAAGCAGAAGTGTTCACATTGCTTCGCAGAATCGCTTTTGTGCAGAAAACAGTAACACTTGTTCAGAACGAAAGAAAGCACAGAGCCCCAGATTTTATGTTGTCCTGGAGAGCTTGCAGAGCACTGGGGAAAAGCAGGCAGAGAATTCCCTGCTAGCACCTTCTCTGTGCCTGGGAAACAGAAGTGTTCACATTGCTTCGCAGAATCGCTTTTGTGCAGAAAACAGTAACACTTGTTCAGAACGAAGGAAAGCACAGAGCCCCAGATTTTATGTTGTCCTGGAGAGCTTGCAGAGCACTGGGGAAAGGCAGGCAGAGAATTCCCTGCTAGCACCTTCTCTGTGCCTGGGAAGCAGAAGTGTTCAAATTGCTTCGCAGAATCGCTTTTGTGCAGAAAACAGTAACACTTGTTCAGAACGAAAGAAAGCACAGAGCCCCAGATTTTATGTTGTCCTGGAGAGCTTGCAGAGCACTGGGGAAAAGCAGGCAGAGAATTCCCTGCTAGCATCTTCTCTGTGCCTGGGAAGCAGAAGTCTTCACATTGCTTCGCAGAATCGCTTTTGTGCAGAAAACAGTAACACTTGTTCAGAATGAAAGAAAGCACAGAGCCCCAGATTTTATGTTGTCCTGGAGAGCTTGCAGAGCACTGGGGAAAGGCAGGCAGAGAATTCCCTGCTAGCACCTTCTCTGTGCCTGGGAAGCAGAAGTGTTCCCATTGCTTCGCAGAATCGCTTTTGTGCAGAAAACAGTAACACTTGTTCAGAACGAAAGAAAGCACAGAGCCCCAGATTTTATGTTGTCCTGGAGAGCTTGCAGAGCACTGGGGAAAGGCAGGCAGAGAATTCCCTGCTAGCACCTTCTCTGTGCCTGGGAAGCAGAAGTGTTCACATTGCTTCGCAGAATCGCTTTTGTGCAGAAAACAGTAACACTTGTTCAGAACGAAAGAAAGCACAGAGCCCCAGATTTTATGTTGTCCTGGAGAGCTTGCAGAGCACTGGGGAAAAGCAGGCAGAGAATTCCCTGCTACCACCTTCTCTGTGCCTGGGAAACAGAAGTGTTCACATTGCTTCGCAGAATCGCTTTTGTGCAGAAAACAGTAACACTTGTTCAGAACGAAGGAAAGCACAGAGCCCCAGATTTTATGTTGTCCTGGAGAGCTTGCAGAGCACTGGGGAAAGGCAGGCAGAGAATTCCCTGCTAGCACCTTCTCTGTGCCTGGGAAGCAGAAGTGTTCACATTGCTTCGCAGAATCGCTTTTGTGCAGAAAACAATAACACTTGTTCAGAACGAAAGAAAGCACAGAGCCCCAGATTTTATGTTGTCCTGGAGAGCTTGCAGAGCACTGGGGAAAAGCAGGCAGAGAATTCCCTGCTACCACCTTCTCTGTGCCTGGGAAGCAGAAGTGTTCAAATTGCTTCGCAGAATCGCTTTTGTGCAGAAAACAGTAACACTTGTTCAGAACGAAAGAAAGCAGAGAGCCCCAGATTTTATGTTGTCCTGGAGAGCTTGCAGAGCACTGGGGAAAAGCAGGCAGAGAATTCCCTGCTAGCACCTTCTCTGTGCCTGGGAAGCAGAAGTCTTCACATTGCTTCGCAGAATCGCTTTTGTGCAGAAAACAGTAACAGTTGTTTAGAACGAAAGAAAGCACAGAGCCCCAGATTTGCTGTTGTCCTGGAGAGCTTGCAGAGCACTGGGGAAAGGCAGGCAGAGAATTCCCTGCTAGCACCTTCTCTGTGCCTGGGAAGCAGAAGTGTTCACATTGCTTCGCAGAATCGCTTTTGTGCAGAAAACAGTAACACTTGTTCAGAACGAAGGAAAGCACAGAGCCCCAGATTTTATGTTGTCCTGGAGAGCTTGCAGAGCACTGGGGAAAAGCAGGCAGAGAATTCCCTGCTAGCACCTTCTCTGTGCCTGGGAAGCAGAAGTGTTCAAATTGCTTCGCAGAATCGCTTTTGTGCAGAAAACAGTAACACTTGTTCAGAACGAAAGAAAGCACAGAGCCCCAGATTTTATGTTGTCCTGGAGAGCTTGCAGAGCACTGGGGAAAAGCAGGCAGAGAATTCCCTGCTAGCATCTTCTCTGTGCCTGGGAAGCAGAAGTCTTCACATTGCTTCGCAGAATCGCTTTTGTGCAGAAAACAGTAACACTTGTTCAGAATGAAAGAAAGCACAGAGCCCCAGATTTTATGTTGTCCTGGAGAGCTTGCAGAGCACTGGGGAAAGGCAGGCAGAGAATTCCCTGCTAGCACCTTCTCTGTGCCTGGGAAGCAGAAGTGTTCCCATTGCTTCGCAGAATCGCTTTTGTGCAGAAAACAGTAACACTTGTTCAGAACGAAAGAAAGCACAGAGCCCCAGATTTTATGCTGTCCTGGAGAGCTTGCAGAGCACTGGGGAAAGGCAGGCAGAGAATTCCCTGCTAGCACCTTCTCTGTGCCTGGGAAACAGAAGTGTTCACATTGCTTCGCAGAATCGCTTTTGTGCAGAAAACAGTAACACTTGTTCAGAACGAAGGAAAGCACAGAGCCCCAGATTTTATGTTGTCCTGGAGAGCTTGCAGAGCACTGGGGAAAGGCAGGCAGAGAATTCCCTGCTAGCACCTTCTCTGTGCCTGGGAAACAGAAGTGTTCAAATTGCTTCGCAGAATCGCTTTTGTGCAGAAAACAGTAACACTTGTTCAGAACGAAAGAAAGCACAGAGCCCCAGATTTTATGTTGTCCTGGAGAGCTTGCAGAGCACTGGGGAAAAGCAGGCAGAGAATTCCCTGCTAGCATCTTCTCTGTGCCTGGGAAGCAGAAGTCTTCACATTGCTTCGCAGAATCGCTTTTGTGCAGAAAACAGTAACACTTGTTCAGAATGAAAGAAAGCACAGAGCCCCAGATTTTATGTTGTCCTGGAGAGCTTGCAGAGCACTGGGGAAAGGCAGGCAGAGAATTCCCTGCTAGCACCTTCTCTGTGCCTGGGAAGCAGAAGTGTTCCCATTGCTTCGCAGAATCGCTTTTGTGCAGAAAACAGTAACACTTGTTCAGAACGAAAGAAAGCACAGAGCCCCAGATTTTATGTTGTCCTGGAGAGCTTGCAGAGCACTGGGGAAAGGCAGGCAGAGAATTCCCTGCTAGCACCTTCTCTGTGCCTGGGAAGCAGAAGTGTTCACATTGCTTCGCAGAATCGCTTTTGTGCAGAAAACAGTAACACTTGTTCAGAACGAAGGAAAGCACAGAGCCCCAGATTTTATGTTGTCCTGGAGAGCTTGCAGAGCACTGGGGAAAGGCAGGCAGAGAATTCCCTGCTAGCACCTTCTCTGTGCCTGGGAAGCAGAAGTGTTCACATTGCTTCGCAGAATCGCTTTTGTGCAGAAAACAATAACACTTGTTCAGAACGAAAGAAAGCACAGAGCCCCAGATTTTATGTTGTCCTGGAGAGCTTGCAGAGCACTGGGGAAAAGCAGGCAGAGAATTCCCTGCTACCACCTTCTCTGTGCCTGGGAAGCAGAAGTGTTCAAATTGCTTCGCAGAATCGCTTTTGTGCAGAAAACAGTAACACTTGTTCAGAACGAAAGAAAGCACAGAGCCCCAGATTTTATGTTGTCCTGGAGAGCTTGCAGAGCACTGGGGAAAAGCAGGCAGAGAATTCCCTGCTAGCACCTTCTCTGTGCCTGGGAAGCAGAAGTCTTCACATTGCTTCGCAGAATCGCTTTTGTGCAGAAAACAGTAACAGTTGTTTAGAACGAAAGAAAGCACAGAGCCCCAGATTTGCTGTTGTCCTGGAGAGCTTGCAGAGCACTGGGGAAAGGCAGGCAGAGAATTCCCTGCTAGCACCTTCTCTGTGCCTGGGAAGCAGAAGTGTTCACATTGCTTCGCAGAATCGCTTTTGTGCAGAAAACAGTAACACTTGTTCAGAATGAAAGAAAGCACAGAGCCCCAGATTTTATGTTGTCCTGGAGAGCTTGCAGAGCACTGGGGAAAAGCAGGCAGAGAATTCCCTGCTAGCACCTTCTCTGTGCCTGGGAAACAGAAGTGTTCACATTGCTTCGCAGAATCGCTTTTGTGCAGAAAACAGTAACAGTTGTTCAGAACGAAGGAAAGCACAGAGCCCCAGATTTTATGTTGTCCTGGAGAGCTTGCAGAGCACTGGGGAAAGGCAGGCAGAGAATTCCCTGCTAGCACCTTCTCTGTGCCTGGGAAGCAGAAGTGCTCACATTGCTTCGCAGAATCGCTTTTGTGCAGAAAACAGTAACACTTGTTCAGAACGAAGGAAAGCACAGAGCCCCAGATTTTATGTTGTCCTGGAGAGCTTGCAGAGCACTGGGGAAAGGCAGGCAGAGAATTCCCTGCTAGCACCTTCTCTGTGCCTGGGAAGCAGAAGTGTTCACATTGCTTCGCAGAATCGCTTTTGTGCAGAAAACAGTAACACTTGTTCAGAACGAAGGAAAGCACAGAGCCCCAGATTTTATGTTGTCCTGGAGAGCTTGCAGAGCACTGGGGAAAGGCAGGCAGAGAATTCCCTGCTAGCACCTTCTCTGTGCCTGGGAAGCAGAAGTGTTCACATTGCTTCGCAGAATCGCTTTTGTGCAGAAAACAGTAACACTTGTTCAGAACGAAAGAAAGCACAGAGCCCCAGATTTTATGTTGTCCTGGAGAGCTTGCAGAGCACTGGGGAAAAGCAGGCAGAGAATTCCCTGCTAGCACCTTCTCTGTGCCTGGGAAGCAGAAGTGTTCAAATTGCTTCGCAGAATCGCTTTTGTGCAGAAAACAGTAACACTTGTTCAGAATGAAAGAAAGCACAGAGCCCCAGATTTTATGTTGTCCTGGAGAGCTTGCAGAGCACTGGGGAAAAGCAGGCAGAGAATTCCCTGCTAGCACCTTCTCTGTGCCTGGGAAGCAGAAGTGTTCACATTGCTTCGCAGAATCGCTTTTGTGCAGAAAACAGTAACACTTGTTCAGAACGAAGGAAAGCACAGAGCCCCAGATTTTATGTTGTCCTGGAGAGCTTGCAGAGCACTGGGGAAAGGCAGGCAGAGAATTCCCTGCTAGCACCTTCTCTGTGCCTGGGAAGCAGAAGTGTTCACATTGCTTCGCAGAATCGCTTTTGTGCAGAAAACAGTAACACTTGTTCAGAACGAAGGAAAGCACAGAGCCCCAGATTTTATGTTGTCCTGGAGAGCTTGCAGAGCACTGGGGAAAAGCAGGCAGAGAATTCCCTGCTAGCACCTTCTCTGTGCCTGGGAAGCAGAAGTGTTCACATTGCTTCGCAGAATCGCTTTTGTGCAGAAAACAGTAACAGTTGTTCAGAACGAAGGAAAGCACAGAGCCCCAGATTTTATGTTGTCCTGGAGAGCTTGCAGAGCACTGGGGAAAGGCAGGCAGAGAATTCCCTGCTAGCACCTTCTCTGTGCCTGGGAAGCAGAAGTGTTCACATTGCTTCGCAGAATCGCTTTTGTGCAGAAAACAGTAACACTTGTTCAGAACGAAAGAAAGCACAGAGCCCCAGATTTGCTGTTGTCCTGGAGAGCTTGCAGAGCACTGGGGAAAGGCAGGCAGAGAATTCCCTGCTAGCACCTTCTTTGTGCCTGTTCACATTGCTTCGCAGAATCGCTTTTGTGCAGAAAACAGTAACACTTGTTCAGAACGAAAGAAAGCACAGAGCCCCAGATTTTATGTTGTCCTGGAGAGCTTGCAGAGCACTGGGGAAAAGCAGGCAGAGAATTCCCTGCTAGCACCTTCTCTGTGCCTGGGAAGCAGAAGTGTTCACATTGCTTCGCAGAATCGCTTTTGTGCAGAAAACAGTAACAGTTGTTCAGAACGAAGGAAAGCACAGAGCCCCAGATTTTATGTTGTCCTGGAGAGCTTGCAGAGCACTGGGGAAAGGCAGGCAGAGAATTCCCTGCTAGCACCTTCTCTGTGCCTGGGAAGCAGAAGTGTTCACATTGCTTCGCAGAATCGCTTTTGTGCAGAAAACAGTAACACTTGTTCAGAACGAAAGAAAGCACAGAGCCCCAGATTTGCTGTTGTCCTGGAGAGCTTGCAGAGCACTGGGGAAAAGCAGGCAGAGAATTCCCTGCTAGCACCTTCTCTGTGCCTGGGAAGCAGAAGTGTTCACATTGCTTCGCAGAATCGCTTTTGTGCAGAAAACAGTAACACTTGTTCAGAACGAAAGAAGCACAGAGACCCAGATTTTATGTTGTCCTGGAGAGCTTGCAGAGCACTGGGGAAAAGCAGGCAGAGAATTCCCTGCTAGCACCTTCTCTGTGCCTGGGAAGCAGAAGTGTTCACATTGCTTCGCAGAATCGCTTTTGTGCAGAAAACAGTAACACTTGTTCAGAACGAAAGAAAGCACAGAGCCCCAGATTTTATGTTGTCCTGGAGAGCTTGCAGAGCACTGGGGAAAGGCAGGCAGAGAATTCCCTGCTAGCACCTTCTCTGTGCCTGGGAAGCAGAAGTGTTCACATTGCTTCGCAGAATCGCTTTTGTGCAGAAAACAGTAACACTTGTTCAGAACGAAAGAAAGCACAGAGCCCCAGATTTTATGTTTTCCTGGAGAGCTTGCAGAGCACTGGGGAAAAGCAGGCAGAGAATTCCCTGCTAGCACCTTCTCTGTGCCTGGGAAGCAGAAGTGTTCAAATTGCTTCGCAGAATCGCTTTTGTGCAGAAAACAGTAACACTTGTTCAGAACGAAAGAAAGCACAGAGCCCCAGATTTTATGTTGTCCTGGAGAGCTTGCAGAGCACTGGGGAAAGGCAGGCAGAGAATTCCCTGCTAGCACCTTCTCTGTGCCTGGGAAGCAGAAGTGTTCACATTGCTTCGCAGAATCGCTTTTGTGCAGAAAACAGTAACACTTGTTCAGAACGAAAGAAAGCACAGAGCCCCAGATTTTATGTTGTCCTGGAGAGCTTGCAGAGCACTGGGGAAAAGCAGGCAGAGAATTCCCTGCTAGCACCTTCTCTGTGCCTGGGAAGCAGAAGTGTTCAAATTGCTTCGCAGAATCGCTTTTGTGCAGAAAACAGTAACACTTGTTCAGAACGAAGGAAAGCACAGAGCCCCACATTTTATGTTGTCCTGGAGAGCTTGCAGAGCACTGGGGAAAGGCAGGCAGAGAATTCCCTGCTAGCACCTTCTCTGTGCCTGGGAAGCAGAAGTGTTCACATTGCTTCGCAGAATCGCTTTTGTGCAGAAAACAGTAACACTTGTTCAGAACGAAAGAAAGCACAGAGCCCCAGATTTTATGTTGTCCTGGAGAGCTTGCAGAGCACTGGGGAAAAGCAGGCAGAGAATTCCCTGCTAGCACCTTCTCTGTGCCTGGGAAGCAGAAGTGTTCAAATTGCTTCGCAGAATCGCTTTTGTGCAGAAAACAGTAACACTTGTTCAGAATGAAAGAAAGCACAGAGCCCCAGATTTTATGTTGTCCTGGAGAGCTTGCAGAGCACTGGGGAAAAGCAGGCAGAGAATTCCCTGCTAGCACCTTCTCTGTGCCTGGGAAGCAGAAGTGTTCCCATTGCTTCGCAGAATCGCTTTTGTGCAGAAAACAGTAACACTTGTTCAGAACGAAGGAAAGCACAGAGCCCCAGATTTTATGTTGTCCTGGAGAGCTTGCAGAGCACTGGGGAAAGGCAGGCAGAGAATTCCCTGCTAGCACCTTCTCTGTGCCTGGGAAGCAGAAGTGTTCACATTGCTTCGCAGAATCGCTTTTGTGCAGAAAACAATAACACTTGTTCAGAACGAAGGAAAGCACAGAGCCCCAGATTTTATGTTGTCCTGGAGAGCTTGCAGAGCACTGGGGAAAAGCAGGCAGAGAATTCCCTGCTAGCACCTTCTCTGTGCCTGGGAAGCAGAAGTGTTCACATTGCTTCGCAGAATCGCTTTTGTGCAGAAAACAGTAAGAGTTGTTCAGAACGAAGGAAAGCACAGAGCCCCAGATTTTATGTTGTCCTGGAGAGCTTGCAGAGCACTGGGGAAAGGCAGGCAGAGAATTCCCTGCTAGCACCTTCTCTGTGCCTGGGAAGCAGAAGTGTTCACATTGCTTCGCAGAATCGCTTTTGTGCAGAAAGCAGTAACACTTGTTCAGAACGAAAGAAAGCACAGAGCCCCAGATTTTATGTTGTCCTGGAGAGCTTGCAGAGCACTGGGGAAAGGCAGGCAGAGAATTCCCTGCTAGCACCTTCTTTGTGCCTGTTCACATTGCTTCGCAGAATCGCTTTTGTGCAGAAAACAGTAACACTTGTTCAGAACGAAAGAAAGCACAGAGCCCCAGATTTTATGTTGTCCTGGAGAGCTTGCAGAGCACTGGGGAAAAGCAGGCAGAGAATTCCCTGCTAGCACCTTCTCTGTGCCTGGGAAGCAGAAGTGTTCACATTGCTTCGCAGAATCGCTTTTGTGCAGAAAACAGTAACACTTGTTCAGAATGAAAGAAAGCACAGAGCCCCAGATTTTATGTTGTCCTGGAGAGCTTGCAGAGCACTGGGGAAAAGCAGGCAGAGAATTCCCTGCTAGCACCTTCTCTGTGCCTGGGAAGCAGAAGTGTTCACATTGCTTCGCAGAATCGCTTTTGTGCAGAAAACAGTAACAGTTGTTCAGAACGAAGGAAAGCACAGAGCCCCAGATTTTATGTTGTCCTGGAGAGCTTGCAGAGCACTGGGGAAAGGCAGGCAGAGAATTCCCTGCTAGCACCTTCTCTGTGCCTGGGAAGCAGAAGTGTTCACATTGCTTCGCAGAATCGCTTTTGTGCAGAAAACAGTAACACTTGTTCAGAACGAAAGAAAGCACAGAGCCCCAGATTTTATGTTGTCCTGGAGAGCTTGCAGAGCACTGGGGAAAAGCAGGCAGAGAATTCCCTGCTAGCACCTTCTCTGTGCCTGGGAAGCAGAAGTGTTCAAATTGCTTCGCAGAATCGCTTTTGTGCAGAAAACAGTAACACTTGTTCAGAACGAAAGAAAGCACAGAGACCCAGATTTTATGTTGTCCTGGAGAGCTTGCAGAGCACTGGGGAAAAGCAGGCAGAGAATTCCCTGCTAGCACCTTCTCTGTGCCTGGGAAGCAGAAGTGTTCCCATTGCTTCGCAGAATCGCTTTTGTGCAGAAAACAGTAACACTTGTTCAGAACGAAAGAAAGCACAGAGCCCCAGATTTTATGTTGTCCTGGAGAGCTTGCAGAGCACTGGGGAAAGGCAGGCAGAGAATTCCCTGCTAGCACCTTCTCTGTGCCTGGGAAGCAGAAGTGTTCACATTGCTTCGCAGAATCGCTTTTGTGCAGAAAACAGTAACACTTGTTCAGAACGAAAGAAAGCACAGAGCCCCAGATTTTATGTTGTCCTGGAGAGCTTGCAGAGCACTGGGGAAAAGCAGGCAGAGAATTCCCTGCTAGCACCTTCTCTGTGCCTGGGAAGCAGAAGTGTTCACATTGCTTCGCAGAATCGCTTTTGTGCAGAAAACAGTAACACTTGTTCAGAACGAAAGAAAGCACAGAGCCCCAGATTTTATGTTGTCCTGGAGAGCTTGCAGAGCACTGGGGAAAGGCAGGCAGAGAATTCCCTGCTAGCACCTTCTCTGTGCCTGGGAAGCAGAAGTGTTCACATTGCTTCGCAGAATCGCTTTTGTGCAGAAAACAGTAACACTTGTTCAGAACGAAAGAAAGCACAGAGCCCCAGATTTTATGTTGTCCTGGAGAGCTTGCAGAGCACTGGGGAAAAGCAGGCAGAGAATTCCCTGCTAGCACCTTCTCTGTGCCTGGGAAACAGAAGTGTTCACATTGCTTCGCAGAATCGCTTTTGTGCAGAAAACAGTAACACTTGTTCAGAACGAAGGAAAGCACAGAGCCCCAGATTTTATGTTGTCCTGGAGAGCTTGCAGAGCACTGGGGAAAGGCAGGCAGAGAATTCCCTGCTAGCACCTTCTCTGTGCCTGGGAAGCAGAAGTGTTCACATTGCTTCGCAGAATCGCTTTTGTGCAGAAAACAGTAACACTTGTTCAGAACGAAAGAAAGCACAGAGCCCCAGATTTTATGTTGTCCTGGAGAGCTTTCAGAGCACTGGGGAAAAGCAGGCAGAGAATTCCCTGCTAGCACCTTCTCTGTGCCTGGGAAGCAGAAGTGTTCAAATTGCTTCGCAGAATCGCTTTTGTGCAGAAAACAGTAACACTTGTTCAGAACGAAGGAAAGCACAGAGCCCCACATTTTATGTTGTCCTGGAGAGCTTGCAGAGCACTGGGGAAAGGCAGGCAGAGAATTCCCTGCTAGCACCTTCTCTGTGCCTGGGAAGCAGAAGTGTTCACATTACTTCGCAGAATCGCTTTTGTGCAGAAAACAGTAACACTTGTTCAGAACGAAAGAAAGCACAGAGCCCCAGATTTTATGTTGTCCTGGAGAGCTTGCAGAGCACTGGGGAAAGGCAGGCAGAGAATTCCCTGCTAGCACCTTCTCTGTGCCTGGGAAGCAGAAGTGTTCACATTGCTTCGCAGAATCGCTTTTGTGCAGAAAACAATAACACTTGTTCAGAACGAAAGAAAGCACAGAGCCCCAGATTTTATGTTGTCCTGGAGAGCTTGCAGAGCACTGGGGAAAAGCAGGCAGAGAATTCCCTGCTACCACCTTCTCTGTGCCTGGGAAGCAGAAGTGTTCACATTGCTTCGCAGAATCGCTTTTGTGCAGAAAACAGTAACAGTTGTTCAGAACGAAGGAAAGCACAGAGCCCCAGATTTTATGTTGTCCTGGAGAGCTTGCAGAGCACTGGGGAAAAGCAGGCAGAGAATTCCCTGCTAGCACCTTCTCTGTGCCTGGGAAGCAGAAGTGTTCACATTGCTTCGCAGAATCGCTTTTGTGCAGAAAACAGTAACAGTTGTTCAGAACGAAGGAAAGCACAGAGCCCCAGATTTTATGTTGTCCTGGAGAGCTTGCAGAGCACTGGGGAAAGGCAGGCAGAGAATTCCCTGCTAGCACCTTCTCTGTGCCTGGGAAGCAGAAGTGTTCACATTGCTTCGCAGAATCGCTTTTGTGCAGAAAACAGTAACACTTGTTCAGAACGAAGGAAAGCACAGAGCCCCAGATTTTATGTTGTCCTGGAGAGCTTGCAGAGCACTGGGGAAAGGCAGGCAGAGAATTCCCTGCTAGCACCTTCTCTGTGCCTGGGAAGCAGAAGTGTTCACATTGCTTCGCAGAATCGCTTTTGTGCAGAAAACAGTAACACTTGTTCAGAACGAAAGAAAGCACAGAGCCCCAGATTTTATGTTGTCCTGGAGAGCTTGCAGAGCACTGGGGAAAAGCAGGCAGAGAATTCCCTGCTAGCACCTTCTCTGTGCCTGGGAAGCAGAAGTGTTCACATTGCTTCGCAGAATCGCTTTTGTGCAGAAAACAATAACACTTGTTCAGAACGAAAGAAAGCACAGAGCCCCAGATTTTATGTTGTCCTGGAGAGCTTGCAAAGCACTGGGGAAAAGCAGGCAGAGAATTCCCTGCTAGCACCTTCTCTGTGCCTGGGAAGCAGAAGTGTTCACATTGCTTCGCAGAATCGCTTTTGTGCAGAAAACAGTAACACTTGTTCAGAACGAAGGAAAGCACAGAGCCCCAGATTTTATGTTGTCCTGGAGAGCTTGCAGAGCACTGGGGAAAGGCAGGCAGAGAATTCCCTGCTAGCACCTTCTCTGTGCCTGGGAAGCAGAAGTGTTCACATTGCTTCGCAGAATCGCTTTTGTGCAGAAAACAGTAACACTTGTTCAGAACGAAAGAAAGCACAGAGCCCCAGATTTTATGTTGTCCTGGAGAGCTTGCAGAGCACTGGGGAAAAGCAGGCAGAGAATTCCCTGCTAGCACCTTCTCTGTGCCTGGGAAGCAGAAGTCTTCACATTGCTTCGCAGAATCGCTTTTGTGCAGAAAACAGTAACACTTGTTCAGAACGAGAGAAAGCACAGAGCCCCAGATTTTATGTTGTCCTGGAGAGCTTGCAGAGCACTGGGGAAAAGCAGGCAGAGAATTCCCTGCTACCACCTTCTCTGTGCCTGGGAAACAGAAGTGTTCACATTGCTTCGCAGAATCGCTTTTGTGCAGAAAACAGTAACACTTGTTCAGAACGAAGGAAAGCACAGAGCCCCAGATTTTATGTTGTCCTGGAGAGCTTGCAGAGCACTGGGGAAAAGCAGGCAGAGAATTCCCTGCTAGCACCTTCTCTGTGCCTGGGAAGCAGAAGTGTTCAAATTGCTTCGCAGAATCGCTTTTGTGCAGAAAACAGTAACACTTGTTCAGAACGAAAGAAAGCACAGAGCCCCAGATTTTATGTTGTCCTGGAGAGCTTGCAGAGCACTGGGGAAAAGCAGGCAGAGAATTCCCTGCTAGCATCTTCTCTGTGCCTGGGAAGCAGAAGTCTTCACATTGCTTCGCAGAATCGCTTTTGTGCAGAAAACAGTAACACTTGTTCAGAATGAAAGAAAGCACAGAGCCCCAGATTTTATGTTGTCCTGGAGAGCTTGCAGAGCACTGGGGAAAAGCAGGCAGAGAATTCCCTGCTAGCACCTTCTCTGTGCCTGGGAAGCAGAAGTGTTCCCATTGCTTCGCAGAATCGCTTTTGTGCAGAAAACAGTAACACTTGTTCAGAACGAAGGAAAGCACAGAGCCCCAGATTTTATGTTGTCCTGGAGAGCTTGCAGAGCACTGGGGAAAGGCAGGCAGAGAATTCCCTGCTAGCACCTTCTCTGTGCCTGGGAAACAGAAGTGTTCACATTGCTTCGCAGAATCGCTTTTGTGCAGAAAACAATAACACTTGTTCAGAACGAAGGAAAGCACAGAGCCCCAGATTTTATGTTGTCCTGGAGAGCTTGCAGAGCACTGGGGAAAAGCAGGCAGAGAATTCCCTGCTAGCACCTTCTCTGTGCCTGGGAAGCAGAAGTGTTCACATTGCTTCGCAGAATCGCTTTTGTGCAGAAAACAGTAACAGTTGTTCAGAACGAAGGAAACCACAGAGCCCCAGATTTTATGTTGTCCTGGAGAGCTTGCAGAGCACTGGGGAAAGGCAGGCAGAGAATTCCCTGCTAGCACCTTCTCTGTGCCTGGGAAGCAGAAGTGTTCACATTGCTTCGCAGAATCGCTTTTGTGCAGAAAACAGTAACACTTGTTCAGAACGAAAGAAAGCACAGAGCCCCAGATTTGCTGTTGTCCTGGAGAGCTTGCAGAGCACTGGGGAAAGGCAGGCAGAGAATTCCCTGCTAGCACCTTCTTTGTGCCTGTTCACATTGCTTCGCAGAATCGCTTTTGTGCAGAAAACAGTAACACTTGTTCAGAACGAAAGAAAGCACAGAGCCCCAGATTTTATGTTGTCCTGGAGAGCTTGCAGAGCACTGGGGAAAAGCAGGCAGAGAATTCCCTGCTAGCACCTTCTCTGTGCCTGGGAAGCAGAAGTCTTCACATTGCTTCGCAGAATCGCTTTTGTGCAGAAAACAGTAACACTTGTTCAGAATGAAAGAAAGCACAGAGCCCCAGATTTTATGTTGTCCTGGAGAGCTTGCAGAGCACTGGGGAAAAGCAGGCAGAGAATTCCCTGCTAGCACCTTCTCTGTGCCTGGGAAGCAGAAGTGTTCACATTGCTTCGCAGAATCGCTTTTGTGCAGAAAACAATAACAGTTGTTCAGAACGAAGGAAAGCACAGAGCCCCAGATTTTATGTTGTCCTGGAGAGCTTGCAGAGCACTGGGGAAAGGCAGGCAGAGAATTCCCTGCTAGCACCTTCTCTGTGCCTGGGAAGCAGAAGTGTTCACATTGCTTCGCAGAATCGCTTTTGTGCAGAAAACAGTAACACTTGTTCAGAACGAAAGAAAGCACAGAGCCCCAGATTTTATGTTGTCCTGGAGAGCTTGCAGAGCACTGGGGAAAAGCAGGCAGAGAATTCCCTGCTAGCACCTTCTCTGTGCCTGGGAAGCAGAAGTCTTCACATTGCTTCGCAGAATCGCTTTTGTGCAGAAAACAGTAACACTTGTTCAGAACGAAAGAAAGCACAGAGCCCCAGATTTTATGTTGTCCTGGAGAGCTTGCAGAGCACTGGGGAAAAGCAGGCAGAGAATTCCCTGCTAGCATCTTCTCTGTGCCTGGGAAGCAGAAGTCTTCACATTGCTTCGCAGAATCGCTTTTGTGCAGAAAACAGTAACACTTGTTCAGAATGAAAGAAAGCACAGAGCCCCAGATTTTATGTTGTCCTGGAGAGCTTGCAGAGCACTGGGGAAAGGCAGGCAGAGAATTCCCTGCTAGCACCTTCTCTGTGCCTGGGAAGCAGAAGTGTTCCCATTGCTTCGCAGAATCGCTTTTGTGCAGAAAACAGTAACACTTGTTCAGAACGAAAGAAAGCACAGAGCCCCAGATTTTATGTTGTCCAGGAGAGCTTGCAGAGCACTGGGGAAAGGCAGGCAGAGAATTCCCTGCTAGCACCTTCTCTGTGCCTGGGAAGCAGAAGTGTTCACATTGCTTCGCAGAATCGCTTTTGTGCAGAAAACAGTAACACTTGTTCAGAACGAAAGAAAGCACAGAGCCCCAGATTTTATGTTGTCCTGGAGAGCTTGCAGAGCACTGGGGAAAAGCAGGCAGAGAATTCCCTGCTACCACCTTCTCTGTGCCTGGGAAACAGAAGTGTTCACATTGCTTCGCAGAATCGCTTTTGTGCAGAAAACATTAACACTTGTTCAGAACGAAGGAAAGCACAGAGCCCCAGATTTTATGTTGTCCTGGAGAGCTTGCAGAGCACTGGGGAAAGGCAGGCAGAGAATTCCCTGCTAGCACCTTCTCTGTGCCTGGGAAGCAGAAGTGTTCAAATTGCTTCGCAGAATCGCTTTTGTGCAGAAAACAGTAACACTTGTTCAGAACGAAAGAAAGCACAGAGCCCCAGATTTTATGTTGTCCTGGAGAGCTTGCAGAGCACTGGGGAAAAGCAGGCAGAGAATTCCCTGCTAGCATCTTCTCTGTGCCTGGGAAGCAGAAGTCTTCACATTGCTTCGCAGAATCGCTTTTGTGCAGAAAACAGTAACACTTGTTCAGAATGAAAGAAAGCACAGAGCCCCAGATTTTATGTTGTCCTGGAGAGCTTGCAGAGCACTGGGGAAAGGCAGGCAGAGAATTCCCTGCTAGCACCTTCTCTGTGCCTGGGAAGCAGAAGTGTTCCCATTGCTTCGCAGAATCGCTTTTGTGCAGAAAACAGTAACACTTGTTCAGAACGAAAGAAAGCACAGAGCCCCAGATTTTATGTTGTCCTGGAGAGCTTGCAGAGCACTGGGGAAAGGCAGGCAGAGAATTCCCTGCTAGCACCTTCTCTGTGCCTGGGAAGCAGAAGTGTTCACATTGCTTCGCAGAATCGCTTTTGTGCAGAAAACAGTAACACTTGTTCAGAACGAAAGAAAGCACAGAGCCCCAGATTTTATGTTGTCCTGGAGAGCTTGCAGAGCACTGGGGAAAAGCAGGCAGAGAATTCCCTGCTACCACCTTCTCTGTGCCTGGGAAACAGAAGTGTTCACATTGCTTCGCAGAATCGCTTTTGTGCAGAAAACAGTAACACTTGTTCAGAACGAAGGAAAGCACAGAGCCCCAGATTTTATGTTGTCCTGGAGAGCTTGCAGAGCACTGGGGAAAGGCAGGCAGAGAATTCCCTGCTAGCACCTTCTCTGTGCCTGGGAAGCAGAAGTGTTCACATTGCTTCGCAGAATCGCTTTTGTGCAGAAAACAATAACACTTGTTCAGAACGAAAGAAAGCACAGAGCCCCAGATTTTATGTTGTCCTGGAGAGCTTGCAGAGCACTGGGGAAAAGCAGGCAGAGAATTCCCTGCTACCACCTTCTCTGTGCCTGGGAAGCAGAAGTGTTCAAATTGCTTCGCAGAATCGCTTTTGTGCAGAAAACAGTAACACTTGTTCAGAACGAAAGAAAGCACAGAGCCCCAGATTTTATGTTGTCCTGGAGAGCTTGCAGAGCACTGGGGAAAAGCAGGCAGAGAATTCCCTGCTAGCACCTTCTCTGTGCCTGGGAAGCAGAAGTCTTCACATTGCTTCGCAGAATCGCTTTTGTGCAGAAAACAATAACACTTGTTCAGAACGAAAGAAAGCACAGAGCCCCAGATTTTATGTTGTCCTGGAGAGCTTGCAGAGCACTGGGGAAAGGCAGGCAGAGAATTCCCTGCTAGCACCTTCTCTGTGCCTGGGAAGCAGAAGTGTTCACATTGCTTCGCAGAATCGCTTTTGTGCAGAAAACAGTAACACTTGTTCAGAATGAAAGAAAGCACAGAGCCCCAGATTTTATGTTGTCCTGGAGAGCTTGCAGAGCACTGGGGAAAAGCAGGCAGAGAATTCCCTGCTAGCACCTTCTCTGTGCCTGGGAAACAGAAGTGTTCACATTGCTTCGCAGAATCGCTTTTGTGCAGAAAACAGTAACAGTTGTTCAGAACGAAGGAAAGCACAGAGCCCCAGATTTTATGTTGTCCTGGAGAGCTTGCAGAGCACTGGGGAAAGGCAGGCAGAGAATTCCCTGCTAGCACCTTCTCTGTGCCTGGGAAGCAGAAGTGTTCACATTGCTTCGCAGAATCGCTTTTGTGCAGAAAACAGTAACACTTGTTCAGAACGAAGGAAAGCACAGAGCCCCAGATTTTATGTTGTCCTGGAGAGCTTGCAGAGCACTGGGGAAAGGCAGGCAGAGAATTCCCTGCTAGCACCTTCTCTGTGCCTGGGAAGCAGAAGTGTTCACATTGCTTCGCAGAATCGCTTTTGTGCAGAAAACAGTAACACTTGTTCAGAACGAAAGAAAGCACAGAGCCCCAGATTTTATGTTGTCCTGGAGAGCTTGCAGAGCACTGGGGAAAAGCAGGCAGAGAATTCCCTGCTAGCACCTTCTCTGTGCCTAGGAAGTAGAAGTGTTCACATTGCTTCGCAGAATCGCTTTTGTGCAGAAAACAATAACACTTGTTCAGAACGAAAGAAAGCACAGAGCCCCAGATTTTATGTTGTCCTGGAGAGCTTGCAAAGCACTGGGGAAAAGCAGGCAGAGAATTCCCTGCTAGCACCTTCTCTGTGCCTGGGAAGCAGAAGTGTTCACATTGCTTCGCAGAATCGCTTTTGTGCAGAAAACAGTAACACTTGTTCAGAACGAAGGAAAGCACAGAGCCCCAGATTTTATGTTGTCCTGGAGAGCTTGCAGAGCACTGGGGAAAGGCAGGCAGAGAATTCCCTGCTAGCACCTTCTCTGTGCCTGGGAAGCAGAAGTGTTCACATTGCTTCGCAGAATCGCTTTTGTGCAGAAAACAGTAACACTTGTTCAGAACGAAAGAAAGCACAGAGCCCCAGATTTTATGTTGTCCTGGAGAGCTTGCAGAGCACTGGGGAAAAGCAGGCAGAGAATTCCCTGCTAGCACCTTCTCTGTGCCTGGGAAGCAGAAGTCTTCACATTGCTTCGCAGAATCGCTTTTGTGCAGAAAACAGTAACACTTGTTCAGAACGAGAGAAAGCACAGAGCCCCAGATTTTATGTTGTCCTGGAGAGCTTGCAGAGCACTGGGGAAAAGCAGGCAGAGAATTCCCTGCTAGCACCTTCTCTGTGCCTGGGAAACAGAAGTGTTCCCATTGCTTCGCAGAATCGCTTTTGTGCAGAAAACAGTAACACTTGTTCAGAACGAAAGACAGCACAGAGCCCCAGATTTTATGTTGTCCTGGAGAGCTTGCAGAGCACTGGGGAAAAGCAGGCAGAGAATTCCCTGCTACCACCTTCTCTGTGCCTGGGAAACAGAAGTGTTCACATTGCTTCGCAGAATCGCTTTTGTGCAGAAAACAGTAACAGTTGTTCAGAACGAAGGAAAGCACAGAGCCCCAGATTTTATGTTGTCCTGGAGAGCTTGCAGAGCACTGGGGAAAGGCAGGCAGAGAATTCCCTGCTAGCACCTTCTCTGTGCCTGGGAAGCAGAAGTGTTCACATTGCTTCGCAGAATCGCTTTTGTGCAGAAAACAGTAACACTTGTTCAGAACGAAAGAAAGCACAGAGCCCCAGATTTTATGTTGTCCTGGAGAGCTTGCAGAGCACTGGGGAAAAGCAGGCAGAGAATTCCCTGCTAGCATCTTCTCTGTGCCTGGGAAGCAGAAGTCTTCACATTGCTTCGCAGAATCGCTTTTGTGCAGAAAACAGTAACACTTGTTCAGAATGAAAGAAAGCACAGAGCCCCAGATTTTATGTTGTCCTGGAGAGCTTGCAGAGCACTGGGGAAAAGCAGGCAGAGAATTCCCTGCTAGCACATTCTCTGTGCCTGGGAAGCAGAAGTGTTCCCATTGCTTCGCAGAATCGCTTTTGTGCAGAAAACAGTAACACTTGTTCAGAACGAAGGAAAGCACAGAGCCCCAGATTTTATGTTGTCCTGGAGAGCTTGCAGAGCACTGGGGAAAGGCAGGCAGAGAATTCCCTGCTAGCACCTTCTCTGTGCCTGGGAAACAGAAGTGTTCACATTGCTTCGCAGAATCGCTTTTGTGCAGAAAACAGTAACAGTTGTTCAGAACGAAGGAAAGCACAGAGCCCCAGATTTTATGTTGTCCTGGAGAGCTTGCAGAGCACTGGGGAAAGGCAGGCAGAGAATTCCCTGCTAGCACCTTCTCTGTGCCTGGGAAGCAGAAGTCTTCACATTGCTTCGCAGAATCGCTTTTGTGCAGAAAACAGTAACACTTGTTCAGAACGAAAGAAAGCACAGAGCCCCAGATTTGCTGTTGTCCTGGAGAGCTTGCAGAGCACTGGGGAAAGGCAGGCAGAGAATTCCCTGCTAGCACCTTCTTTGTGCCTGTTCACATTGCTTCGCAGAATCGCTTTTGTGCAGAAAACAGTAACACTTGTTCAGAACGAAAGAAAGCACAGAGCCCCAGATTTTATGTTGTCCTGGAGAGCTTGCAGAGCACTGGGGAAAAGCAGGCAGAGAATTCCCTGCTAGCACCTTCTCTGTGCCTGGGAAGCAGAAGTGTTCACATTGCTTCGCAGAATCGCTTTTGTGCAGAAAACAGTAACACTTGTTCAGAATGAAAGAAAGCACAGAGCCCCAGATTTTATGTTGTCCTGGAGAGCTTGCAGAGCACTGGGGAAAAGCAGGCAGAGAATTCCCTGCTAGCACCTTCTCTGTGCCTGGGAAGCAGAAGTGTTCACATTGCTTCGCAGAATCGCTTTTGTGCAGAAAACAGTAACAGTTGTTCAGAACGAAGGAAAGCACAGAGCCCCAGATTTTATGTTGTCCTGGAGAGCTTGCAGAGCACTGGGGAAAGGCAGGCAGAGAATTCCCTGCTAGCACCTTCTCTGTGCCTGGGAAGCAGAAGTGTTCACATTGCTTCGCAGAATCGCTTTTGTGCAGAAAACAGTAACACTTGTTCAGAACGAAAGAAAGCACAGAGCCCCAGATTTTATGTTGTCCTGGAGAGCTTGCAGAGCACTGGGGAAAAGCAGGCAGAGAATTCCCTGCTAGCACCTTCTCTGTGCCTGGGAAGCAGAAGTGTTCAAATTGCTTCGCAGAATCGCTTTTGTGCAGAAAACAGTAACACTTGTTCAGAACGAAAGAAAGCACAGAGACCCAGATTTTATGTTGTCCTGGAGAGCTTGCAGAGCACTGGGGAAAAGCAGGCAGAGAATTCCCTGCTAGCACCTTCTCTGTGCCTGGGAAGCAGAAGTGTTCCCATTGCTTCGCAGAATCGCTTTTGTGCAGAAAACAGTAACACTTGTTCAGAACGAAAGAAAGCACAGAGCCCCAGATTTTATGTTGTCCTGGAGAGCTTGCAGAGCACTGGGGAAAGGCAGGCAGAGAATTCCCTGCTAGCACCTTCTCTGTGCCTGGGAAGCAGAAGTGTTCCCATTGCTTCGCAGAATCGCTTTTGTGCAGAAAACAGTAACACTTGTTCAGAACGAAAGAAAGCACAGAGCCCCAGATTTTATGTTGTCCTGGAGAGCTTGCAGAGCACTGGGGAAAAGCAGGCAGAGAATTCCCTGCTAGCAGCTTCTCTGTGCCTGGGAAGCAGAAGTGTTCAAATTGCTTCGCAGAATCGCTTTTGTGCAGAAAACAGTAACACTTGTTCAGAACGAAAGAAAGCACAGAGCCCCAGATTTTATGTTGTCCTGGAGAGCTTGCAGAGCACTGGGGAAAGGCAGGCAGAGAATTCCCTGCTAGCACCTTCTCTGTGCCTGGGAAGCAGAAGTGTTCACATTGCTTCGCAGAATCGCTTTTGTGCAGAAAACAGTAACACTTGTTCAGAACGAGAGAAAGCACAGAGCCCCAGATTTTATGTTGTCCTGGAGAGCTTGCAGAGCACTGGGGAAAAGCAGGCAGAGAATTCCCTGCTACCACCTTCTCTGTGCCTGGGAAACAGAAGTGTTCACATTGCTTCGCAGAATCGCTTTTGTGCAGAAAACAGTAACACTTGTTCAGAACGAAAGAAAGCACAGAGCCCCAGATTTTATGTTGTCCTGGAGAGCTTGCAGAGCACTGGGGAAAAGCAGGCAGAGAATTCCCTGCTAGCACCTTCTCTGTGCCTGGGAAACAGAAGTGTTCACATTGCTTCGCAGAATCGCTTTTGTGCAGAAAACAGTAACACTTGTTCAGAACGAAGGAAAGCACAGAGCCCCAGATTTTATGTTGTCCTGGAGAGCTTGCAGAGCACTGGGGAAAGGCAGGCAGAGAATTCCCTGCTAGCACCTTCTCTGTGCCTGGGAAGCAGAAGTGTTCACATTGCTTCGCAGAATCGCTTTTGTGCAGAAAACAGTAACACTTGTTCAGAACGAAAGAAAGCACAGAGCCCCAGATTTTATGTTGTCCTGGAGAGCTTTCAGAGCACTGGGGAAAAGCAGGCAGAGAATTCCCTGCTAGCACCTTCTCTGTGCCTGGGAAGCAGAAGTGTTCAAATTGCTTCGCAGAATCGCTTTTGTGCAGAAAACAGTAACACTTGTTCAGAACGAAAGAAAGCACAGAGCCCCAGATTTTATGTTGTCCTGGAGAGCTTGCAGAGCACTGGGGAAAGGCAGGCAGAGAATTCCCTGCTAGCACCTTCTCTGTGCCTGGGAAGCAGAAGTCTTCACATTGCTTCGCAGAATCGCTTTTGTGCAGAAAACAATAACACTTGTTCAGAACGAAAGAAAGCACAGAGCCCCAGATTTTATGTTGTCCTGGAGAGCTTGCAGAGCACTGGGGAAAAGCAGGCAGAGAATTCCCTGCTACCACCTTCTCTGTGCCTGGGAAGCAGAAGTGTTCACATTGCTTCGCAGAATCGCTTTTGTGCAGAAAACAGTAACAGTTGTTCAGAACGAAGGAAAGCACAGAGCCCCAGATTTTATGTTGTCCTGGAGAGCTTGCAGAGCACTGGGGAAAAGCAGGCAGAGAATTCCCTGCTAGCACCTTCTCTGTGCCTGGGAAGCAGAAGTGTTCACATTGCTTCGCAGAATCGCTTTTGTGCAGAAAACAGTAACACTTGTTCAGAACGAAAGAAAGCACAGAGCCCCAGATTTTATGTTGTCCTGGAGAGCTTGCAGAGCACTGGGGAAAAGCAGGCAGAGAATTCCCTGCTAGCACCTTCTCTGTGCCTGGGAAGCAGAAGTGTTCACATTGCTTCGCAGAATCGCTTTTGTGCAGAAAACAGTAACACTTGTTCAGAACGAAAGAAAGCACAGAGCCCCAGATTTTATGTTGTCCTGGAGAGCTTGCAGAGCACTGGGGAAAGGCAGGCAGAGAATTCCCTGCTAGCACCTTCTCTGTGCCTGGGAAGCAGAAGTGTTCCCATTGCTTCGCAGAATCGCTTTTGTGCAGAAAACAGTAACACTTGTTCAGAACGAAGGAAAGCACAGAGCCCCAGATTTTATGTTGTCCTGGAGAGCTTGCAGAGCACTGGGGAAAGGCAGGCAGAGAATTCCCTGCTAGCACCTTCTCTGTGCCTGGGAAGCAGAAGTGTTCACATTGCTTCGCAGAATCGCTTTTGTGCAGAAAACAGTAACACTTGTTCAGAACGAAGGAAAGCACAGAGCCCCAGATTTTATGTTGTCCTGGAGAGCTTGCAGAGCACTGGGGAAAGGCAGGCAGAGAATTCCCTGCTAGCACCTTCTCTGTGCCTGGGAAACAGAAGTGTTCACATTGCTTGGCAGAATCGCTTTTGTGCAGAAAACAGTAACACTTGTTCAGAACGAAAGAAAGCACAGAGCCCCAGATTTTATGTTGTCCTGGAGAGCTTGCAGAGCACTGGGGAAAAGCAGGCAGAGAATTCCCTGCTAGCACCTTCTCTGTGCCTGGGAAGCAGAAGTGTTCACATTGCTTCGCAGAATCGCTTTTGTGCAGAAAACAATAACACTTGTTCAGAACGAAAGAAAGCACAGAGCCCCAGATTTTATGTTGTCCTGGAGAGCTTGCAGAGCACTGGGGAAAAGCAGGCAGAGAATTCCCTGCTAGCACCTTCTCTGTGCCTGGGAAGCAGAAGTGTTCACATTGCTTCGCAGAATCGCTTTTGTGCAGAAAACAGTAACACTTGTTCAGAACGAAGGAAAGCACAGAGCCCCAGATTTTATGTTGTCCTGGAGAGCTTGCAGAGCACTGGGGAAAGGCAGGCAGAGAATTCCCTGCTAGCACCTTCTCTGTGCCTGGGAAGCAGAAGTGTTCACATTGCTTCGCAGAATCGCTTTTGTGCAGAAAACAGTAACACTTGTTCAGAACGAAAGAAAGCACAGAGCCCCAGATTTTATGTTGTCCTGGAGAGCTTGCAGAGCACTGGGGAAAAGCAGGCAGAGAATTCCCTGCTAGCACCTTCTCTGTGCCTGGGAAGCAGAAGTCTTCACATTGCTTCGCAGAATCGCTTTTGTGCAGAAAACAGTAACACTTGTTCAGAACGAAAGAAAGCACAGAGCCCCAGATTTTATGTTGTCCTGGAGAGCTTGCAGAGCACTGGGGAAAAGCAGGCAGAGAATTCCCTGCTAGCACCTTCTCTGTGCCTGGGAAGCAGAAGTGTTCCCATTGCTTCGCAGAATCGCTTTTGTGCAGAAAACAGTAACACTTGTTCAGAACGAAAGAAAGCACAGAGCCCCAGATTTTATGTTGTCCTGGAGAGCTTGCAGAGCACTGGGGAAAGGCAGGCAGAGAATTCCCTGCTAGCACCTTCTCTGTGCCTGGGAAGCAGAAGTGTTCACATTGCTTCGCAGAATCGCTTTTGTGCAGAAAACAGTAACACTTGTTCAGAACGAAAGAAAGCACAGAGCCCCAGATTTTATGTTGTCCTGGAGAGCTTGCAGAGCACTGGGGAAAAGCAGGCAGAGAATTCCCTGCTAGCACCTTCTCTGTGCCTGGGAAGCAGAAGTGTTCACATTGCTTCGCAGAATCGCTTTTGTGCAGAAAACAATAACACTTGTTCAGAACGAAAGAAAGCACAGAGCCCCAGATTTTATGTTGTCCTGGAGAGCTTGCAGAGCACTGGGGAAAGGCAGGCAGAGAATTCCCTGCTAGCACCTTCTCTGTGCCTGGGAAGCAGAAGTGTTCACATTGCTTCGCAGAATCGCTTTTGTGCAGAAAACAGTAACACTTGTTCAGAACGAAAGAAAGCACAGAGCCCCAGATTTTATGTTGTCCTGGAGAGCTTGCAGAGCACTGGGGAAAAGCAGGCAGAGAATTCCCTGCTAGCACCTTCTCTGTGCCTGGGAAGCAGAAGTCTTCACATTGCTTCGCAGAATCGCTTTTGTGCAGAAAACAGTAACACTTGTTCAGAACGAGAGAAAGCACAGAGCCCCAGATTTTATGTTGTCCTGGAGAGCTTGCAGAGCACTGGGGAAAAGCAGGCAGAGAATTCCCTGCTAGCACCTTCTCTGTGCCTGGGAAACAGAAGTGTTCCCATTGCTTCGCAGAATCGCTTTTGTGCAGAAAACAGTAACACTTGTTCAGAACGAAAGACAGCACAGAGCCCCAGATTTTATGTTGTCCTGGAGAGCTTGCAGAGCACTGGGGAAAGGCAGGCAGAGAATTCCCTGCTACCACCTTCTCTGTGCCTGGGAAACAGAAGTGTTCACATTGCTTCGCAGAATCGCTTTTGTGCAGAAAACAGTAACAGTTGTTCAGAACGAAGGAAAGCACAGAGCCCCAGATTTTATGTTGTCCTGGAGAGCTTGCAGAGCACTGGGGAAAGGCAGGCAGAGAATTCCCTGCTAGCACCTTCTCTGTGCCTGGGAAGCAGAAGTCTTCACATTGCTTCGCAGAATCGCTTTTGTGCAGAAAACAGTAACACTTGTTCAGAACGAAGGAAAGCACAGAGCCCCAGATTTTATGTTGTCCTGGAGAGCTTGCAGAGCACTGGGGAAAGGCAGGCAGAGAATTCCCTGCTAGCACCTTCTCTGTGCCTGGGAAACAGAAGTGTTCACATTGCTTCGCAGAATCGCTTTTGTGCAGAAAACAGTAACAGTTGTTCAGAACGAAGGAAAGCACAGAGCCCCAGATTTTATGTTGTCCTGGAGAGCTTGCAGAGCACTGGGGAAAGGCAGGCAGAGAATTCCCTTCTAGCACCTTCTCTGTGCCTGGGAGGCAGAAGTGTTCACATTGCTTCGCAGAATCGCTTTTGTGCAGAAAACAGTAACACTTGTTCAGAACGAAGGAAAGCACAGAGCCCCAGATTTTATGTTGTCCTGGAGAGCTTGCAGAGCACTGGGGAAAGGCAGGCAGAGAATTCCCTGCTAGCACCTTCTCTGTGCCTGGGAAGCAGAAGTGTTCACATTGCTTCGCAGAATCGCTTTTGTGCAGAAAACAGTAACACTTGTTCAGAACGAAAGAAAGCACAGAGCCCCAGATTTTATGTTGTCCTGGAGAGCTTGCAGAGCACTGGGGAAAAGCAGGCAGAGAATTCCCTGCTAGCACCTTCTCTGTGCCTGGGAAGCAGAAGTGTTCACATTGCTTCGCAGAATCGCTTTTGTGCAGAAAACAGTAACAGTTGTTCAGAACGAAAGAAAGCACAGAGCCCCAGATTTTATGTTGTCCTGGAGAGCTTGCAAAGCACTGGGGAAAAGCAGGCAGAGAATTCCCTGCTAGCACCTTCTCTGTGCCTGGGAAGCAGAAGTGTTCACATTGCTTCGCAGAATCGCTTTTGTGCAGAAAACAGTAACACTTGTTCAGAACGAAGGAAAGCACAGAGCCCCAGATTTTATGTTGTCCTGGAGAGCTTGCAGAGCACTGGGGAAAGGCAGGCAGAGAATTCCCTGCTAGCACCTTCTCTGTGCCTGGGAAGCAGAAGTGTTCACATTGCTTCGCAGAATCGCTTTTGTGCAGAAAACAGTAACACTTGTTCAGAACGAAAGAAAGCACAGAGCCCCAGATTTTATGTTGTCCTGGAGAGCTTGCAGAGCACTGGGGAAAAGCAGGCAGAGAATTCCCTGCTAGCACCTTCTCTGTGCCTGGGAAGCAGAAGTCTTCACATTGCTTCGCAGAATCGCTTTTGTGCAGAAAACAGTAACACTTGTTCAGAACGAGAGAAAGCACAGAGCCCCAGATTTTATGTTGTCCTGGAGAGCTTGCAGAGCACTGGGGAAAAGCAGGTAGAGAATTCCCTGCTAGCACCTTCTCTGTGCCTGGGAAACAGAAGTGTTCCCATTGCTTCGCAGAATCGCTTTTGTGCAGAAAACAGTAACACTTGTTCAGAACGAAAGACAGCACAGAGCCCCAGATTTTATGTTGTCCTGGAGAGCTTGCAGAGCACTGGGGAAAAGCAGGCAGAGAATTCCCTGCTAGCACCTTCTCTGTGCCTGGGAAACAGAAGTGTTCACATTGCTTCGCAGAATCGCTTTTGTGCAGAAAACAGTAACAGTTGTTCAGAACGAAGGAAAGCACAGAGCCCCAGATTTTATGTTGTCCTGGAGAACTTGCAGAGCACTGGGGAAAGGCAGGCAGAGAATTCCCTGCTAGCACCTTCTCTGTGCCTGGGAAGCAGAAGTGTTCACATTGCTTCGCAGAATCGCTTTTGTGCAGAAAACAGTAACACTTGTTCAGAACGAAAGAAAGCACAGAGCCCCAGATTTTATGTTGTCCTGGAGAGCTTGCAGAGCACTGGGGAAAAGCAGGCAGAGAATTCCCTGCTAGCACCTTCTCTGTGCCTGGGAAGCAGAAGTGTTCAAATTGCTTCGCAGAATCGCTTTTGTGCAGAAAACAGTAACACTTGTTCAGAACGAAAGAAAGCAGAGAGCCCCAGATTTTATGTTGTCCTGGAGAGCTTGCAGAGCACTGGGGAAAAGCAGGCAGAGAATTCCCTGCTAGCATCTTCTCTGTGCCTGGGAAGCAGAAGTCTTCACATTGCTTCGCAGAATCGCTTTTGTGCAGAAAACAGTAACACTTGTTCAGAATGAAAGAAAGCACAGAGCCCCAGATTTTATGTTGTCCTGGAGAGCTTTCAGAGCACTGGGGAAAAGCAGGCAGAGAATTCCCTGCTAGCACCTTCTCTGTGCCTGGGAAGCAGAAGTGTTCACATTGCTTCGCAGAATCGCTTTTGTGCAGAAAACAGTAACACTTGTTCAGAACGAAGGAAAGCACAGAGCCCCAGATTTTATGTTGTCCTGGAGAGCTTGCAGAGCACTGGGGAAAAGCAGGCAGAGAATTCCCTGCTACCACTTTCTCTGTGCCTGGGAAACAGAAGTGTTCCCATTGCTTCGCAGAATCGCTTTTGTGCAGAAAACAGTAACACTTGTTCAGAACGAAAGAAAGCACAGAGCCCCAGATTTTATGTTGTCCTGGAGAGCTTGCAGAGCACTGGGGAAAGGCAGGCAGAGAATTCCCTGCTAGCACCTTCTCTGTGCCTGGGAAGCAGAAGTGTTCACATTGCTTCGCAGAATCGCTTTTGTGCAGAAAACAGTAACACTTGTTCACAACGAAAGAAAGCACAGAGCCCCAGATTTTATGTTGTCCTGGAGAGCTTGCAGAGCACTGGGGAAAAGCAGGCAGAGAATTCCCTGCTAGCACCTTCTCTGTGCCTGGGAAGCAGAAGTGTTCAAATTGCTTCGCAGAATCGCTTTTGTGCAGAAAACAGTAACACTTGTTCAGAACGAAAGAAAGCAGAGAGCCCCAGATTTTATGTTGTCCTGGAGAGCTTGCAGAGCACTGGGGAAAAGCAGGCAGAGAATTCCCTGCTAGCATCTTCTCTGTGCCTGGGAAGCAGAAGTCTTCACATTGCTTCGCAGAATCGCTTTTGTGCAGAAAACAGTAACACTTGTTCAGAACGAAAGAAAGCACAGAGCCCCAGATTTTATGTTGTCCTGGAGAGCTTGCAGAGCATTGGGGAAAAGCAGGCAGAGAATTCCCTGCTAGCACCTTCTCTGTGCCTGGGAAGCAGAAGTCTTCACATTGCTTCGCAGAATCGCTTTTGTGCAGAAAACAGTAACACTTGTTCAGAACGAAGGAAAGCACAGAGCCCCAGATTTTATGTTGTCCTGGAGAGCTTGCAGAGCACTGGGGAAAGGCAGGCAGAGAATTCCCTGCTAGCACCTTCTCTGTGCCTGGGAAGCAGAAGTGTTCACATTGCTTCGCAGAATCGCTTTTGTGCAGAAAACAATAACACTTGTTCAGAACGAAAGAAAGCACAGAGCCCCAGATTTTATGTTGTCCTGGAGAGCTTGCAGAGCACTGGGGAAAAGCAGGCAGAGAATTCCCTGCTAGCACCTTCTCTGTGCCTGGGAAGCAGAAGTGTTCAAATTGCTTCGCAGAATCGCTTTTGTGCAGAAAACAGTAACACTTGTTCAGAACGAAAGAAAGCACAGAGCCCCAGATTTTATGTTGTCCTGGAGAGCTTGCAGAGCACTGGGGAAAGGCAGGCAGAGAATTCCCTGCTAGCACCTTCTCTGTGCCTGGGAAGCAGAAGTGTTCCCATTGCTTCGCAGAATCGCTTTTGTGCAGAAAACAGTAACACTTGTTCAGAACGAAAGAAAGCACAGAGCCCCAGATTTTATGTTGTCCTGGAGAGCTTGCAGAGCACTGGGGAAAAGCAGGCAGAGAATTCCCTGCTACCACTTTCTCTGTGCCTGGGAAACAGAAGTGTTCACATTGCTTCGCAGAATCGCTTTTGTGCAGAAAACAGTATCAGTTGTTCAGAACGAAGGAAAGCACAGAGCCCCAGATTTTATGTTGTCCTGGAGAGCTTGCAGAGCACTGGGGAAAGGCAGGCAGAGAATTCCCTGCTAGCACCTTCTCTGTGCCTGGGAAGCAGAAGTGTTCACATTGCTTCGCAGAATCGCTTTTGTGCAGAAAACAGTAACACTTGTTCACAACGAAAGAAAGCACAGAGCCCCAGATTTTATGTTGTCCTGGAGAGCTTGCAGAGCACTGGGGAAAAGCAGGCAGAGAATTCCCTGCTAGCACCTTCTCTGTGCCTGGGAAGCAGAAGTGTTCAAATTGCTTCGCAGAAACGCTTTTGTGCAGAAAACAGTAACACTTGTTCAGAACGAAAGAAAGCAGAGAGCCCCAGATTTTATGTTGTCCTGGAGAGCTTGCAGAGCACTGGGGAAAAGCAGGCAGAGAATTCCCTGCTAGCATCTTCTCTGTGCCTGGGAAGCAGAAGTCTTCACATTGCTTCGCAGAATCGCTTTTGTGCAGAAAACAGTAACACTTGTTCAGAACGAAAGAAAGCACAGAGCCCCAGATTTTATGTTGTCCTGGAGAGCTTGCAGAGCACTGGGGAAAAGCAGGCAGAGAATTCCCTGCTAGCACCTTCTCTGTGCCTGGGAAACAGAAGTGTTCACATTGCTTCGCAGAATCGCTTTTGTGCAGAAAACAGTAACACTTGTTCAGAACGAAGGAAAGCACAGAGCCCCAGATTTTATGTTGTCCTGGAGAGCTTGCAGAGCACTGGGGAAAGGCAGGCAGAGAATTCCCTGCTAGCACCTTCTCTGTGCCTGGGAAGCAGAAGTGTTCACATTGCTTCGCAGAATCGCTTTTGTGCAGAAAACAATAACACTTGTTCAGAACGAAAGAAAGCACAGAGCCCCAGATTTTATGTTGTCCTGGAGAGCTTGCAGAGCACTGGGGAAAAGCAGGCAGAGAATTCCCTGCTAGCACCTTCTCTGTGCCTGGGAAGCAGAAGTGTTCCCATTGCTTCGCAGAATCGCTTTTGTGCAGAAAACAATAACACTTGTTCAGAACGAAAGAAAGCACAGAGCCCCAGATTTTATGTTGTCCTGGAGAGCTTGCAGAGCACTGGGGAAAAGCAGGCAGAGAATTCCCTGCTAGCACCTTCTCTGTGCCTGGGAAACAGAAGTGTTCACATTGCTTCGCAGAATCGCTTTTGTGCAGAAAACAGTAACACTTGTTCAGAACGAAAGAAAGCAGAGAGCCCCAGATTTTATGTTGTCCTGGAGAGCTTGCAGAGCACTGGGGAAAAGCAGGCAGAGAATTCCCTGCTAGCATCTTCTCTGTGCCTGGGAAGCAGAAGTCTTCACATTGCTTCGCAGAATCGCTTTTGTGCAGAAAACAGTAACACTTGTTCAGAACGAAAGAAAGCACAGAGCCCCAGATTTTATGTTGTCCTGGAGAGCTTGCAGAGCACTGGGGAAAGGCAGACAGAGAATTCCCTGCTAGCACCTTCTCTGTGCCTGGGAAACAGAAGTGTTCACATTGCTTCGCAGAATCGCTTTTGTGCAGAAAACAGTAACACTTGTTCAGAACGAAGGAAAGCACAGAGCCCCAGATTTTATGTTGTCCTGGAGAGCTTGC